>NW_022196903.1:42336659-42349024 GCF_008632895.1 Mastomys coucha
ACTAGAGACACATATTCATAATCAGGGTCTTGCAGCAATTGAGAAGTGTGGAGAAGCTGCTCTAAATGTAAGTAGGACCTGACTGAAGAGCAATTGAGCCCATTATTTTCACATGTTAACTGCAGATGTGTGTGGTGCATCTTTGTTACAATTTTACTGATAAAGAGAACCTGTTTTGGCTTTTGAAAGTAGAACGTTCACAAAATCCTTAAATTATTCTAGCATTGCCCCGCTCCTGCTCCCTTTAAGATGGGGTTTCATTATATAGCCCATGCTTGAATTTACAGAGATCCATCTACCTCTCTGCTTGTTCCTCCTGAAAGGCTTGCACCACCATACCCAGCTCTCTTCAGCAACTTTTGAAGTATTGGTAATCTCCTTTTTTATTTTTGTCTTATTTTAGTGTTTCTGTGTGAATGTATGTATGCCTGAAGTGGTCAGCATAGAGAGGGCCTCAGAGCTCCTGGAACTAGAGTTATGAATGGTTGTGAGCCACTGTGTGGTTGCTGGGGACTGAACTCTGACACTCTGGAAGAGCATCCAGTGATTTTAACTGCTGAGTGATCTCTCTAGCCTCTTTTTTGTTGTTTTTTACTTTGTTTGCTCATTTGTATTTTTTCACTGTGTTAAATGGGTGTGGTGCCCACAGGAGCCAGAAGATTTGTTGTGAGTCACCCAATTTGGGTGTTGAGAACTAAACTCTGGTCTTCTGCAAGAACAATATACTTTCTTAACTGCTGAGCCACTGCTTATCCTAAGTTTGTGAATGATAGATCTGTAACCTTGGGAGAACAAGAATAAATTTTTCTTGTTGTGGAACAAAACTACATACAAGGACAGAAAAACATAACAATAATCTTTTAAATCTAGCATGACCACTAGATTTAAAGGTGGTGGTGGTGCACACCTTTAATCCCAGCACTTGGGAGGCAGAGGCAGGCGGATTTCTGAGTTTGAGGCCAGCCTGGTCTACAGAATGAGTTCCAGGACAGCCAGGGATACACAGAGAAACCCTGTCTCGATTTAAAAAAAAAAAATATCTAGCATGACCAAACTGTCAATTTGTATCCAGGATACTCATTTTTTTTTTCCAGCAAAAGGAAGAGTTTAATCTTTCTATAAGGGAACTCATTATGGAAACAATTCATTCCCAAATCAGTTTTTATGCCACATTAAACTAAATTCTGATGTAAACTGTGTTGTACAATGGCAAGTACTAAAGTGACCCCCCTGTTGGTTCAAGACAAGTTAGAACCCTATCACTGACCTTGTCTCTCGGGGCCATCCTTTGTCAGATGGGCCATCCTGGGCTACCTCTAGTGAGTTCTAGGTTAGAGGATAAGACCCTATCCTAAAAAACAAATGACAAATCTAGATCTTAGGCCAAACATAAATGTTTGGAGCAAAAGGGAGCAGAGAGTATAATAATAATAATAATAATAATAATAATAATAATAATAATAATAATAGTAATAATAGTAATAGTAATAGTAGATATTATAACATAATAATATAATAATAGATATTATAATAAATACTTATAATAAATAAATAATAATAAAAATAATAATAGATAGCGTGTCTTAAATTACTGATGTTTGTCTCTGCGTTCACACTTTAAGCTACATGCAGTCTTATTTCTGCTGAAAGACAAGAAAAAGTCTTATTAAAAATGTAAATTTGTAGGCCGGGCGGTGGTGGTGCACGCCTTTAATCCCAGCACTTGGGAGGCAGAGGCAGGCGGATTTCTGAGTTCGAGGCCAGCCTGGTCTACAGAGTGAGTTCCGGGACAGCCAGGGCTACACAGAGAAACCCTGTCTCGAAAAAACCAAAAAAAAAAAAATAATAAAAAAATGTAAATTTGTGTTATGCAGTGTGTAGGACCTTATGCTTATTTTGCCTTTCTCCTTCCAGTTAATATCAAAGTTAGTTTTATAGCTAGGCGTGGTAGCACTCGCCTTTATTTCCTGTACCCAGGAGGCCAAGGCAGGTGGGTCTCTGTGAGTTTGAGGCCTGCTTGGTCTACATAGTGAGTCACAAGCAAGCCAGGGCTGTGTAGACCCTGTTTTTACCAATGAATGAATGAATGAATGAATAAACGAATGAATGATTATTTTTTATATTCCTGAACACACATGGAGTGTCTTGGTGGCTAATAGAGGAAGGAATTTCAGGATTGAACATTTAGTGAGTGTGCTGCAAACAGTAAGTTGCCTCTTTCTTTGCAGTTGATGGTTTGTGGTGAGGGTGTGTATTTCTGAAACGTTGGCTTTATGTTGAGGTAGATGATTTATATGGAGGCAAAGTTACTCAGAAGGCCAGGTACTTATGGATAGCAGTCACACGTTTCTTCCTAGATGATTGTATGATGTGTTTGCTTCTTCCTGGGAGAAAACTTTAATTTCTTCTCCTTAATTTCCAAAAGGCAAATTATCCAGAGGTAAGTTCAGTGTTCAGGAAGAACGCGTGTATCCTGTAGTTGCTGTGTTGATAGTGGTTAACTGATAGAGTTTAACAAGTTAACAGTTAACACAAGCTTAACAGTTGTCTCTCATTTGCCCCTGACCCAATGAAAAATGCAGATTTTGCTTTTGAAGGTGGCTCCCAGCTTAGGTTGAAAGCATTGTTTAGATCTATTAGTGGCCCAGTTTACACACATGAAGAGTGAGATGTTTCTTTAAAAGGCTAAAGGATTCCAGTTTATCTCTTTTGACAGTATTCTTGAAAAGTACTGGGTCAGAATTTAGGATCACAGCCGATGTGGTGTCTAAGTCTTACTGTACAGCCCAGGGTGGCTTCCTCTTAGCCTCCTCGGTCATCCTTCTATGGGCATATGCTTCACTGCCTGAATCAGGTCTTTTTGAAGACCAGTGTTGATCTTCGTGTGTGTGTGTGTGTGTGTGTGTGTTGGAACTGGGGGTATGTACATACGTGTGTACCTGTGTGTGTAGAGGCCATAATTAAATGTTGAACGTTGCCTTCAGTTACTTTCCACCTAGGCGTATTGAGAACCCAGATAGCCCTTCAGTGATTGAATAAGCACAGTCTAAAGAAATAAGACAGGATTTAAGGAGAGACTGGAAAGATGGTGATAGCTCAGCAGATGTTGGGAGAACTTGGAAGCATTTTAATTATGTCAACTCTACTGGAGGAACACAAGGAAAGATGCTAAGGGTATTATTATTAATAACTATCACTTGATAAGACTAGATTTTTATTCAAAACATTGCTACAGTATAGAAAGTAAGACTAATGAGAGGCAGTAAGAATAGCAGTAGGCTTTGTTAAAACAAGATGAAATGACAGTGATGGGGGGGAGTTGATCTTTTTTTGCTTAGGAAATATGGAATCCCATGACTTCTGAAGATCAGGCTGGGCAGGCTTGGTGGGGACTTTCATCTAGATTGTTAAAAGTGTCAGTCATGGGTGATCTAACAGCCTTTAGAATCATGGGCATTGAATGAGAGATCCCTTGGGAACTGAGAGGAGCTTTGTTTCCTATATGTAAAAAACCAAAAACCTCTCATGTGTTGTTATGGATGTGGACCAGATTTATCACTATTATGTTCATTTTGTTTTAAACCTCACCTTTTTTTCTCAAAGCCAGGCATGGTGGTACATATTTGTAACTCTACATTCAGGAGGCAGAGGCAGGAAGATCAGACCTAAGGCCAGCCACCCTTGACTATACAGTGCATAGGAGACTAGCCTGAGCTATGAGACCTTGCCTCAAAACAAAGAAAAACATGAGTGTGATCCAGAGGACCCATAGTGGAAAGAAAGAACTGACTCCCCCCACCCCCCCAAAAAAAATTGTCTGAGCTCCATACTAGTGTTGTGGTACTCCTCCTCCACACTTAAGCATGTCATACATACACACTGTGATAATGAATCTTCTGAATCCACTTTTCCGGGGCTTGCTATCTGGTACAATCCCACCCTCTCAGCCATACTCTGCTGGGTCTTCTCTATTATGAGAACTCTAGAATCAATGTGAAGGCTACTTTATTCTGTGCAAAGCTTTGCATCTCTACGTGGGATTTACTGAGAAATTTGATTCCAAATCTTGAATATGAAGGAAAATTTAAAAATATGAAAAGGCCAGAGAAATGGTTACAATTCTTAGCACGTAATGGTAAATATAGTTAATACTGATACCCAAGACTCGATCTGTAAATCACTACAAAGAGCAAGAAAGCAGGTGCATGGAGGTGAAGCTAAGGCCAGTACCTTAGGAGCCACAGGGAGAGGTGGCTAAGCCTCATGACAGGCCACACGCTAAGGGACCTAGCCTCTCAATAAATGGGAGTTTATCGCCTCTCTACTGCAAGGCTTGAGTCATTGTAAAATAAAATAAGTACCAGAATGTGTGTGTGTAAAATATATATATGTAAATAATATACCTTGTATGAATCCTGTGAGTCATCGTCCCCAAAATAACAGGCTTTATAAGCAATATGAGTCCTTAAATTTGACGTGCAGTTGGTTCTTTGCAAGGATGTTAACCTCCTTATGGAAGCTGGGTGGTCCAGTAGTGGTCACTGCACTTTCCTGAGGTTGGTTGCTCACTGCAGGCTAGAGCCCTTTGTAAAACCAATGACCGGGAAATCAAAAATAATATGAATGTTGTATAGTAATTTGATGTGGGATCAGAAATCAGATTAAAACCTGAGTTTGCCAAAGTAATATGGGCTTTAATGACAAACCAAAATTAAGTCAAGCAAAGGGAAAAAAAAAATGCATTGCTTAAAAAAGAAGAGCCCATATGAAGCAAGGTGCATGCTTGACTTGTAGGTGCTCTCGGATGCTTTCTTTAGAGTGGTGCCATCTCTGCAACATACAGGAGTAGTTGTCAGGAGACAGGGACCAGATTATCTGATTGTATCAGGTAAAGACCATCTTTCCATCTCAGTGAAATTGTATCATCATACTATATATTTTTTCATAATAATTTTGCATCTATTTATTATATTTTTAAATAAGGCATACCTGCAGTGTATAGAAAATGTATCATAAGGTTCTGGTTTTACCCATTATTAATTAAAAACAACTTTTACCAAAAATACAAAGTAATTAGTATTCAGGGGTTTCTGCTTTCTCATTTCTGAATTGTGCAAGATAGTGTGTCAGGAACTGGGGTCTGGATACAGTGGTGGCAACAGGGAAAGGAACAAGGTCACAAGTTTATGGTAAGCTTGGGCTATATATAGAAAGGCTGTTTCAGAAATATCAATGGTGAAATTGTACATTAGGAATTTAGAGGCATTGCAGAATATTTCTTTGTGTGCCCCTGAAGCTCCTGGTTTATGAAGGGCTAGTCAAGAGCCTTCCTGCCTCTCTGTGTCCTTTGGCTGGGTCTTTTCCATTCTGAAAACTGAAGAGAACATACCAGACACAGGAGTCATCTGCCCGAGTCCTTACCTGGCTTATCTGCCACTTACTTTAGTAAGACGTGTAACTAAGTTTGCTCATGTTAATGGACATTAAGAATGATACCTGCCACACATTATGGGTCCTTGGGTGGCAAATAGTGACTGCTACTTGACCATTGATATTGATTCTTCCCCATCCATCTCCTGTATCTTCTACCAGTACTGTCCTCTTTAGCACCTTCTGCTATTTTCTTTTGTCTGAAGAGTCCCTGTTTTCCACACCCCAAGTCCCCGGTACTTGTCCCTGACCTTGACCACACAGTTGCCATTGTGCATTCCCATCTGTATTCAGACCTGTCATTTGAAAAAACAAGTTTTATGATATTTCAAGTTTTTTTACTTTGAAGAATTACTTTGTTTTACATAGAAACACAATGTCCTGTATGTTTTAGTGGTGGAACCAAAAGTATTTCTGATCATACTAACTTCTTTGAAGATGTAGTTCAGATTTATAGAGTGTTTTACAGTAGCGTAAAATATGTGTTTAATTCTTGTTTGTTTTGGCTTCCCTCTACCTAAGGACCCCAAGATGTATGTGCAGACAGTGCTGGACGTTCATAAGAAGTACAATGCCCTGGTCATGTCAGCATTCAACAATGACGCTGGCTTCGTAGCCGCACTTGATAAAGTGAGTGTGTCACTGTGCCTGTTCAGTGTGTATGTACAAGACTCCTTTTTTCTAACTGTCTTTTATATACACAGGCTTGTGGTCGCTTCATAAACAACAATGCGGTTACCAAAATGGCCCAGTCATCCAGTAAATCCCCTGAGCTGCTTGCTCGGTACTGTGACTCCTTGTTGAAGAAAAGGTACTGATTTGGTATTGTATTTTTCCTAGTACCCCTATTTAAACTTCAATTTAATACAAGGGATCAATATTTGTATTACATTTACTTGTATTGCACTACATTGTTGAAACCTGCATCAACTTCCACTGGCTTTCTGAACAGTAGTAGAAGGCTGAATACTACAATATAGATTATCTATCTGTTGGTCTACAAACTTTGCTTTTGACAGAGCTGTTGTGTAGCTCAGGCTAGCCTCAAAACTCCCAGCAGTCCTCTTACCCACAGCCTTCCACATACTGGCTTTGTAGAGCACACCACCATATTCAGCCATGTGAATGTTTTAAAGTTTTGTTTTTATTTGGTCATTTGTTGGTGCTACGGATACTTCATTTTCCAGTCACCATATAGCTCACCTGACACTTTTCCTAATCTTAGCTGTATTCAGAGCTAGAAGCGGTATGATCAGGTATGTCTTCTCTTCGTTATATTCCCTTAGCTTCTCTCCCTATCACAGTTTCATTCCTGAAATGTTCAAGGTTTGCCTCAGTGTCCCACAAACCACATCACCAAATGCTGTGAAGGGGACACAGGCCCCCAAATTTTACTGCTTCTGGTATCAGTATATTTTAAAAAGCTCTCTAAGACTAAGAGAATACCCATAAATGCCAGTGTGAACAATGACAGTTTAACAGACTGTCAAGGCCAGAGCGATGGATCAGCTGTTAAGGACACTTGCTGTTCCTGCAGAGGGCCTAGGTTTACTTTCTAGTATCCATGTTGGTCAGCTCACAAACATTTGTAATTCCAGTTCCAGAGAATCTTCTATTGGCCTCCATAGGTTCCTGTGTGTACACGGTGCTTGTACAGACAAGCAGGTACACACACATACACATAAAACCTTTTCTGTTTTTTAAAATTAACAAGTCATCATCAGTGAACTGGAAAATAATTGTATAAAATATAGACGATACAGCATCTTCAGACTGTGGTTGTAGCTCAGTAGCAAAACAAACAGCTATCGGGAGAATTGTGTTACCTGCTTTGTATGTGGTGGGGAAACATTGGGTAAGGTCACTTGCCACCTTGGATTGTAGGGAGCAACTGTAAGAATGAAGCTCATTTACTGATATTTAAATGGGTTGTCTTAAAGGAAAACTTTATAATACTATTATTAACTTCTGTCAGTTTTCATCTTAGATATTGTAGTGACTATATTGTAATCTCTTCCATGGTGGGGTACAATGTAAAACTTCCAGATTGCCTTAGGAAAGGAAAGTGACCCCCCTAGCTCTCCAGCTGACCTAAGAACTCATTATTTAATACTTGAAGCCACATGTAGCCCTCCTAGTTTGACATAGTAGTATGTATAACCATCTGCTTGCTTGTTTGTAAACACATTGCCCTTTTAAATTTCAGTTCCAAGAACCCAGAAGAGGCAGAACTAGAAGACACCCTCAATCAAGTGGTAAGGTGTTTCATGGCCACACCCATTACCCTTTGTAAGGCTGTTTTTATGTTTTTTTATGTTGTTTTTATGTTTTATGACATGCTAAGTCATAAGTATTTTGATTTTGAATTTATGGTTTTACTCCTAAATTTTACTTTAATATTGCTACTTTGCTTTTTTGTTTTAATTTTTCAAAGATTGATTTACTTTATTATGTGATATGAGTGTTTTGCCTGCATATATGTATGTCTATGTACTACATGTATGCTTGTGCCTGAGGAAGTCAGAAGGGTGTTCTATCTCCTGGAAATGGAGTAAACAGATGGTTGTGAGTCACCATGTGCTAGCAATGGAACTCAGATCCTCTGCAAGAACAGCAAGTCCCCTAATCCACTGAGCCATCTCTCCAGCCTTAGTACTTTGCTTCTTGCTACTAAGTCTAGTCCAATCAACTGGGATTTAAGGAATGGGTGGCTGTATTTATTGTGAACATTTCAGGATGAGTTTGTACTAGGTTTTGAACTTTAGACCCACCCAAAACCAAGCAATTCTTGGCTCCTGGAGATAGCTAGAGACAATCAGCTTGTGAGTTAGCTTCACTAAGGTGTTCTTTCCCTGGCTTTCCCAGATGGTGGTCTTCAAGTACATCGAGGACAAAGATGTATTTCAGAAGTTCTATGCAAAGATGCTTGCCAAGAGACTGGTACATCAAAACAGTGCGAGTGACGATGCTGAAGCAAGCATGATCTCCAAGTTAAAGGTACTTTTCTTTTCCTGGAGAATCCCAATTCCTCAGGCTTTACTGACATGGTTTGTGCAGTGGGAGCCCTGCTTCTCACCCAGGCCTCCCGTGCTTTCCTTCCTCTGCCACCTTGTTTTGGGCCCATTTATTCTGTGTAGCCCTTCCTTGGCCAGGCTCTTCTCACCTTCTACACCCTCACCTGCCTCCCACACACCCAGCCTTGTTGGCTCTGTGTGAATGCTTAGTGGTTTTCTTAGCCTAAACTGCCAAAACAAAATACCATGGGCCAGGAAACTTAGGCACAGAAATGAATTCTCCGTTCTGGGGACTCAGAAGTCTGAACTCACAAGGGCCCATCTTCAAACACTTCCACATCAGAGATATAAACTTCAGCAGGCACATTCTAGAAAAGACAGTTCAGTGGTAGAATAAGGGACAAGCAGGTTATTTGGGCTATGGAAGGGTGTGTTTTGAGGGTCATTGCCAGCCCAGGCTAGCCTCTGCCTGCTGAGTACAGCACTTTCAGATGTGCATCACTTCACCTGTTTCTAAATTATTTCCTAGTCGTAATCTCTTGCAGTGCTAGAACACCTTTAAATTGCAGGTTTAAATGCTGCAATATGTTACTGCATACTGAAGATCCAATTGTCCAACTTTTAATGGTCTTTCTATAACATAATTTTTATCTGTATATATTTATGCCATAAGATATGACTAAATCTTAATAGTAGTAGGTTTATAGAACTAAAGACAAAGATATATTGTATTGTGATTTCTCTACAAATCCCTTATATGCATTGTGTACATTCATGTTTATGCAAATTAATGAGACAGTTGCTTGGGTTTATTTCAGCAAGCTTGTGGTTTTGAGTACACTTCCAAACTTCAGCGAATGTTTCAAGACATTGGTGTAAGCAAAGATCTGAATGAACAGTTCAAAAAACACCTGACGAATTCAGAACCGCTGGACCGTGAGTACTGAGTGCTCTTAAGAGGCTGTTTGGGCTCTTGGTAGCAGATGAAAGAAGTGACAGAATATGGAGTGAGGGTGGTAAATGGGGTCAGAGTTTCAGAGACTGAGAAGCAGGTGTTTCCTTCCATGCGCTCTCCTCCTCCTAACTCCCAGATGGTATGATGGCAGCTTTTGCTGGGACCAGTCGTGCTGATCTGTGGGCTTGTTTTGTCTTCTGAACCTTAGTTTGGATACATTTCTGATTATTTTCTTCTCTCTCTTATTTGTTTTTGATGAAAGTTGGAGAATTTTATTATTCCCAAATTAAAACTGCTGTCGGCATTAAGCTTGCATTGCTAGTGAACATCTAAGTCATCTGTGGATGAAAGTGTCCTAATCCTAGGTCCCACATGTCTCTGCTATGTGTCTTGACAGTAGTAATGGACACAGTTGTAGTGGAGGGAATGGATTGCTGTCAAGCTTTCCATTTTCTTGTATTTGGGTCTGTTAAATCATTGCTAGTCACCATACATTGCTTGTGCATGCTGAATTTCATATCCAGAAGGGAGAAAAATGAAATTGATCAAGGCAGATTAGCTTAGGAACTCTGTTGGAGGAAAACAGTTGCTGGTTCTTCAACCTTTGGTTTGAAGTTTTGATATAGGACATCTCACCCATCTACACATCATATATGTGTAGCCTACTTGACCTGTCATGAATTTTTAAATGTTTTGGCTGTGTGTGTATTTTGTGTGTGTGTGTGTGTGTGCATGCACACGTATATGTATAACAATAGAATTTTAAAATCTGTAGAGTAATTAAATGTGTTCTCTCCCTCAGTGGACTTCAGTATTCAGGTCCTGAGTTCCGGATCGTGGCCCTTTCAGCAGTCTTGCACGTTTGCCTTGCCGTCAGAGGTGAGGGTGGTTTTGTTCTCTGGTTTCTTTCAGCTGGCGAGAGGGAAAGGGGCTGCCTGACCTTAGTGTGCTGACTGCAGTGCTGTGTAAGAGTCAGTGCAGTGTGTGTGGGGAATGTGAAATGGGCCTGTGTTGAATAGCGAAAGGCTGGTCAAGTCTCTTGCAGCAAACAGTGTTGATTTACCCCTAACAAGTGGAGTCTCACTGGTTGTATGGTGAACTCTTGATGCACTTACTAGGCATGAAGTAGAAACCTGCTTTGCACTCTGCAGTCTTACAGTGCTCACAAGACAGTCCCCGGCATTTGTAGTTCTCTTCTCTGTAAGCACTGATTTTGTTCTCAGAACTTGGGGCAGGGACCTTTTTTTGTTTTTTTTTAAGAAATGCTGACTGTAAACTGTAGAACCATGGATGCCACATAGTGCTATTCTTTCATCTAGTTGGAGCGCAGTTATCAGCGATTCACAGCTTTCTACGCCAGCCGTCACAGTGGCAGAAAACTGACATGGTTGTATCAACTGTCCAAAGGAGAACTAGTCACTAACTGCTTCAAAAACAGATATACTTTGCAGGTAAAGTCATCTTTTTATTTGGGGTAAAATACTTGAGTACTAATTGATAAGACAACTTAGAGAAATCCAGTTAGGTACGTCATGCAGTGGGATGCAGTTCATCTTCTGACAGAGCCATGCAGGGAGTAAAGCATGCTTGTCTTGGGCAGGTGAGCTGAATTCCTAGTCACTGGTATAGGTGCACGTCACTTCCTTACTCAGAGCCTCAGTTTTCTCCTCCACTGAGTTAGGAGTATCTGCTTACACCACAGAAGTGGTCTTTGGTAGGTTTGTAGAGTGCCCTTGCCTGACATGCTTGGGTGACAAATATTTCACTCTCTAGTTCCAGTCTGAGCTCTCTGCAGCCTAACAGTGGTAAGACTCCCTAGTGCATCCAGCAGTGTGCAATTCCTAATAATGACAGCTGTGGGCTGACTGCATTTGTATGAAAGCTGGGGTCCGGTTAACTGACAGTGCACTGTGGCTCAAATGCTAGGTTCCTTCTACTCTCACTTCTGTACTCGGTGGTGTTTCACAACTAAACTTACCTCATACCTTGAAAAAGTTTCAGTAGTGAGCTGGTGATGGTAATTTCTTTCAGCTTTAAACTTCAGAGTGTGTGATTCAAACTACTCATTAGTTAACCTTTGTACTTGTACATTGATAAGTTAATTAAGTAACCATTATACCTGGTGTGGAGGTCTCTGGCAACTCGAACACACACATAATATATCCATGGTATGTACCCTCCAAAGTAATTTTTTGTTCTACTGTGCATAAAAATTAAACTCATAATTAATGTCTCTAAACCTGGTGTGTGTTTACACAAGTGTGGATATGCTCATATATTTATGCTTATATAGAGGACACATTGCAGGAGAAAACTGAAAGTCCTTTCAGTGTTTAAAAGTGTCTCTAAGGAAAATGTCCATTCCCCTGGCCTTGTGACACTTTGTATTCCCTCTTTTTTGCATTTGAAGAGTGCTTTCTGTGAAAGCAGGTTGTACCTATGAAGACCTTTCCCGTGTTTTCACATTTCCTCCTTTCTTTTCTCTGGACCGTGAAGGCGTCCACATTCCAGATGGCAATCCTGCTTCAGTACAACACAGAAGATGCCTATACTGTGCAGCAGTTGACTGACAGCACTCAAATTAAAATGGTATTTCTACTGTTTCATACTCTTTGTAAACCACACTGGCCATGAACTCAGAGATGTGCCCGACTCTACCTCCCATGTGCTAGGCTTAATGGTGTGTACCACTACCACTGTCCCTGGAAATGCTCTGTTATAAACCCAGTCAATCAGTCACTGTGTGTGTGTGTTCCCGTGCGCACGTGCTTCCGTGTCTGAATTCCTTTCATTCATTTAACCAGTTCTTTTTTAAGGCAAGGTCACATTCTGTAGGTCTGATATTGTTTAATCCTCCTCCAGCCCCCAGCTGCTTGAGTACAGTTTATACCACATCAGGCTCTCTCACTTAACCAGCTCTTACTTCCAGCTAGATTTTCAGAGATTAAAATTTGACTTTTTTTTTT
>NW_022196903.1:42349034-42356481 GCF_008632895.1 Mastomys coucha
CCATCAATCATCTTCTGCAGTATCTTTTGAATAGCACAAAATTTCACGTAACATAAAGCTGATTGTTGAAAGTGTTTATTTAGTCAGTAAACAGTTTTATATAGCCCACACTACTACCCAATTCTAGAACATTTCCACCCCTTGAGAGTAGACTCATAACCATGCGCAATGACAAATCTACCTTCCCACTTTGCCCAGTGCCCCTTAGCATCTGTGCCCATTAGCATCTGTGGACTCTTCTACTCTGGACATGACATAAAAGTGGAATAAAGCTATATGTGTCCTTCTCCACCTGCCTTATTTCACCTAAGTATATTCTGTCTGCAAGGCTTAACAGGTGTCAGTATCATATTCATTTGTGCGTGTGTGTATAGATATATGTATTTGTATTCACGTGTGTTGGAGACTAGAAGTAGATGTCACTATGGTGCACATTGTATTCTTTGAGGCAGCACCTGTCAGTGAATCTGGAGCTTACCATTCAGCTAGGCTGCGTAGCCAGTAAGACTTGGGTTCACTCACTTACCTCATAGCACTCCAGACAAGGCCAAGCTTTCAACGTGAGTGCTGGGGAGCAGATACATGATTTTAAAATTTTTTTTTTTTAAAGATTTATTTATTTTATATGTATGAATACACTGTAGCTGTATAAATGGCCATGAGCCATCATGAGGCTGCTAGGAATTAAATTCATGACGGCCCCACTTGCTCCACCCCGCTCGCTCCGGCTTAATTCACTGTACTTGTCTTCAGACGCACCAGAAGAGGGCATCTGATCTCATTAAGGATGGTTGTGAGCCACCATGTGGTTGCTAGGATTTGAACTCAGGACCTTCGGAAGAGCAGTCAGTGCTCTTACCCACTGAGCCATCTCACCAGCCCAATTTTAAAATTTTTTCTCATTCACTTTATTTTTTGTTTGGTTAGGGTTTTCTGTTCTGCTGTTGTTGAAACAGTCTCCTGTACTCCAGGATGACCTCAGATTCACGAAGTAGGTAGAGAATGGCCTTGAACTAACTTACTGCTCTTCCGTCTCTATACACACATCTGTATATCTGTAGTAGATTACTGGCATGCTCCACGCCCGTTTTTGTGCAGTACAGGAGATTGAATTCAGGGCCTTGGGCATGTTAGGCAAGTACTCCACCAAGTAAGCTGCAGTACTGGCGCCCATTTTATTTTTTAGTTGACATTCGTAGTTACTGATAGGTACACTGTTGTATATGCATTTTTTATTTTGATGAAACCTACTTTTATTTTTTTGCTGGCTGGTTGGAAGGGATGACAGGTCTGCCTCTCTAGTCTCTACTTGGCCTTCTCCTCAATGCCACATGGCTCTTTAGCTGCCATCCTTCAGGCGTTCATAGCTGCCACTTCTCTGACAGACCTACCTGCAAAGTCTCAGACCAGCATGGGGGCCTTGGTTAAGAGTGCATTCAGGTGAGGAAGTTAAGTGCCCATGAGTCTTGATGGTGCTAGGAATCACCAGAGCAGCTAATGTCTACAGAGAAGAGGTCACATGATGCACCAAGGTCACTAAAGCCAAGCTGGCAACAAGCCAGCTGCCACTGAGTCTCAGCATGCTCATGCATGCAGTGTGACTTCAGTTCTGCTGAAGCTCCTGCTGCTTCACGTGCATGCTCAGGGCTGTAGTTTAGTGGTAAAACACTTGTCTGGCACACATAAATGTCTTCAGATATTGAAGAAGTGAATCATTTCCTGTAGGTTTCATTGAAGAAGTAGGCCACATATTGTGTCCAGTGTTTGTGGGAAACTGCATTACTGCCTTTGAGTAGTGGGTGCTTCAGGCCATAAAGAACAAGCCATGTCACTTCCTCTGGGTAGTTGTACTTTGAGGTGATGGCCATTTCTGTGAGGCAGTGAGCAGGGTCTCTAGGACAGGCACTGTAAAGTAGTATTCTTCCTCCTTGTTCATCATCTTTCTCTGATTGCAGGACATTTTGGCACAAGTCCTACAGATTTTACTGAAGTCGAAATTGCTGGTATGTTTGTATACTTTGTGTTGAGCTAGAAGAGACCTTTCCCTGGGATGTGCCTAGTAACAGTTATTTTCTTCTAGGTCTTAGAAGATGAAAATGCCAATGTTGATGAGGTGGAATTGAAGCCAGACACCTTAATAAAGTTATATCTTGGTTATAAAAAGTAAGAAAAATCTAACATAGCTGCTGGTCTTATCCCCTGGCACTGGGCAATACTTCAGGATCAGCCCAAGCCAGGGGAACTGGACTCTGCACAGGCATGGTGACTGCTGCAGTCCTCAGTGCTGATTTTAATGCTGAGTTTGATTTTCCTTTTATTTTGAAAATAAGTATTGAGTGGCTCATATGGCATGTTTAGACCTTTATATCAAGTTATTTTGGTGTTATTACATTTCATAAAAGTAAGGGTCAAATGTCACTTCAGTCACCTCTCCATGGTAAAATTACATAGCATTGGTGGAGGGGCAGTTCCCAGGTGGTTGGTAGAAATGAGGAGAAATGATGTAGAAGAGATAGGTGTGAACCACCTGCCCATTCCAGGGAGGCAAAACGTGCAGTGTCGAAAGACAGGAAGCAGACTTTTCAATGACCTGTTTCCTCTGTTGTCTTGACAGTAAGAAATTGAGGGTTAATATCAATGTACCAATGAAAACTGAACAGAAGCAGGAACAAGAAACCACACACAAAAATATAGAGGAAGACCGCAAACTACTGATTCAGGTGACTGAACCATGTCTACACTGTACATTTAGGGACAATTATTGGCCTCGTATGTGCTCTAACGGGAAAGGGCTGCCGAATGACACAGTTCAGTGATGGCTAAAGATGACAGTTCCTTAAGCCAACACATTGGTGTCTGAGGGATGAAGTATTTTATGTACCAAACAAAAGTAGTCTAATCTTTCTGCCTAAGTATTGGGAAACAAAAAATATATGGCAGATTAAAGAAACAGGGGAGTTGGGGATATGGGAGATACCTTCTATGGCTTTAGAGATCCATTTTTTCTTTATTTTTTAGTGCATTATAGTTGGCCAAAACATTTTTTACTGCTTTATAGTTGGCCAAAATATTTTTTACATTTAGTTTATATGCATGTTTTGTCTATATGTAGGGACATATAGGGCACATGTGCATGACTGGTGTCCCCAGAGGCCAGGGAAGGATGCTGCATCTCCTGGAACTAGAGTCAAGAGTGTTGTGAGCTACTCCTACATATAGGTGCTGGGAACTGAAACCAGGTCCTCTGGAAGAGCTCAGTACTCTTAAACCACTGAGCCATCAGTCTCTAGCCCCTTTGTTCTGTTAGGATTGAAACATGGATAGAGCTGATGCTTGCACCCTCTCCGACCTGTAGGGTACTGGTTGCTATGGAAGTAGAGCTGAGGTGGTACAGACTGCCTTGAGCTTAAATGCTCAGCTGTTAAAGCTCTAAGCGTGTGTTTTTCCTCGTTGATTGCATAGGCGGCCATCGTAAGAATCATGAAAATGAGGAAGGTCCTGAAACACCAGCAGTTACTTGGTGAAGTCCTCACTCAGCTGTCCTCAAGGTTCAAGCCTCGGGTCCCAGTGATCAAGGTACAGGAATTACAGAGCAGCAGCTCTGTCCTCTGTTAGGAAACTTGTAGCAAAAGGATTAATGTTTCATGAAAATGGGAACTGGCTTACTCATATAAGAAACTTCAACAAAGGAAAGTCAGCTAACTTCATTCCTGAATTAAATGTAAGAGGTATACATGTAATAAATATACCTTTATAATTGATGTCCTGAGAAGGAGTCACAGGCATCCAAGATGTCACATGTTCCTCCCCTATCCTATGTTTCTATGGCAGTGAGCTGTCTGCAGCCTTGGCTGGTTTTGCCTGGTGGGAAGTGGTGTACAGAGTGCTCTCTGCTGTGCTGCTGAGAACCTGCCTGGCAGTATGAGGGGACTCATTCTGGGCTGCATTGTGAGGATGTACTTGTCCATTTCTGCTGCCGTGCAGGGACATACTTCCCTGTATCTAGGGCACTAATGATCTCATTTGCCCAGTTTCTAATGGCAATAACTCAGCAGGCCTTTCCTTTTCTGAAACTACTTGGGTAAGCCGCAGCCATTGGAGAGCCCAAGGATGGCAGTGTATGGTGAGTCCTCAATAGTCAGGAGCTGTTAGCACCATGCTAGCATGTTCAAGTTTTGACTCATCCATCTTGTGCTTCCAACCTGTGACGGCACAGGGTCCTGCCCAGAGGCAGCTGGGCTTTGTTAAAAAGGGAGATTGTGGTGTAGGTGTGCTGGAGCCCTTGCCTCCTTAATGTATAGGGCAGTTGTGTGTCTGTGGGGGGTGGTGCACAGTCACCCACAGGTGTTACTGAAGGACTGCAGTAGGACAGTAGACATGTTGAATTTGCTCCCTGCTGAGCTCAGTGGAGGGTAACTGTGGTGAGTGAGGGTGACAGACCTCTTTCCTGATGGTTATTTGCATTTCTCTTCCCCTTTAACTCCCTCTTCTTCCTAAAATAATGCCCAGAAATGCATTGATATTCTCATCGAAAAAGAATATTTGGAGCGAGTCGATGGTGAGAAGGACACCTACAGTTACTTGGCTTAACCCATCTAGCAGGGTCTACGTGACCCACAAGCAGATAGTTCCAGTGAATGAAATGGAAACAACTCAAGTTCATAGCAGCCAGCCTGCCGCCATTTGGACCTTCCTTTTTAAAGCTGAGACCACAGTTCCCACCAGCTGTTCTCAGGCTACAGCAGGACTGCTCAGGACTGACACATTTCAGTCTGTAAACAGACGCCAAGGCCATTTACCCTAACTCACAGAGGGGAACCGAACCTTCCATGCTGAGGCTGCATGCTACCGCACTTAAATCAATACATTGGCTCCCTGGTTAACAGCTGTCATCTGAGGCAGCACACGAGAGTGAGTCTGAATGGACCCACGTGTAATCTGCTATGAAAACCATTTGTATAGTGTGTTTCATTTTTTTAATGTGTGAAAATAAAGAAAATTAAAGGATTTCTGTACAAGTTGCATTTGGTTTTGTTTTAAGTTTTACTAATTTCTATATGTAAATAAAAGATTTAATGATTGTGCAAGTGTATATTCCCAGTGTCTTCCTGGAATCCAAAAGGGCTGCATTTTTTCCATTGGAAATTAAGATCTTAATTTTTAAAGCCTTTAATCTTTTTGGGTACTGACCCTTGGTTTCTGAGACTTCTTCAGTACCTTTGAGAGGCGCCATACTCCAGATTGCTGCTGTCGACTGCAGGGACTAAATGAATACTGAGGCAAGTATAGAAGCTGGTCTATACTGCTGCTAGTAAGCAGAATGGAATATGGAAGTCGAACCACCATGGGCTCAATGACCTCCATAGTCCCAAGGTCCATTAGTGACAGGAAGTGGCAACTACTTACTAGCTGGTTATGGTTTAATCTATAATAGGCTGCCAAAGCATCTGAATTATTGGAAAACTCCCTGATCACCAGGGAGGATGGAGCCCTTTCCACTTGTGCTTGAGAACTGAGAATCTCTCTCATTCCAGATCCCTCCTAGTGAAGCTTTTCCAAGGAGGCTGCCATATTTACCCCAGGATGTCCCCAGGCCAGGGGTTGAAGGCTCTTACCTTCCTTAGATCCAGTCCAGCCCAGGGGCATCCTCCGACCTACAGGGACTCTACTACAGGACACTGCATTGACCTTTGCTCTCAATCTCCATTTCCTGGCTAAAGGGCAAGAGGAATGCAGAGGTGGTGATGGGAATCTTCAGTCTCAGCACTGTCACTCCACTCATTCTAAGGATGCCCTAAGGGTTCTCACCTTAGCTTACTTTACTTAGCTGCCTGTAACAAGCTATCCCTATGCTAAAATCTAAGCAAGTGAAATTCTGAAGAGCCTGGCACTGAATGTACTTAAGTTCCCATGCTTTATTTTGGGAGTAGGGGACACAGTTGTACTTACCAGTCTCAGGCTTGTACATTTGTTAGCCCTTTGCTTTAAGATAGAAATGTGTCTAATTGGACAGCCCAGGCTGGCTTCAAACTCTGCCTCCCTAGTACTGAGATTATAAACATGCTTCTTCCTACCCCATTCCTCCATTTCTCTTAGTATGCCTATTTTTCAGTCTTATAAGACTCTGAGTATATAGACCAGGTAAATACCAAGTAAACCAGCCATTTTATGTGTTCCCTCCACCCTAAAACTCCACAGACAAGATTTGAAAATTCCCGTTTGCAAACTGTGAATGATGCTTACAGCTTGCTTGTCCTAACAGTTCATTTGTTCATGTTTATATCTGAAACAACCATGCTGTTTAAAAAAAAAAAAGAAAAGAAAAGCACCATGGACCCGCTTTAAGATTATGCCTTAAATCCATGAAGAATAAGGAAGAGGACAAGGAAGTTTGGCTGGGATCTCTTCGAATGCTCCAGGATCAAATGTACTTTTAGGTAAGTACACAGGATCTAGACTACAGACTCAGCTAGGGCAGGGGCTAGTGTTTTAGATTGCTGGTAAGTGAACAGTGTTGGTATGTGTTTACTCAGCTTCCTGCTCTGCTGCCATCCTTCCCTGCCATAATGGATTCTCACCCTTCTAGTACCCAAATAAGCTCTTTGTTCTGTAAATCAACTTTTGCTTGTGGTTTATCACAGCAAGAGAGAAGTGACATACATTTACCTTCTTTTGAGGCTGAAGGGGCTAGGCAGGCAGATCTCTAAATTCAAGGCCATCCTGGTCTATATAGCAAGTTCTAGGCCAGCCTAGGATATATGGAAGACCTTGTCTCAAAAGGGGGAAAAAAAAACCTGGAAGGTCCAAAGGACACTCCAAAGGGCAATCTAAATATCTCAAAATGAGCTCAATGTTGTCTATAGGTGGGTTTCTGGTAGTTAGATAAAAATTAGCATTCCTCAGGAACTTGTAAAGCTGGTCCCCCAACCAAAATGAGTCATTTCCCTTATGGTGGAAGAGACTTGAGAGCTCATGCAGGCCTCCAGGCTCCCTCAGTATCACAAGGACCTATTACACGTTACAGAGTCCATGCTCATCATTAGCCCTGTTCACCTCCTCTACCCTAAAATCTCTCCAACTCATTCTCCTTATAACCCTGTTGTTCTCACTGTGTGCCCCACCCCTTCCTCCTTCTGTTAATGCTTTTCTCAACAATGTTTTCTCCAGTCTCTTTCCTCTGCTGTTCTAGCCCCAGCTAGATGTTCAGTCTACTTCCTCTCTCTGCACACTGGGCTCTTCCAGATGCCTCTGACTGTTCTCTCATATCTACAATAAAAACCATAGCATGGGGTAGTCATGTCAGTTTATACATTTAAAGACCTAAATTTCTACTGCATACTAATATGTAAAAGTACTTTGTATAAAATCTAGGTTACACACAAGTATGCCAAAGTATTTACCTCCCTGGGCCATTGAGTTGACACTGCCTTGGCAACTAAAACTTTAA
>NW_022196903.1:42356525-42431810 GCF_008632895.1 Mastomys coucha
AAAAAAAAGAAGCAAAAGAAGCAGAACCTAGATTCAAAGGGTCTGCCCATTCCTAAAGAGATGATTCTTTATTAGCCTACCCCTCATTGTTCTTGTTAGTGCTTCCCCAAGTCCTGGAGTGAAAAGAAAAAGGACCAAATATGGGGGCAAGACTGGCAACTATTAGGGCAACAGAAACTTACCTTTCACTCTAACAGTGTTGGCTTGCCTCCTTTAAATCAATGTTCTAATCTGAAGACATGACTCAGTGGTTAAGAGCACTTGCTGTGAAGCCCTAAGCACATAACAAGATAAAATGTGTCCTCCCTTGCACCTATAATCTCATGCCATGGGAGAGAAAAGAAGGGTCATTAGGGCTGCCCTTTACATCTGAACTATTGGCTAGGTATATTTTCTTGAGAATGGGGAGTCAGTCTTTAGTTGTGTAACCCATTTCTGAACCCACTGAGTTCAGAAGGATAGCTCCAAACCCAGTGGCAACACAGATGGCCCTGGTTAATCATGGTGGGTCAAAAAGGTGAAGGGATAGACATGAATGTATAAGAGTTTTCATGGGACTGGGAGTCAGTGTGAGGGTAAGGGTGATCAGTATGCAAAGAGTACATGTGTGAAAATGAAAAATATTTAGACTAGAGAATAAAAAGGCAATGCCTGTGTCTGGAAATGGCTTACTCTTAACCCGAGACCACTGCATAGCAAGCTAACTTCCTTTGTGGGAACTTGAAGATCTGCTTCCAAGAAGGGGTAAGAGTACTGAACCAGCAATGTTTATTCCTTACTGAACACCTCTAATTTTTCCCTTTAGAAACATAGATTTGAGGTTAAAACAAAACAAAAAAGTAAACCAAGCCAAATATCTTTACAGTTCATGCAGGCAGACCTAGCAAGGCCTTTGTCTAACCAGGTGAGCACAGGAGTATTTCTAATACCCACCCACATAGATCTATATATGGCCCTCACTGGAATAATTTATAACAGGGTGAAGTATAAAAATAAATATCCCAGTCAGAATTAACAGAATGCTTAAGTTCTTTCAAAAGGTTCACAACCAGACTGTTCTGTTGACCTGCCAACAAACTTTAATCACATAATGTGTTAGTGTCCATAGCAATGAGTGGCCAAACACTGCCCACAAAGGCAGAAATTGAAGGCAGAACTTCTAGTTAGGTATGTAAGGGTTAGAGGTAAGGTGATTTTTCAATACTGAAAAAAGTGTTCTAGGTAAAGAACTACTTTTTAATACAAGCTATAAAATACCTTGAATTTGGCAAGCAATGACATGGTGCATTTCCAGTCATCAGTTTGGAGAGGTGGTATGGACCAGTTTACCTGTGTATCAGGCTTTGTGCCATCTCCACTATACACAGGCTTCAAGCTGACTGGAACTAACTAGAACTGAAGCTTATCAAATCATTGAGAGGATTTAGTGGGTGAAGGCACTTGCTGTCAGGCTTGATGACCTGTTTTGAGCCCAGAGACCTAGTGTGGAAGGAGAAAACTGACTCCTATAAATAGCCTATGTTTTCTCTTTTTCTGAAAGGTCTCACTAGATATCCTAGGCTGTGCTTGGGTCTCTCATACAACTTACTTTTTTGCTTTTGGCTCTCCAAGTACTGGGATAAATCACACTTGTCTGCATACCAGCCCCTGTAACCCTGTCTAAACTATAGAATCGAAGCTATATAGGCCCTTAGAAATAACCTAGACCAACATATAATTTTTATATATGGACAGCAGATTAGAAGGTTCAACAGCTTTCCCCAGGGTACAAGATGGCTGGAATGTGTCCCACCGTCTCCTATTTACTGACTTTCCTTGCTGAATGCCTAGAACCTATGCCAGTATTGTTCACTAATGTCTTCTAAAGACTAACAGGCAATATTAACATTGGATTTAGGCAAACACTTATGCCAGTATGTTTATTAGTTATTAAATATTCAGACAACTGGAAAAACAAAGCTAAGTTGTGTTTTACCGCTGTCTAGAATCAGTTGGTGATAGTCTATGACAAGTGACTCAACAACAAGTTCAAGTATTCTTTATTCAAATTTGAAAAATGTACCATACTGCATTATTGCAAAAATTCACTGGTACAAAACACTTTGCAGCTGGTGAGAAGGCAATAAAAAGTTGATTTTAAAACTCATTACTATAAATTACTGTTACAGTACTTTGCAAATTCAGAATTTCAAACTGCATTTCCTTTTTCTAAATTGCCCACAGTACTCAAGGTTCCTGAAGCTAAGGCAGCTGTTTCAGAGAGGAGGGGAAGAGGTAGTAGATGTCAAGGGATTTCCATTTCTCGTTCAATGCCCACATACTTCAGGGCATCAGCCTGGCTGTATCTGAAACATGAACAAGAAATAATGACCTGTCCAACACCAGGAAAACCAAGCCTGCTGATATAGTAAATTATGTCTCTAACACACGTACCCGACTAGCTTTACACAACTGCATACATGAAGGGGAGGCATGCATCTGTCACTGGTCACTTGCTAGTTATGAGTTGCCTGTGCTAGAAGCATTCCCCATACCTGCCCAACCCTCCCTGTGCCCCTGCAGCACTCTGCTCTGAAAGGCAACTCCACACTGTGATATCTGGGTCTAATGCTAAGAAAACAACCATGATTTGTAAAGAATAATGCCAAAGAACAAGCCCCCCAATGACAGTGCTGATTAAGAAAGTAGATGCCAAGACAGGCTCTTGAGGGTCCCACTACTAGGGAAGCCGGACAGCTTTGCTTCTAACCCTGGCCATTTAGAGCAAGCATGAGATAAAGCCACTTGTAGTGACCTCCCCAGGAGGACCCCATTCTCTGCAGCTATGTAGCTAAGACTGGTTACACATAGCCTCCTCCCCGCCCCCCATTTCAACAACTTAGGTTTCTGGGTGGAATGGCTATTAAACCACAAGAATCCTTTAACTAGTACTCTTTACTGGATCACATTTAAATGACTGATTCCATAGAGCCACTTGGTGATCACACAGGGTGTGATCACAATTAAAACAATGAAGATGTAATGTGCTACCAAAAAAGATATACATGCTGCACCAATGAGAAGGTGCTGTAAAATACAGATGTATAATGTATGCCATGAGGCATAGATTAAGCCCCAGGGTCACTGTCAGTTATATCAATAGGGTGCTAGATGCAGCTTTCTGCATAGGTTTTGTTAATTTTTTTTTTCAAATAAACATTGTATAATTAATACATGAGAACTACACTGAGGAAACATGTAACTCTCTAGTGACTGGCCAGTTAAAAGAATGCTCCCTCCAATGATGGGAGATCTGTCAAAGAACTTAAAAACAGCCTTTGACCCCAGCCTCGAGTATAAGAAGGGAAAACCTTTAGATAATACTAAGTGTATTTTACCAACCTGTAATCAAAAAACAGCTCTTCGCCAGTCTGGATAGCCCTCTTAGCAAAGATGCCTATTCTGTGGTCGCCATTGACCATCATGACTGCAAAGAGAAGCATGCGGGCAGTGAGCAGGAAACAGGCCATCAGAGGGAACTGTTCACACGACAAGTTTGCTGTCACTTGGCTGGAAATGGGGAGCTGTTGCATCACTCTGTCGATTCCAACTTAAAAGCTTACCTTTTGCATAGCAGTTTGGATTTACTGAGTGATTAGCAAAACGAATTTTGTTGCCCTTGCGGGTTGCATCCACCACAAAATCTAAAGAAAAAACAAATATAGATAGTCCAGTGACTTATTTTCAGTCATAGACCAAGAATATTATGGTTTTAGAAATATACTTCCTCAGGATTTGACTTTAAAAGCAAATAAAACATTCAACTTGTTCCAATATAAAAAAAATATCATTTGGAAGAAAATGCTCTTCTAGATTAAAGTGAGTCCTTGCTTGATAAATAGGGCTCTCAAATGCCATAATTTCTCAGTTATATATTGCTGAGCAAAACATGGCTTAAAAGATGTAATCTAGTCAAATTTCTCCATCAAGAAGTGGGCATATTGACATTTAAGATTACAATATTTCTACAGAACATTTTTATTTAAAAAAAGGTCCAGCTGAAAGTTTGTCTGTATATGTGTTGAGCACACTCATTTTCACAGGTCCCTCCACAGACACAGGCTGCAGCTGCTGCTGCTGCTGCTTTCCTTCTCACAGTATATGGGCGACATCCTCAGGCCACAAATGCTTTCAAAACGCTCGTCCTCTCAGGTCATACAATGAAGAAGTGCAATGCAACTACTCAGCCCACAAGTTCCAGGGGACATGAGGCAAGCCAAGTAGTGGGAGACAAGGTCCCCTCATAGCCAGAGCATGAGGCAGACCCATCTGCAGGTGGCTGGGACTCCAGATTGTTTCCCTGTGCACAGCCTTTCTGCTCACTGGGGACTTCCTCTCTCCTTACCAGTGAGCAACACACCCCTGAAGCTAGGCCTGCTGATAAATACCAGGAGCTGTTCCTGCAGACAGATGCCCTCGGTCCTGGAATCTTGCTGACCTCTAATTTGAAAACCTTACCTTTCAGCTCAGAACATACCATTGTTCAAGTTGAACAGAAAGCTGCACATGTATTTGTCATACACTTTTCCTCTTCTGTCTGCTTCATCCTGAGAAATAATCTACAAGGAAGACACAGGAGGAGATCGTGTTGGAGTCAATAGTCAAGACTGTTAGAACACAAAAGAGCCAAGTAAGAGAAGTTTGGTCCCTCTTGAGGGTATCAAAGAGTAGCTAAATTTTCTTTTCTATTTAGCATACACAGTAAAGAATTTATGGGAGGAAGTGTTTGTGTACTTATGCCCCAGTATGTGTGAAGGCCAAAGGACACCTTGTGGGAGGCATTACTCTCCTTCCACCATGTGGATCCTGGGTTTAAACCCAGGTTATCAACTCTGCAGCAGGTGCCTTCACCCACTGAACTGACATAAGAGTCCAAATAACACTTCTAAGAACTCCAAAATCAGAGAGATTTCTATGTCCTAAGCAATATGCCTAGAGAAAGTGACAATAGTCTTTCTGCTGAGTAAAAAATGCAAACTGTGGCTTTCTAAACCTTTGTTTTGGCTTTTTTCCTAGCCCTACAACTAAAACGGCCAAGCTAATAAAGCTTTTGTCTTAGAGTCCCCATCAGCTCGCCTGCCAAGTAAGTAGGACCAAATATACCCAGCAAAACTCTTGTTCCTGAACCCCTTGTTCTCCAGGTAAGAAAAGCCAACAAACATGACTAGAAATAAAGCAATCTAGGTAGTTACTATGTAAACCAAAACTTCAAATATAAAATAAGTCCAGGTTAAAGGGCATTTAGTATTAATCTATTCTAAACTTGGCCTTTTTCAATGAAATCTATCTAAAACAATGCAAGCTGCTACTATAAACAAGTCCTCTGGAATACATGAGTATGTCTTACCTCTCCACAGTATTCTGAGATGAATTCATTTTTCTGTACAGGATCTTTGATAAAGATGCCCCAGCCTGCCACATCAGACGGTGCCAGTAGTAAGTGCTAGAGAGTAAGCACAGTCACATCAGAACTGATAGGAGGGCACACTGAGGCTAGCAGTCTGCAGGGTGCAAACAAGTTAGCAGGTAAACCTCAGACCGTCTGAGGGAATCACTAGACCCCAAGTGATTATAAACACACTCTTACAGGAAAAACAAACAAGCTTTCACATCTGGGGTCATGGGTACTGCAGCAAGAGAGGTGTTTGGCTGCTTCTCTCTCACTTCTGTTCACTCTAGTCCTGGAACTCACTTTCAATTACTGTCCCTCACAAGGCTCATGTGACCCAGCTTGTGGACCGGCCCCCAAAAGGCAATTGAATTGTGAGTCTCTGAACAACTGAAGCGCAGTCTCATGACAGACTCAATTTGTTGGTATTACTGAGAGGTGATGCAGACTCAGTGAGCGGGAGTTGGAGGAAGTGGCCCCTGGTAGTGTGTCTTTCAAATAAATATGTCTCTTGTTCCTGAGCCTTTCTGAGCTCCCTCTGTCTTCTGTGTGCTGTGGATTGAACTACTGTTGCCCATCACATTCTCCCCTACCATGATGCTCTGCCTCATATGCACTAATAAAGTGCATGGCCACACCTTGTTTTTAAAACAGGGGTGCTAGTCATTTGAATGGCATGTTCGCACAACAAGATCTTTACTCTTGGTTTTAAGACATGTCACTATGCCCTTGAACATGGGCATCCCACCATAGCCGATTAATGAAACCAACTGAAGGTGAGCACACCAGCCACTCTCCTCTTGACCTTTCTGTTTCCCAAAGTACATTCTTTTATTTGTTCAAGCCCTTAGCACATTCTGGTTCTTCACTGATATATTTATTCCTGTGAAGACCCTGCCATTTCCTCCACAGCTTTCCTCTAGAAACTCCTTGTGATAACATATAAAAAACATCCTTATTACACCCATCACTCATCACTCCCACAGAAGGCCAATATGACTAGCACCAAATATGATAACTTTTCTTTTTTACTTAGTTTTTTGCTTTGTTTTGTTTGTGTGTCTTTCATGCTAGAGTCTCTCTGTGTAGTGAACTCACTGTGTAGAGCAGGCTGGCCTTGAACTGAGAGAGACTGGTTCTATCTCCTGAGTGCTAGGATTAAAGGTGTGTGCCGCCACTACTTGGTAACATAGTAACTCTTCATCATGGCTCTTTATCATGCTTCATTCAAGAACATTCTTGTGACCTTTAAAGGGGTCCTAGATCATCCAAGCTTTTCTGAGCCACTCTTGTCAGGTGAACTTCCCAATACCTTCCGGATCAGAAACAAAATTAGCTAAATAGGGGGAACAAGCAGGTGGTAAGAATATATGCAGTGTTCTATTTCTGAGAGCTAAAAAGTGCAGCAAAGATGACACGTCAGCATGAGCATTCCTGCCTACCCTGAACACGCTTAAGGAAGGGAGCATAGACCCTCCAGTGGCAAACATGGCATCAGGACACAAGACAAGAGGTGTTAGGTCTCAGCAAATATGCCAAAGGAAACTGAAACAACATTAGGGTCTGATGAACTAAGTGAATATGCAGGCACCTAAAGTAAAATGATTCGGCAGCATTCACTGTGCTCAGCTAATCTAGATCAGATCTTCTATGAACAGTATTGAGTGTTGGTTCAAAGACCCAAGGAAGGAAAAAAGAAAGCCAAGGTAAGCTGAAAGTTCCACCTTAGGCAGAATTCCAAAAAAGATCCCAAAGAGTAGGGTGATGAGGCTGGAGAGATGGCTCAGTGATTTGGGGCACTAGCCACTCCCCAAAAGGGCCTGGGTTTAGTTCTCACACAGTGCCTCTCAAACATCTGTAAATCTAGTTCCAGGGGATTTAATACCCTCTTCTAAACTGTGTGGGTACCAGACATGTATTTAGTGCATATACATACAGTCAAAACACTCATACACATATAAATGTATATTTAAAAATAAAAATAATAAGGTGCTATCAACCATGTGATGGCTCATGAGATGTGCCTACACCACATACAGGGCAGAAGTGGTAGTGTGCTAAAGGCAGGGACAATAAGACCCCAGATTGTGTTTATTGCTCCATTATTTGCAATTTTAAAAAAAATTTATGTCATGCTATGATACAGGTATGGAGGGCACCTTGAGGAGTTAGTTCTCTACTTATACCATGTGAGTACTGGGTTTTACTCTCTGAGCCATCTCATCAGATAGTGAGTCATATGAATCTGGGTTTCCTTACCTGTAATATGCAGTAAGCATTCAAACAGGGTATATATACCAGACAGTTATTAATATCAGCTATTGTTACTAAAAGGCTTAAAGATACTGAATCTTCAGGTTTCTTTTGCTTAGTGATTACTCCCTGGCTGCTACATTTAATTTAAATTCACCTATGTGCAATTCTCAGGTTTCAAATACTTAACTGCTGGGTGGTTCATTTTAAGGCTTTAGTGCATTGAGGACAGTCTTGTGATACAGCTCACATATATGCTCCTACCTCACACAGTCTCTAGAGTGCTGGTACCGCAGGCATGCACGACACACCTGGCCTGTTTTCAAGGTCGTTAAAGAACAAGAACAAAGCTTACAGAACTTTGCTGGAGGAAATTTCATCTTTTACTGTGCACAGAAAGTATCCTTAACAAAACCATCATGGGAATGTACATTTGTATCGGAGTATCAGAATCAATACAATATCTGATACAAATCAGCATCTGTTTCTATTGAGGAGACATAACTTCTTTGTGGAACAAAACAAAAAATTGAGTCAATTACTAAAATAATAGAAAATAATTCCTATCTCAAGTCTGATAACATTAATGGCTACTTCTCAGAACCCTGGGTTTACCTTACCATCCAGTAAGGCACTGATTTTATAGAAAATTTAAGATTGCATTAGCTCTTTTTGTGGCGCCTCCTAGGTGGTGGTCAATGCGGCAAGATGAAGCTGAATATCTGCTCTGCAGCCACCAACTGTCAGAAACTCACTGAAGGAGATGATGAATGCAGACTTTATATATTCCAGGAGAAGTTTATAACCACAGAAGTACTGTTGATGCTCTGAGTGCACAGTAGAAGGATTATGGTCTGAATCAGTGGTGGGGATATTGTTACTCCATGTATTGTGCAATACCAACACCAATATATAGCTCTGACGAAATAGTACACTAAGAAAAACAAAGAGGAGTCTGTAGAACATGCTGAACTTTTGGCCAAGAGAATGAAGGAAGCCAAAGAAAAATGGCAGGAACAGAATGCCAAAAGAGATAGACTATCTTCACCGGAAGATTTTACTTTTAAGTGATCAGACCTTGAATCTGAGAGACACACTCCTGCAATACCCAGACAATACCTGATACTGTGCTTTCATCATGCACCTTTAAGGTCACTTTATTTCTTGTTTCCAGATGGACTCTCTCAGATTATCCCTAAACACCCATCTTCTGGAGGATGGGGATGAAGTCTAATTGCTGGTAGAGTGCTTACCTAGCATGCACCAAGCCCTGGGTTTAATCCACAGCACCATATGAAATCAGGCATGGTAGCATATACCTGTACTCCAGCACTCAGGAGGTAGAAGCAGGAGGATCAGAAATTCAAGTTCATTTTCAGCTACATAGTAAGTCTGAGGTCAGCAGAACTTAACATAAGACACTGTCACAAAACCAACAACGAAGTTTCCAGATATTACTGTTATTTACCTTCTTAGAGCCCCGCTGAATGCTACAGTTCTTACAGGACACATTTTTACTGTCCCAATGGTCAGCAGCCCCACACGTGAGACAGAGGTCGGGGTCACACTCTCGGACAGCCAGGTAGCATGGACACTGCTTGGTGTTGCATTGTGCTTTGCACCGACATCCAGGAAAACGGTTTTGACCTTTAGGGATAAATTTTATCATCATCACCACCATATCCAACAATCTTCATCATCCACAATCCCTTCCAGGAAGGTAGTCAATGTCTTGCTGAGCACAAGTCACTCAAACCCTTACAACAACTTTTCCCTTACTACTCCATTTTAACAAGGAATTAGGGAACCACAAACATGAAGCTGATAGGGCTGAGAAAGATCACTGCTGGTTTTTGCTATCCATTTCATATTTGTTAAATAGCATATGAATTTAAAGTCCTACAGTTAATTAAACAGGTAAAGGGAGGTCTTGGAATGAATGGTATCCATGACCCTAGACCATTCCAGTAAACCTACTGTTCTCAACCCATGGGTCTTGACCCCTTTAGCAAACCTCTCTCAAAAACACATATACATTATGATTCATAACCATAGCAAAATTATAAAATAGCAACAGAAATAATTTTATAGATGGGGTCACCACAACATGAACTGTATTAAAGGGTCACAGCATTAGGAAGGTTGAGAACCACTATAATAAAGCATATTTCTAATCCATTCTTTGGTATCCACGGTCTGTGTACAGCTTTGAGTGATTGTGAAAATCTACTTCGCCCTTACCTACTTCCCTTCATTCTGAAAACAAAAGCCTGGTTAACTCTCACTACTTCTGATATCTACAAAAGGATCAGGTAGCTACTTCTAGATTCTCCTTACAGTCTATGCCTCTTTACTGTAATTCAAATTGACCAAAGAGAAAGACAGGAAAATCCAATCCATTACTACAACTCTGCCTGACTTGTGCATGAGCACACACAATCACATTGCCCAAGAGGCTGACTAGACATTAGCACAGTACAGGGCGCAATGAATACTTGTAGAATAAGCAGCTTTCCTACAGCAAGCAATAAGAGAACACTCCCAATCCTTATGTCTTGATTTAAACCACCATTTTCAGCTGCTGACCAAAAGCCTATTCAGTTCTCATGCAATTGCACCAAAGCAACAAATACTTACACTCTGAACTACATTGACAAAACTTTTCACAAAAATTTTGTGCTATCACACAAGGGCACGAGCTGTCACAAGGCTGCCGTGGATGGTCACAGGGTTGATAGTTGTAAACATGGTTAGAGGAGCCGTCTGAGTAAAGATAACAGCACGCAGCCAATGAATCCAGGGAGGTGGGAAATGATCATCACATCAACAAGACATTCTTCCCCACTACCTCTGGAACATCCATGACTGGCTGCCTTTACTGAAGTACACAACACTCCTGTGGAGAAAAAAAAAATCACCTCCCACCCCCAAGTGCTTAAACACTTGGTGCCGCATTTCAGCCCCACTTCCAAAGTAGTGCTTCTCACTGACTCACTCCATCCAGTTCACTTCACTCTAAGCAGCAGTAACTGCAGATCAACAGACATAGATCATTTAAACTGATTTGCTAAGTAAAAGTCAATTAAATCAGAATAACCAAAACTTCATCCAGTTTCTATTCTAAAACAAATGAGGACAAAAGACGTTTGGGGCTGATAATGAGATTAGATGGGAGGATGCTGACCCTTTTTCAGTTGTATCTTTCTGCAGTGTGCAGCCCACAACCTGCAAAAGACAGAAAAAGTTCTGTGTGAGATACAACAACTGGCTACAAACCTGAGTCCTGTTTAAATGACCTGGCTGTGCAATTCATGTAGCAGTGCTGAAAACCCAAGACTAGTTTTACACTCCCTAGTCTCTACTAGTTTGTCAATTCAGAGTGACTCAAGAGCCTGCTCACTCAGGTTACTGTGCATGTCTGGCAAGAAATTTCTTGTCCACATTGCCTGGTTAAGACTTAAAGGCCTTGTGCATACCTACCAGTTTAGTCCTATCTAAATTATATGGATACCAATACTTTCTATGATTTTCAGCATCACTAACTACCCAGTTGAACTGCATAGTAAGAAACTGTTCAATCAAAAACTCAGAAGCATCTAGTAAAGCCTACGTTTTCCACTGTTTAAAAAGTACTTCAGCACACTCAATGAGCCTATACAAAATTCTTGGAGCACAATCTAACTGCATCCTCACCCACTCAACTACACTTCTCACTTTAAAAATGCAGTGGGTTGAGGCAGGAGGGTCCAATCATGGTTACCCTTGCTCCATACTCACGAAAGTATTCTGTACAGTTATTCACTATAAGCCTTTGTGAGGGGTAATATCCAGACTTGGAGGAGGCTCACTTTAAATATCAGAATGTAATGGCACACATTTAGAAAGTCCAGGCTCCTAGACTAAAAGACACTTCTAAACACTGGCCCAGGGAGCACAGCAGAAACACATCTTAGATCATTCCACACCAAATGGCTAAAAAAAACTATGTAGCTTTATTGCAAAAATTTATTGCAAATTTTTCTCAACCAAAATCCAATGTGGTAAAACAAAATTTTTATGGTTTGTTATGCCAACTATACTGAAGTGGCTATATGTAAAACCTAACAGCAACCATAAGGGACAAATGAGATTTCTATGTGTCTTTGACAGCTGTCTAGAACCTTTTATATCATTATTGAAGTGAAAACTGACTGTTGTTCTTGGGAAGCCCAGCCTGCAGATCCTGCCTCACTGCTTCTCTAAGGGCTCCCCAGCAGACTTACCGATGTTTCCTTTTCTTCTTTCTCGGAGGAGTGTCCACATCCTCAGTGGGAACAGGTGCTATGATACTGGACTCTTTGACTCTAAACTCATACACCTACATGAGAAGCAGAGTAATATGAACACTGTGGTTTAATGGAACCATTCCATGCTTTTGCATACTGGAGAAATAAATGTTTTTGTCTCTCCCATGACACTGCAGTGTATGGAGTAGGGATAAGATACACAGTAGAAATCTCTATTGTTCCATCACATTGGGAATGTAGCTAGATTTAAAATCTGGCCAAAGTTCAATTCTATTCACATGTATCACATCCAAACTGAATTCTAAACTAGGAAATTTCTGAAACACAGCTAAAGAATAATACTAATTTAATTTTCTTAAGGGAGGGAGGGAAATTCTTTTCAGAAGATGAACAGAATGAAATCAAGACTCTCTAATGTCTGGACAACATGAGCACATGTTATTCCTGTGTTTAAATTTCTGAATATATATGCTTACCTGTCTACATGTTTTGGTCCCAATTAGCCTAGCAATGGCACAAAAGTTATCGTAGTAAGTACCAATGAGGACTCTAAACATGGAGGCTTCAGCACCACTCCACTCCACATTCTCAGGAGGTTCAATATTTGGCTTCATCTTTATTGGTGTTTGACACCGAGAATTTGCTTCTAGAAAACCAAATGTTAACACCAGTCAAGAAATGACCAAGGGACTGGGGAGACTGTTCAATGGGTCAAAGCTCTCATCACGCAAGCATGAGAGCCAGAATGCAGGTCTTCTCAACTGCAGAGATCAAACACAGTACAAGCATGCTATCCCAGTGCTCCCACAAGGAAACCAGACAGAGACAGGAGACTCCAGAAGCTCACAGGCCAACTAGTCTAGTATAGACAATGGAAAAACAACCAAAAGGTCTTGTCTCAAACAAGATGGACAGTAGGATGCTAAATGTCTGACATTCACATGTACACCATGGCACATGTGTGTATACTGACACATACACAAAGATGACTGAACAATATGAACAAGTAAAATTCAAGGTATGCTAAGGAAAAGCAGAAGGCACTTAACTGTATTTTAGATTAGTAAGGTTAGAAACAACATCACAAAGATCCTATCACATTTGCCAAAGAACCAGAAGTTCTGCTGCTTTTAACACGGACTTCTCAAATACATACAGTCTATTATCTTTTATAGTATTGTTTAGAGTTGAAAGGACTAAAATTCAACAAATAAACTCAGCAGTAGTACTTGTTTTCTTTCTAACCAAAACTACTCACTGGTCTTTAAGATGAAGACAGAACTTTCTCAGTTCCATCATGCTCCATTAGAGAAAGATGGACCAGGGGAAAATGGTACAGACAGCAAGAACAATTGGATCAGACCTTCCAGCAACCCAGACAGACAAGAACTAGAGGAGGTACACTTGGGAGACAACACAAACAACTCAGCGATGCCTTACTGAGAGAAATCTCCAATCTTAGCTACAAAAGGGGAGAGGTTAAGGGCCCTGGAGAGAACCTTGGAGCACACTGCTCATACAGAGGACCTGAGCTCGGTTCCCAGCACCCGTGTCTGGTAGTTCACACCTGCCTGAAACCCAGCTTTCTGTACCTACACACACATTAGGTAACCTTAACTCTCACAAAAAAACTTACAAAGCAACAGTAACCTAGTGACACCCACCCAGCTGTCAGATATGTCTTACCAGAGGAGCTGGAAGTCTCATCCTTTTTCTCTTCTTCTTCTTTATCATTGTTCTCTCCCCCAGTCTCAGTCCCTGCTTCTCGGTCACTGTCTGTGTCCTTTGACTCCAGCACACTGATGGTGGGGGTGCTGGGTCTGCTACTGTTATTCGGAAGTCGGCCTCTTCTGCGGCCCCCTGGGCGTTTGGGTGGTGTCTTTATCCGCTCAGCAGTGAGGGCAGCAGCAAACTCCTTAGCTCCCTCCTGTAAAGTGAAAAAGGGAGGCATCAGGGTAAAGTTCTAAATATTTTGGTGGAACAGAGTAAGACGACATTGTAGAACACAAGTTGATCGAGACTCTACAGTGTCCATTATCACAGTCACTGGATATCAACACACCCAACTATTTTTCATCTGCTTTTGATAGTTTCAAGATTCCAAAAATATAAAAATAGATTCAGTATTTTGTTCCAATAATGTGAAATCAGGCAAGACAGTTCTACATGGTGAATTTGTAAAATTAAATTAAAACATAGTAAATGAAAATATATTTTAAAAAATAAAGGTATTTTTCTCTATATATACATACATTTAAAAGAGAATATCAAAAGACATACTGAAGTGTGTTAAATCAGACTTCCTATTTCAAGGCTTAAAATAATACATACCTCTTTAAAGGCACTATTTAAAGAATACAAGAACACAAAACATATACATGCATGACTTAGTCACTTCTGGTCTTACTATTAAAACATCCAATTATTTTTTCCTGTGAAGGATGCAAAGCCACAGGAAGATATGAAAGAACTTTTAGGTACAAGATTAGGGTTACATTTTGCATTCTGAAGTACCACAATCCAATCTCAGAAAGTATAAAACAATGGTTAAAGTATGGTTTGTAAGAGACCACAGAAACATTTTAGATGAGCCAATAAAGTTCTGCCTTATAAAGAATATAAAACAGTGCTCAGGAATTCCTTTATTTTTATTTTTTTTAGTGGAAATAGAAGAGCAAAGTTTGAAAGGAGCCAACAGTTTTATACTTCACTCTACAAAAACCAAATTGCTTAAAAATAGGATACCTTCTGTAGGTGCCATTCATTGAATCTTCTGTCCAAAATCCAACAGGCAATATATACCCACTTAGTTCCTAGGTAGGAGTGGCTTGGTTCAAAGAGGGGAAATGGTAAAAAATAAGATAGTACCCGTAAAAAAACAACTTTCCTGCCTTATATTTTCCTAATCCCTTACTCCTAATCTCCATCACTTAAAAAATGAAAACCTGTTTGGAATCTATGGTACAGCTTAAATTATAAGTGGCCTAAAACATTCACAGAAGGGATAAGTCCATGAGAAAGACTCAGGAAAGTCTGCACAAGATTACTGAGTTTCTGGTGTATAAGTGGGCTATCTGTACCTCATAAACTTTGTGGAGAGTCTTTGATCCTAAGAACCGTGAAACGTTGCTGAAGAAATAACACAGATAAACAGAGAGTAATACAAGATTAATAGACTACTGTGCAGGACACAGCTATGAAGGAAACGAGGGTAAAAACACTGCCTGTCATATGGCCAATGTAAGTATGGATCCAGACAGCGTTAGTGCTGGCTTTACCACCTCCACCAAAGTTCTTCAGAGCCCTCTGGAGTAACAAAGCACTGAGTCTCACCAGATGCTGATAACACTGTGGTCCACAAGGCTTGTTGTCCAAAGCTGTTTCTGTGTTCTTCCTCTTATATGTGTTGGGTGTTGCATGGAAAGCTGTAAAATAAGCACAAAGTATCTGAATATGGCTATACAAAATTTACTTTTTCATTTCCCCACATCGATTGGAAAATCCAGTATCTTCCACATATGTAGTTTACTTTATACAACTTCCTCCATCTATCCCAGGGTATCCTCCACTCTTCCTCCAACCTCCAACAAAGGTGAAAACATGGTAATGATCTCTGGAATGATTCATAATTCTCATTTTCCCTTTGCAAGTATGATCAATGGGCACAAAGTATGACTATAAACATTTACTTGAGTCTTTAGTGTCTCCAACAAGTAAAAAATATTGCAAAAAACCCAGACTTCCTAATTTTACAAAAATATTCTGGCATCTACAATTTCTCTGTATAGTGAGCTTTTTTTTTTCGAACTGAGTGCAGGGTCCCCAGTGAAGGAATTAGAGAAAAGACCAATGGAGCTGAGGGTTTTGTAGCCCCTTAGGACGAACAACAACATGAACTAACTAGTACCCTCGGAGCTCCCAGGGTCTCAACCACCAACCAAGGACTGCACATAGAGGGGTCTGATTGTTCAAGCAGCATGTGTATGGTAGAGGATTGCAAAATCGATCATCAGTAGGAGGAGAGGACCTCAGCCCTGTGAAGGTTCTGTGCCCCAGTGTAGGGGAATGCCAGGGCCAGAAAGTGGGAGAGGGCGGGGTGGCAGGCATGGGGAGGGGGGAGGCAACAGGGGTTTGTTTTTGTTTGTTCTTTTGTTTTTTGGAGGGGAAACTGGGAATGGAGAAATTCGCATGTAAATAAAGAAAATATCTAAAATTAAAAAAAAAAAAAAAAAAAAAAAAACGTTGGCGGCTGGGGTAGGGAAGAAGGGTGAGATAGGAGGGTGGTATCTTTCCTAGGCTGGCTTTGAACTCAGCAATCCTCTAGCCTTGCCCCCTGAGAACTACAATTATAGATGTGTATCACCACACCCAGCTCTAACATAATTACTTGATTTCTAGATGAAGGATTAATTTATTAAGCATTAACTAGAAAATGGTTCTACTTGTAAAATCTATAGAAAAAAGAAGCTTCAATAGCTGGAACTCAATTCTAGGGTGTGTTAACCAGTTGTTTTCTCACACAATGGAAAGGGCCAATGCTTAAAACTAGTTACTCAAAATTATACAATAGGAAAATGACCTTAATTTGGCTAAAAATAAGTGATGTTCACAGAACTATGTAGGGTTTTGGTGGTTTTAGAAAGGCCTTTTCCATAAAGGCTCCAATCTCTATCTTCTCCCTTCAAGTACTAGAGATCCAATCCTGAGCCTAGCTCAGCGAAAGCTCAAGCATTGAGCTAAAATCCCAAGCTGTCCCCTCACAAACACACCATTTTAACAATCACACCTTTTCTTAACGATGGTTGGGTTTTTTGTTGTTTTGGTTTAGGGTTTTGTTGTTGTTGTTGTTTTGTTTGTTTGTTGAGACAGGAATTCTGTGTCGCCCGACTGTCCTGAAACTCACTCTATATAACAGCTGGCTTTCAACTCACAGAGATGCACCTGCCTCTGCCTCCCAAATGCTGGGATTAAATGTGTGAGCCACCATATATCCAGCAGTTTTTGCATACTTGCAAAGTTTTGCTATGTAAGCCTAGGCTGGCAACTATCTTGCCTCTGCAGGAATAATGATAAGATTATATATAGATAGTAACACCACATATTCTGGTATATTATGAATTTGCCAAAGAAAGTTATTCTTAAAATACTCTTAAAGGAGCCAGCAAGATGACTCATCAGGTAAGGGCACTTATCAAGTCTGATGACCTAAAATCTACATGGCAGGAAGAGAGCTCCAACTTCAACAAGTTGACTTCTACATTCACACCATGGCATACATGTGCCAACATGTATGCCCACATACAAAGTCAGTCACTCAACCAATGTCATGAATAAAGACTCATGGACAGAAAAAAAGATACCTAAAACTAAGAAACAGATCCAGGAGCTGGGGCTCTGGCTTAGTGAATAAGTAAATACACATTGATAATAAGCAATGAAATAAGTACTATATCTCAAAGCAGAGAATGATTTGAACTTCTCCATAAATGATACTAAAACATTTAGATAACTTCGTGAATGAGGAAAAAAGTTAGATCCATATTCACACCAGAATAAGTTCTAAACAGGAAGGTACACAAGTATATGTGCTTTTTAAAAGAGAAATAGGGGAGATGGGGAGGTTCCCAGTATACCAGGATGGCGCTTGCCATCAAGTTGTCAACTTGAGTTCAATACCCAGACTTTGGAAATTTGTCCTGACCTCCACAAGAGCACCACAGCAAGCATATCCTACAACCTCCAAAATAAACACACACACACACACACACACACACACAAACAAAAGCTTAAAAAGTGTGTGTGGCAGGGGAAGCTTTATATATAGTCTTAAAAGGCGGGGAAAGCCAATTTTTTTTAAAAAAAAATTAATTATACTTAGGGACCTTTTCTTGAACAAATTTTAAACAATTCACTTCAAGGGAACTAATTTCAGGGCTGGGGAATTACTTCAGCAGGGAAAGTGCTCACATAGGCAGGAGGACCTGACCTCTGATCCTCACACCTTCCAAGAGCCAGGATTAGGGAAGCAGAAATAGGGAGGCTCCCAGAGGCTCACTGCCCTATCAACCAACACAAAAAGCTGAGCTCTCGGTTCACTGTAAGATCTTGTCTCAACAAATAAGGCAGAGAAGGATGAACAACAAATAGAACCTTTCAAAAGTCTAATGGAAACCTACCTATTACCATAAAAGTCCCCATCCCACCCCCCAAAAAAACCTCACACAGAGGTAATATAAAATTACTCTATAATGTGGCAACAATGCCTCTAGAAAACCCACAGGCTAACAAATCAAAAGCCACGTGCCAGGAATAGGTTACCTCTTTTGGAGTTGTTGACCAGTGAGGTCCCATAAGCCCCCAAACATTATAGGCTATTGCCAATACTATTAATAAGACCCTATTGGTAAAGAAATCACATACTTGAGTCATAGAGCATGAAGGTATCAGGCTGGACTGAACTGGATACTTCATCCCTACTGGCTAGTGTTCCTAGTGTGGAAGGTGCTATGCTCGGATGAGGGAGAAAAATAATTACCAGCCTTCCTAGCTGTGAATGCACGTTGCAAGACGCAACAAAGTCTGCCTGGCAAGACCTGCACTGCGCAGTAGTGTCATGAGCATCAAGACCTGCACTGTTGCAGCAGTGTCATGAACATTGTCAGAGTAGGCAGCCACTTTCTGATTGGATTTAAGTCCCACTCTACAAGATGAGACCTGAATCTGGCTGGCATCTGTTGGGTCAAGAATCTATGGCTAGACAAGGCATGGACCCTAGGGAAGGAGAGATTCTAATACTATTATTCTGCTAAATGGTGATAGTATTAAATCGCCATTAAATAACGCCATTATACCCACAAGTTAATGCATTTCTTAATCAGTACAAGAGAAGCTTCTATTTGCAGTTCATGGTGATTAATATAAAGACCCACAACTGGTCAATGTGCAGAGAGTAGGAGACTGAAGAATGTTTAGGCCGAAATGGGAAATCTATATCAAATGCTGCTGGGTGTTTGTGGCACATGCATTAATCCCAGCACTCTGGATACAGAGTCAGAGGCAGGAAGATTTCTTTTGAGTTTGAGGCCAGTTGGTCTATAGAGCTTGTTCCAGGAGAGCCAGGGTTACACAAAGAAACCCTGGGGGCTGGGGGTGAGAATAATTGATACTTTTTATTCACTGCAAACTTTAGGAATGTGGATATGACTTACTGTGAGTAAGTGGGATGTGTCTTAGAGTGTGCAGGGATGGGGCTGTGGCTACAGTCTAGTATTTGCCAAGCAGGAGTAAGGCCAGGTTCAATCTCTAATACTACAGAAAACACATAAACCCACACCCTAGCCTGGAGAGGATTCCCATTTTAGTGGGTATGGTGGTATGCGCCTGTAATTCTAGCGCTCAGGGGGTTGAGGCAGGAGAATCAAAAGGATCATGAAAATCAACAGCTGCATACTGAGTATGAGACACTATTTCAAAAAACATAAAACAAATTCCAGTTACCTGGAAATTTTATTAAGAAACCTCATTTCCCAGAAATGCCAAAGGAAAGAAACTAGTTTTCATACTGACATTAATAATATTTTATGTTTTGCTTGTTTTGAAATGTGAAGTACTAATGAAACAATTATTCGGAGGATCAAAAAGAAACAAAAATATTTTAAAACTATGCAAGAAATTGTTTGCATAAATGCCTTTTCACCAATTCATTAACTTAACAAAATTTGTTCATAAATATCAGTAATACTGTTCTGAGCTCTGAGCTCCTTCACTATAATAATTTCACTATAAAATAGCCTTGTAAAGAGTCACTGACCTTTACTTCACATTAATGGGAAGCAGTGAATGGAATGAAACGTGTACAAAAAGATGTCAGAGGAATCCTCAAAGAATGTAAAAGTTGCAGTACAGGGATGTAACGTATTTCCTAACCTCCACTATAAGATTGGCCGGTACATTTTGGTTGTGATAACGGACAGGAACCTGCTTTACTACAGATTTCAACAACAAAGATAGAAAATGAAAACGTACAATAATTGCACTTACGATGTAGGAAGCAGTCATACTTAAAACATCGTCGACAGAAGAGCGTGTGAAATGAATGTAAGCTTTGCTCCCTCTGAACAGACTTGGCATTTGGTCCATCGATGTTTGGGGTACATTCAGGAGGCAGAGCACCTGGGAGCTGCTGCTCCGTGAGTTCTTTATATCTGACATCAGACAAACAAATAAACAATGTAAGTAAAACAGAAAGAAAAATCACTTTTTTGAAATTAAGTTTCTAAAAGGTTTCCATGGGTTTGATTTTTTTAAAAGTTTATCTTATCTAAAACTCAACGAAAAATATCCAACCTATAGTAATCTTTGCTGACTAAGAACCAATCATGCATTATGCATGGGAAATAAGAATCAAGCCCATTGATACAACTGCGGTACACTGCAGAAGAAGCTATTAGCATTAGCTTGGATGAACTATAAAAATCTCTACCAGCGTCCAGAAAACGTTTCCTAAAATATACTAGTATAGACTGTGGAGAGCCTTTCCAAGAGCGAGTGGTCTCATAAGCAAGCCCTCATTTGGCTAAGCTTGCTGCCATTGGTTGCTTCCGCATCTGGTGACCTATCTGCTTTTGCCATGTGGCCCATTGGGATTGGCTAAGCTTGGGAGTACTCAAAGGCCATGGGCCAGAAGGCGGAGCTTAAGTAAAGGCTCTAGAGAGGCAGGAGAGGCAGAAGCCAGAAGTAGGAGAAGCCGGCAGGAGGAGCAGGAGGGAGAAGCAGGAAGGAGAAACATTGTTAAAAGGTTCCTGAAATAAACTGCAAAAGGAAGAGCTCGGGCTGCGTCTTTCTTGCCGGACAGAACGGAGAGGACGTGACAATAGACTGTACACAGGCAAACAACATGCATGAATTTTCATATATGTACTCAATATGAACTAAAAATTTTCTAGTACACAGTACGAGTGAGTGTGTGTGAAATAATAAACCAAGATGACAACATGCACGACTGCCCCAAGTTAAAAAGAAAAAAACCTTACTTTTCTTTCAGTTCTTCTGCTGTGCCCTTATCTGGAAACATGGAGGAAATGGCTTCAAATATTTTATCAGCAGGAAATTTCCGAGGTGGGCAGGTTTCTTTATCTGAACAGTGAATTGTGAGAAGGGAGGAGATGGAAGAAACAAGTTTCAATTTCATTTTCTCTCTATCACAGTACCACAACAAAGCTGATTTTATTTATTTATTTATTTTAACAAAGCTGATTTTCTAGGAACTTGTGGACTTTGGTTTACGTTTGGGAGGTTGTAGGGGAGGGAGTAATCTTTGAGACTAGGTCTCTTACTGTGTAGCCTTAGTTGGCCTGCAACTGAGTAGATCAGGTTGACTTCCAGCCTCTGATGATTATTATTTTCTTATGTGTTCATGTATGTGTGCACATGTGAGGGTCAGGAAGAACTTTTGTGAGTCAGTGCTCTCCTTCCTCGGTGGAATTAAGAAATCGAAATCAGGTCATCAAGACTTGTTCGGCATGCACTCTTACCCACTAATCCATCTTGCTAACCAACTCTTCTATTCTATGGTCTCTGACTCCCAAGTGCTAGTATGACCAGGATGACTAACACTGGCTTGGGGTTTTTGTTTTGTTTTGTGTGGAAGGTTTACCTAGTTTAGTCCAAGATGGCATACAACTCATTATGTAGCTAAGGACGACCTTGAACTTCTGACTCTCCTGCCTTCACTTTCAAGCACTGAAATTACAGGTGTCACCAATCCCTCAATCACTTACTTCTTTTTTTAAGATTTATTTATTTATTATATGTAAGTACACTGTAGCTGTCTTCAGACACACCAGAAGAGGGCATCAGATCTCTTTACAGATGGTTGTGAGCCACCATGTGGTTGCTGGGATTTGAACTCAGGACCTTTGGAAGAGCAGTCAAGTGCTCTTTAACCGCTGAGCCACCTCTCCAGCCCCCTATATCACTTACTTCTAATGGAAAAGCCTATCAAATACTAGAAAGGCAAATATAAAATTCAAGTATGAGAAATTAAGAGTACAGGAAGACAGATCCCCCAAATTGACTATTTGAAACTAATAGTTTTGTGTCAGAGCTGACCATTAATCCACTTTCAGATCTGTCCATCACATGGAAGAACTTAGCACTTATTGACTCCTAAGGTGTGTTTCTGTTATAAAGAATACATGTCTTTTGATGCAATCTTCCCCCTAAATTCTGCTATGCTGTGTTAATAGTAAGCTTGCTAAGTAGAAGACAGCATTATGGACTCTACTTTGGGGTGAACGTTTTCTAGTAACACTTAACAAGTGTAGAGGCAATAACACAGCTCAAGTCAGACCTAGGTCATCAACTTGGGGCTCAGATTCTACTTTTTCCCAATATCACTATCTTAAGTAAGTTTCTTAGCTTTCTCCCTCTCTAAACCATTTCCAATATATAATGGAGCTGATAATAACACATACATTATAAAGCTGTGGAAGGATAAGCTGGTATATATGAAGGTAGTATACAATTTATACATGATATATATTATATTATTATAAAGATATTATGATAACTGATCAGCAAAGTCCAAGAAAGGATTATGTCCTTTTCTAGGCAAAGGAAACAAAGGAGCTCTAGTGGAGAATGAAATGCTACAGAAAATATATTTGATCATACACTTAACAAAAAGGGGGTAGTTACATTCTACCCTTACGTGGGTGGTTTTTACATTATTTACATGTTTGGTTGTATGTATGCCACAGTGTACTGGTATGAAGATCAGGGGCAATTTGGGAGAGTCAGTTCTTTTCTTCTACAGAGTAGGTTACAGGGATCAAACTGGATTCATCAAGCTTGGTGGTAAGCATCTTTACCCACCGAGCCATCTTACCAGCTTGATACTTAAAAAAAACAAAAGAATTATATAAGGCTCAAATAAAAAACTAGTATTAAACATACCATCTCGACTATCCTCTAGATCTTTCTGTTTTTCTTCTCTTTCATCAGGATCATCTCCATCATCGTCGTCATCATCATCATTATATTGACCAAGAGCATTTACCAACTCCACAAAAATTTCATCATTTATAAATCCACATTCTAAAAGCCAAATGTCAGAAACGGAGGGAAAAGGGTAATGGCAAAAGTTTATGTATGTGTTCTCTAATCTGGAAGAATAGCAAGAGCCTATCAGCACTGTAACCTGAGGGGCAGATACAGACAGTCCAGATCAATTTCACAGCCAGCAAAGAAAACAGCATTTACCTTCACTATCTGTTGCCCTTAATCCACCTTAATCCATGAGGACCTGTAGCTTTAGCTTCCTCCCAATCTGTGTCACTGACTGACTATTTCAAACCTGTTTTCCACTATAATATGACCACATCTCCATTTGCTCAGATATCAAGAGAGCCTCCTGTACTCAGAAACCTGAATCCAGGATTCTGATAACTTAATTTCAACGGGATCTGGATGCCCTGAGGAAGGCATTGTTGAGTAGGGAGCCTTTCTGAAGCACATGACCCATAAACAGAACTTTAAACATAGTTTTACTATTGAAAGCTTACCAAAAACACACACCCTGTTCCTATAAAATCTATGTGTTGCTGCAGCTGGAGTTTGTAACCAGTTACAGATGATTACCAAGTGGCAAAATAAGATCCTCAAGTGGAAAAACTAGAAAAACACTAAAAATGTATGCCTGCAGCTCTGTATAGTCAATTGCAAAAGTTAATTTTATTATTAAGAAGATTTTTTTTTACAAACTCTATGCTTAAGAAACCTTAAGTCTTTCGCAAACCCTTCTATGACAGTTTGAATGAAAATGATGTTGATAGGCCCACAGGGAGTGGAATGATTAGGAGGTGTGGCACTGTTGGAGTAGATGTAGCCTTGCTAGAGAAAGTGTGTCACTAGGGTCAGGCTTTGAGGTCTTAGGTGCTTAAGCTAGACCCAATGTGTGTTGGGTTTAGTCTTGTGACCTGTGAATTCAGAAGCTGAGATCTATGCCCTGGTCCAGACTACAACCTGATCTTGGGGCACTGTATTAACATAGGTACTGCAAAGAATGTTCCCTAATTAATCAATAAATGGCTGGGGTTTATGACTGGGTATAGAAAAGGCAGGACTTATAATCAAGGAAGATTTAAGGAGAGACCAGGAGGAGGAAGGGAATGATGAAAAGTCTCCAGAAGGCCAGATATATGATGAGCATGTGGCCAAGAGAAGCTGGCCCTGAGGACATACATGGTACAGAGCATGTGAACTGGGGACTGGCATGTGGATATAGAGTAGAAGAGTTCAGAATCTGCCTAGTCTATGATAACAGCATGTAAATAAATCTTAAATTGTTTCTGTGTCAATTACTTGGGAACTATACAAACAAAAATAGGGCAGAAATCTCCAATAGATCTTAAGGAGTAAAAGAGGGCACAACAAAACCCCAGAAAAATTGGTATTGCATTAAGTGTAACTCTCTTCCTGCTGTCTGCCATTAGATGTTGACCTCTAGGCTCCTTCTGCACCATACTTATCTGTGTGCCGCTTCCTGCCATGATCATGGACTAAGCCTCTCAACAGTAAGCAAGCCCCAATTAAATGCTTTCCTTTTTTTTTATTTTTGGTTTTTCCAGACAGGGTTTCTCTGTGTAGCCCTGGCTGTCCTGAAACTCACTCTGAAGACCAGGCTGGCCTCGAACTCAGAAATCCACCTGCCTCTGCCTCTCAAGTGCTGGGATTAAAGGCGTGCGCCACCATGCTTTCCTTTTTAAGAGTTGCCACTGTCATGGCAACAAGAAAACCCTAAGACCCACACTAAAGAGAATATACATATAGCTCACCTCTGTCACCATGCACTTTTCCATCATAATTTTTTATTAGTTCTTCAATGAAAGTGCCATCCTGATCCAGAACTTCATCCCCCATATAAGGAATGTTATGTAAAACAGTTTCATCTTCCACCTAAAAGTAAAAAAGAAAGAATGAACAAGTGAACAGAAAGAAGAAAGGAAGAGAGAGAAGTTAAAACTAGATGTATTCTAATTTTTAAATTAGAATTTAAATATTTCTTTAAAACTTGAAGGCCAGAGAGATGGCTCAGCAGGTAGAGACACTTGCTGCCATGCTTGACAACCAGAATTCAATCCCTGGGACGCACATGGTAGACAGAGAACTACATGGTAAACAGAGAAATAACTTCCCACATGTTGTCCTCTGACCCCCTACACATGTCATGATAAACATAAACACATACATACACACATATACATGTGTGTGTGTGTGTGTAGTTACATAGTACACATACACATAAAACTTAAAACTTAAGCCCTCAATGTGAGAATTAAATGTGACGCGCTTGCTCAGCATGCTGAACACTGAGCTTAATTCCTGGTACCACACAAAAAAGCTAATGAGATAACTAAAATCAGTATTTTCCATGAGTACTTGTCTTTCTCCAGAACTGTAGAGCAAACTGTAACTGCACTTAATCTAACATGCAATCCTTCCTCTTGGAGTTTCTAAGAAAGGAAACTGCTGCAGGTTACATGAGACCTCAAGTTTAAGACACTCCTATTACAGACACTAAAATGGAAGAAGGTACCTGTAATAAAACTGATGATATGTGGCTTATCCAAATAAACCACAAATACTCATCAACAAAGAGTTTTAAAAAACTTTATGTGGTAATCTAGCAATTAAAATATTCAATACAATAAAAATCTAGGGATACCCTGGAGATCATGTATTTGAACACTTGGCTCCTAGTTGGTAGCAGTGTTTAGAAGGTTTAGCAGGTACAACCACTGCATAACCTTTTAAAGTTCCATGGCTCACTCCACTTCCAGTCAGCAACCCCAATTCCCCACTCTGTTCTGTGACTCAGTTAGGATGTGATTCTTAGCTTCGTGCTCCAGCTAACACGCCTCTGCCTGTCATGGTTGATTTTTATCCCCCTGGTACCATAAGTCCAAATAAACTCTTTCTTCTATAAGTTGCCTTGGTCTTGGTGATTTATCACAACAAGGGAAAAAAAACCTGATACTGATATAAACGACTATCAACGGTCTTGTCATTCTATGCCAGAAGAATTTACGCTTATAAAATCAAAATATTCTACAGCAACAGAAAATATTTCAATAATTGGATGACAAGTCATACATAAGTTGATTATGCTAGTAAATAAGATGAGTAAATCTACATCAAAGTGTAACAACTGGGAAGGACAAATCAAAGAAAATGTAGAGAGACTAGAATATCTGAGAATACAAAGGACAAAAAAAAAATCATAGAAGGAAGAAAACTATACAACCAAGTACATGACAGCAACTATAGAAAAGACTGGATGGTCCTGAAGCGTGTGTCAAAAAAACTAAGTTAGGGTAGGCTTATTCAAAAAAGCCCTTCAACAAGGTATTGGTTAAAGGTTGAGGTTTAGAAAGTTAACTCTGAAAAACAGGACACACTGGCGAAGAGTCACTGGAGGACAAAGACAACATTTCAAGTACTGCAAGCCTTGGATCAGACTATGATAACAAGCAACAGGAAAGGACACACTGGAAAAGGCCATGAAACACATAGGTGACAATCAGGCAACTAAAAAACAGGAAGATTAATGATTTTAAATCATCAGTAGACAACAAATTTTGAGTTTGTTATCAGAAGTTTAAAAAAAAGAAAGAAACAAAAATTGAGACAAAAGCCGTGTGAGTAATAAAAGGAAAATGTAGAGTTTAACGTATTGTTCAGATTCAGAATATCAGCATACTTACCTCAAGTTTCACTTCATTTTGTGTGCACAACTTCCATCTAAACCGAGTCTAGTTCTTTGAATGTAAGCCAAAATTAAATATTTGGCTATTATGTCTTCTCAATAGTAGCCATCTTTGCTCCCCACAGTATATGCTACCCATAAAAGTCATCTAATTTGTTTTGGTCAGTGACCAGGAAAGTCTAGAAATGGTACAAACTTTGCAGTAGTAACTTAAAAAACAAAACAAAACAAAACAAACAAACAACAAAAAACCCTTAAGAGTCTTTCACAATTTCAATCTGTTAAATGTTTTTAAGCACTGTGCGAAGATGTGTCCCTGACCTTCCTTGACTGCTTAAGGCACCTTCTGATTGGTTAAAATAAAAAGCCTATAGCAAAAGGTAGAATATATGGTAGGACACTGGCAGAGAGAGGAATTCTGGGAAAGAGTCAGGCACAGGAAGAATTATCACCGCTCTGAGGAAGCTGGACATATGAAACTGAGGAGAGACAACCAGCTGCGGGGCAGAACTTAGGTAAATATAACTAGGTCTCTGTATCCTTATTTCAGAGCCGGGCTGAGCTTAGAAAGGTCTATAATATAAATCTGAAAATATGAAGCATCATTGAAGGTGTCAGTACGTTTCTCATCTGCAGTATTTCTTATAAAGCCTTAAATGCACTTCATAATAAGTGAAACTTACCTTTAACTGCCACTCATAGAAGTGTAAGAAAAGTCACTAATTACAAATGTCTACTTAAAAAAAACAGCCTCTAACAAGCAATTCTATACAGCAATTCTCTAACTTCAAGAAATTCTCTCGGCATTTTATTAAATACATCAAATGAGTAAAGTTACGGTGATTTTGTTTTATTTTCTTAAGGGTGCGTGGGCTATCCACCTTAAGTTATTTTGGCTTAGAGACTACTGATTAGGCTAGGCTAGGCTAGGCTGGCCAAAGAGCCTTTCCCCACCTCCCCAGTGTTGTATATATATATCTGTATACCACCATGCCCCAAACTGTGTATTTTTACCTAACAAGTAAAGAATATACTCTTCAATTTCTTTTGCTCTACTTTCCTTCATTCTGTTTCCATAAAGAATTAAACATGAGCACTGTACTGCCAAAGCTTGGAGTAGTGCTCTCTGCAGAGACAATGACCTAACTTGTGCTTTATAAATCCTGAGAGTAGTTCCTAGTGTACATTACTGCATATATGTGCACAAGCGTGTGTGCATGCGTATACGTATGTTTTGGTTTTCTTTTTTTTTTTTTTTTTTTTTTTTGTTTTTTTGAGACTGGGTTTCTCTGTGTAGCCCTGGCTGTCCTGGAACTCATTCTATAGACCAGGCTGGCCTCAAACTCAGAAATCCTCCTGCCTCTGCCTCCCAAGTGCTGGGAGTGTTTTGGTTTTCTGAGACAGGGTCTCTATTGTGTACTCTGACTGTTCTGGAACTCAATATGCAGACCAGACTAGCCTCAAACTAAAGGTGCCACTATCTTAACCTTATCCTGAAAATTGTTTGATGAGAAGCTCTCAGTTAACAAAATGAAAAGTCGGGCTACGGTCAGAGGGCACCTTTAAAGAATAAGAACTATAGACTTCATCTTTAAATGTGTTTACTTCAACTTTTCTTGTGGAGAATGCAAAAAAGAACATTAAATGGGCTTTTTTAACAATTTTTAAAAATCAATCCAAGTGCTACTATTTTGATGGCTTTTAAAAATTATTGTTTCTTTATCACGACAAAAAAATTACCATGTTTCTTATTTAAATACATTATCAAACAAGCAAAAGCTGCATTACTAACATACCATAAAATTCTGTTGTAAGGGAGACCAGGAATACATTATGGGTACCGACGCGACTGCATTCAGGGTCTTTAATGGGATGACTTGTGCTGGAAAATCCAAGTCACTGGTCACTGAACACTAAAACAGAACACAAATAAATAAAAACTTCCTCTTACAAATAAAAAGATCAACCTTAAGCTATGGTCATCATGCTGTGAAAAGATGCTACATTCTTAAGAAACTCTGAATATAATTTTTATGATGGAAAGGTTCATAAAATCCAAAAAGAATCCGCTTTTCTCTAAGGTGTCTTCTTAAGACATTCTCCATCTTTTTGCAAGCTTTTAAATCCCTCCAGCCTTTCTCATACTTACCATTAACAGTTAGAATCAAAAACTATATTCATATTAGCCTCAGAAATCAGATCTGCAGCATGCTTTCTCTAAACACCTAAGTTTATATTTAGTTCTGATCACCCAAGCACATGGGTTAGGATATATTACATATAACAAGTGTGTCCTGAGATTATGAATCACAATGACCTTTTTCTTTGTTGAGATGAGGTCCTGTTATTGAATTTACTCTGTAGACCAGGATATCCTCAAATTCACAATCCTCCTGCCTCAGCCTAAAAGATGCTGTGAATGCTAAGATAACAGGCAAACATCAGTATGGTATATCTAAACCTTATCTTTTCTCTTGCTTTTTAAAAATGTCATATTTTATATAACATTATCAAATAATGAATTATGAGTAACAGATGAGTTTCAATTGCAAACACATTCTAATCAACTCTATAACATCTAACCGTTCACATGTAAAGCACTACATTAAGCACAGTAAATGTTTTATAATTTTTACAACTCTATTTGAAGACACTTACCCCACTTTGCAGTGAAAAAACTACGGTAAAGACAGGACAAGGAGTTTGCTCAAGATCAGACATGGAGTGTAAACAGCAAGTCTGATTTTGCTCACTGCTCTGACCCACTGCCATGATACTTCATCTCTATAACATACCTTCTGTCCCTTAAAATATCATTTTGTATTATTTATCATAATAATGATCAATGTTAAATTTCTGGGGCATCAGAAAGAGACAGAATTTGACCTCCAACAACAGACAGAACTGTGTTTATTAATGCACATAGCGAGGAACAGACAGCTTCTCCTTAGAGGAAGAAACTGAGGGGTCTGTCAAGGGCAAAGCTAGCTGTGACCCTTGATAGGTATGGGGTGAGGCTTCAGTGAGGAAACTGTTGAAGCCTTGGTCACTACTGCAGTCTCTTCTTCCTGAAACTGTTGGCCCACAGTAAGACAGACTACCCAATTGTAATCTCACAGGAATGATGTCTCACAACTGAAGCACTCTATCAGATTTCATAGCACACTATTTCTCCTGTATCACAGAGAAGAAAACTGCTAATTACACTGTGATGTAATGCCTTATCACGACTTGAACAAAAATGCTGGTTAAAAACTGTCAAAATTTTTGCAACTTTGATTCTAATATGGTAAAAATCTGTACCCTAATAACCACATTGCTTTCTATCCTGATGAGGAACCCAGCTTTTCTTAAGAGTTCTCAAATGTCAAGCCTCCATGGCTGTCTCAGATATGCGCTGATGATCTATAACTAATAAAAATAGAACAGAATAAATTGAACCCATAGCAGTCACATATGTACATACAATATACAGAGTCAATGTCTGAGATTTATGTAGGGAGTTTCTGGATGAAATGAGATTACTCGCACACAGGCCACATACGCCTAAATGTGTATTCATGTGTACCTCATGAGTAGAGCCCTCAGTTCTACTGCTCAGGTACTCTGACCACCACAGTGCCCACACAAAAGGACTCTTTCCTAACAGAAGCGAAAGTGACAGACAAAGCAGTTCCAAAGAACTAAGAGTGATGTCTACTAATGTGTTTTCCAAAAAGGCAAAGGAAAAGTAACAATACCAAAAGCTTAAAGTCAAGTAAATAAGGTGTGAATGGCTTATTAATGTTCTCTTTCCTACTAACTGGCTTCACGCATAGATCCTCATCCCTCCATTAGCTAGTCAAATAACAGGAACTAACATTTATTGATCACATACTGTGTCCCAGCCACCGTGCTAAGTAACTGCTTATATTCATGATCATAAATAGTTCTTGTTATGACCTTATGGTGTAATTTTAACATCACAATCCACAAATGGACCCAGAAGTTAAATCTACCTAGTAAGAAAGTAGACTGAGAAGGCAGGGCTAGAAGCTAAGGCTGACCGGAACAGCCAAGAACATCTGTGATTTACCGTGCTTTACTTCTTGCTCTAAAGCTCACTGGGAAGATTCACTATAGAGCCTTATAGTATCTGCTACATGGATGTAGATATTTTTAATTACTCAATAAAGCATCACACACTATCCAATAATCTTAACTATAAAACAATTTTCATTTCTTAAAAAAGTTATTAACTTTTGTTTTATATTTGGTGGGAACAAATTAATTCTACATAGAAGCTGTCTCTATAGCCCTGACTTACCTGTGTTAGCATATGAATCCAAGGTCATGTGTAAGTCAGACAGAAAATATTCTTTTCAACCATTAGATAAGGGGATGGCTTATTTGTGGAAAACTTTCTGGCTATACTCAATGAAAGCTGGGGAACTTATAGAAGCACAGAAAACAGGAAAGCACGGGCCATAGCACAAATGACACCTCCAGTCCAATACCTCTGCCCCATTTCTGGTACGTATCACTTCAAAATTCTGAGTCATCCACAAGTCACCAAGGGATGCAACCCAAGCTCTGTAAGGGTAAGAGCATCTGAGGCGAAAGGTATGACTTTACCTTTCTACCTCAAAACAATGCTCGGCAGTGTGTCCAAACATAAGTTTATGGTGTCAGCAGACTATGTTTGCTGATTCTCTGTGGTGGAAGGTTCAGTTCCTTCCAAGCTCCGAGAACACTTTTATAGAGAATGACCCTGAGCTCTGCAGCACCTCTGGATCCTACCCCACACAGCCTCTAGCCATGCTACAACCATGACCTATCCACTTATGGAATGACACTGAAATGCCGCAGCATTTGCAGGTAAGACAAGTTAAGAAATGCTATGTGTTGACTTACAGAAAATTACCCAAAACTTCCAGTTACTTAGCAACTTTACTTTCTTTGAACGTGTTTTTACCCTCAACTCTTTAAATACTCATGTCGCCCAGAACAGGCAAAAGCTGTTGACCTCACGAGCCTCCAGAGCATTGTGCCTGCTCAGTTATACCTCTGCAAGGCCTACTTTAGTTTAGCAACTTAAATTTCTAATTCTAGCTCAGCTCCAATTTCAGGATCACACAAGACATTATTACAGATAATTCATCAACAGTGGTGAAGAAAAACAAGTTACCAAGGATGGCACATTGTCAGAGAAACACAGCTTACTGGTAAGTAACAAGGTTCCTCTGAGATTGGAGACTTACATCAACTAGCTGGTACAATAGGCGACTGTGTGGCTGGAGAGGAAGCCAAGCCAAAAATAGTAGTTGTAGGAGTACACAACCAAACTGAGACTCTTGGCAGAAGACTGGTTCCAAGTAAAAACTGTGTTATGGAAAATCGTAGAGGGAGAGCAGGTGAATGGCCTGAAGGGAAGGGAGAAAAATTAACACACCCTACTATGTGCCAAGCAGCACGTTAGAGATTTTACCAAAGTTGACTTTAAAATTCACCACTACTCTATGAGGTAAACATTCCCCATTTTAGGCAGGACATCCCAAAGGACAACAGTTAACAGTCATCCCACCACCTCTGAATGATCCTTAGCATGAGGGCAGTTAAACTCAGCTTCAAAAAAGTGCATGGGAGTTATACCCCCTATTGGGTGGTGTAATTATACATTCTTGGATACTCACTGGCTGGCATGGAATTCTCTATTGAGACCACACTGGCTTCAGTCTTACAACAATCCTCCTGCCTTGGCTTGTAATGAGATTATACGCAGCTTTTCAGGAGGATTAGTGTGATGGCTAGCCTTAGTTGTCAACTTGACTACATGTAGAATTAACTAAAACCCAAATGGCTGGGTACATCTGTGAGAGATTTTTTTTTTTCGTTATTAAATCATTTCAAGTGGAAAGACCCATTTCTAATCCTGATCTTCTGGGTATGTAGATACATCTTTATCCAGATCTACTGAGTGGGAAGATCTACCTTTAATCTAGACACCTTCTGCTGGAAGCCTATAGAAAGGACATGCAAGAAGGAAACTTGTTCTCTTTGCCTGCTTGCCCTGGGTCTTGAGACCGTCACTGTGGCATTAGAGCAAACCTCTTTGGGATTCAGGTGTATACTAATGATCAGCTAAAAGATCAGGCTTCAGTGATTTAACAACCTCTAGATTCTTGTACTTTCCATTTGTAGACAGCAATTGTTGGAATAGCTGGACCACAGCCTGGTAAAACATTCTAATAAATCTCCTGGATGGATGAATGGATGGATGGATGGATAGATGGATGGAGCTTCCTATTCTTTACCAGTAATAGAAAATTAACGCTTCTAGAGAACTCTGACAGATTTTGGTACCAGAAGTGGTTCTAGAGCAACAAAATCTTAAGATGAATCTTTTAAGTATCTATCTGAAATAGGCATCTCACTTTGTCAACACTTAGTTACTGAAGCCTTTCCTGGAAGCTCAGAGAATCCTAAATGATGAAAGCCCATGATGTGAACTATTTTATAAACTAAGGACACAAATACATTTGATTATCCTGATTCACCAATTGTGAGAGGCAATAGATTTTGGTGACTCTGTATATAAAACTTTGGACAATTTGTGGAAAAATAAGGAAAAGGATGACACTGGTTAGTTGACTCTAGCATCACTGGATAAATTGATAATGGAAAAGAATGAGCTTCATGATAAAATTAATCAACTTCTAACATCTCAGAATATAGTGTACTCAGCAATGAATTCAGCAATAACTAGTATACCCTTTAACGCTACTATCTGGCCAGTGCAGAAGAGAGAGAGAGGCATGGAGAATGACAGTTGACTACCTAAAACTAAGTCAGGTAGTAACTGACTGCGCTGCTGTACCAGTGTCCTTATTTGAACAGATTAACACATTTCCTGGTATATGGCATTCAGCTATTGATCTAGCAAATAACTTTTTCTCAGTACCTGTCTGTCCATAAGGCCCACCAGAAGCAATCGACCTTCAGATGGCAAGGCCAGCAGTATACCTGTAAGGTTTTCTCTGAGGGATCTATCTATCACCTCTCCAGCCCTGAGTCATAACTTACTTCTAAGGGATCTTGATCATCTGTCTCTTTCGCAAAATATCACATTGGTTCACTATATTGGTGACATTATGCTGACCGGACCAAGTGAACAGGAAGTAGCAACCACTTTTGACTTGTTGGTAACACATGAGAATCAAAGGATGGGAAATAAATCTAGCCAGAATTCAAAGGCCTTTTACCTCAGGGAAATTCTTAGGAATCCACTCTTATGGGACATAAAGAGATATTCTTTCTAAGATGAAGGATAAGTTATTGCATCTACCATCAAGAAAGAAGCACAATGTTTAGTGAGCCTATATGGATTCTGGAGACACTTAGATGTGTTAGTCCAGCCTGTATACCAAGTGACTCAGAAAACTGCTAGCTTTGAGTGGGGCCTGGAACAGGAAAAGACTCTTTAACAGGTCCAGGCTGCTGTGCGGGCTACACAACCAAGTTACAATGTGACCCAAGCTGCCCATCATGAGCTGGGTATTATCTTACCAACCATACCATGAAATAGGACATGCACAGTAGCAATCCATTATCCAATAGAAGTGGTGTAAATATGATCAGGCCTGAGCAGATCCTGAAGGCACAAGCAAGTTGCCCAAGAAGTTGTCCAAATGCCTACTCCTATTACAATGGTGGCCTATTGTCAAATGTTTAGCTTCTACTAAAGCCTAAGCAGGCCAAGACCGGTCTCTTAGAGAGGGGATAGTTGGTTTTCTGCAGATGATGGTTGTAGACCCTAGCTCCAAAATCCAAAGTGTCTTTTGTAACTCACCTATAGAGGCTTGCCAACAGTCCCAACAGCATCCCTATCTGCCCCTGACACCTCAGAGTATCATCAGCTCTGCTAGATCATATGGTCCAAATGGTTCATGTATTACCAACAAGTCAGAAATGGTTGCTACTTCCTGCTCACTTGGTCCAGCCTAATTATATTGGTTAGGGTTCTCTAGAGGAACAGAACTAAGAATGAATTGGTCTATTTGTCTATGTAAAGGGGCAGAGTTATTATAATAACTTATAGGTTATGGCGCAGCTTATCCAACAACAACTATCTACCAACAGAAGAGAAGATCCAAGAATCTAGTAGTTGTTCAGTACATGAGGCTGTCTTATCTGGCCTTTAGTATATGCTGGAATTCTGAAGAAGCAGGCTCTCATGCCAGAGAAGAATGGACTTGCCAGTGAGAGTAAGAATAATCAAGCAAAGAGTACAAACTTCCTTCTTCCAGCCTCATAGATATATAATTAGGCTTCTCAATGTTCTTCTTTGCCATCGCCTTCAGAAGCTTGATCCTAAAAATGAAGGGATCATAAATAATGATCCTAATGCTATGATAAAATCCAAGATAATCTGACTGGGCCCATAAGGGTAAAATATACCCTATATTACATGTTCTTCTGCTAAAAATCAGTTTTGTTAAAACACTGGTGACCACAAAGCACAGTCCTAAGACATACAAAATACTCAAAAAGCTAGGTGTGATGGCATATGCCTGTAGTCCCATCACTTGGTAAAGACAGGGGAATAAGGACTTCAAAGGCTCAAGGTGAGCTCAGACCATGAAACCCTGTCTCAAAACATAAATCAGAATCATTTGGGGGGGGGGTGTTAAATTAAAACATTCGAAAGAGAAGAAAGCAGGAAGGGGGCAAAGGAAAAACAACAGGACACCAAAGCATATGTATGTGTATTCTTAAGTATCTACACATCAACAATGGTGCTGTGGAAAGAAAGCCAAACCATTACTACAACTGAAAGAAAAGAAACTAAATGCTAAACACAGTATTATGTGAGTTCATGCTATCTACAAGCTATGGGAGCATCTATTTCAAAAACTGAATAAAACAGAGCAACAGAGACTAAACACAGACAAGGCTGTCATAACCAGAGTGAGCTACATTTAGGTTCTGGCACGGGAGATCCTGCAGTGTCAGCAGCTTCTGCTAATTTTGCCAACAGACAGTTAAGTATTCTTGACTGTTGACTGACTAGTCAACATAGTATTGAACAACTAGACAGCTAAACAAAAAAGTTTCACCCTACCTCCACAGTTTATGCCATGAAAATTCCTATGGGTTAAGTGGTTCTTAGAATACAAAACCAAAATCAGAAAACTAAAAGATGTATAATTTATAATCCTGGACTGTCTAAGCCCTTGAGGAACATAAAAATAAAAAAATTTAAAGTAAATAAAATATATCAGAGATAACATCAAAATAAAAGATATGAAGAATAAAAAAACTAAACCCTGGGCTAGCGAGATGGCTCAGTGGGTAAGAGCACTCACTCACTGCTCTTCCGAAGGTCCTGAGTTCGGATCCCAGCAACCACATGGTGGCTCACAACCACCCATAAAGAGATCTGGCGCCCTCTCTTCTGGTGCATCTGAAGACAGCTACAGTGTATTACACCAGAGTGAGTGGGGTCGGAGCAAGTGGCCATCTGTACAACTACAGTGTACTCATACACATAAAAATAAATAAATCTTTAAAAAAAAAAAGCCAGGCAGTGGTGGCACACACCTTTAATCCCAGCATTTGGGAGGCAAAGGCAGGCAGATTTCCCAGTTCGAGGCCAGCCTGGTCTACAGAGTGAGTTCCAGGACAGCCAGGGATACACAGAGAAACCCTGTCTTGGGAAAAACAAACAAACAAAACAAAAAACAAAACAAAACAAAAAAAAAACAAAAATAAACCGCAATCTAACTTAGGCCAAACACCAAAAAAAAAAAAAAATTACAAAACAAAGAGAAGGTGGAAAGATGGCTCAGTAGTTAAGAGCACTGGCTGCTCTTTTAGCAGATCCAAGTTTAATTCCACACTTGCATGGTGGTCCACAACTATCCAAACTCCAGACCAGTGTATCCAACACCTCTTTCTGACATCCATGGACACCATAAACACAAGTGATGAACAGACATACATGCAAGCAAAATACCCATAAACATAAAATAAAAATTTAAAAACACCCAGTAGTATGCAAGGTGCTCATATGCACGCATGTATGTGCATATGCGAGCACGCACGTGCGCGCACACACACACACACACAGAAGGAAGGAAGGAAGGAAGGAAGGAAGGAAGGAAGGAAGGAAGGAAGGAAGGGAGGGAGGAAGGAAGGAAAGGAAGGATAGAAAGAAAAGGGAGAGAGGGAGGGAGGGAGGGAAGTAGTTTAAAAGAATGAGGCCTAAAGAGATCTCTAGATGGTAAGATCACTGACTGCTCTTGCAAAAGACCTTGTCTCAGCTTGCATCACCCATGTGGTGTTTCACAACTCTTTAACTCCAGTTCCAGGGACTCCTATATCCTCTTCTGAATTCCTCAGGTACAAGGCACACACATGCAAACACACATGCAGGCAAAACACTCACCCTCACTGAGTTAACACAAACGGTAACACAACTGTATCTATCAGTCTAATAATATCCCGTGCTGAAAATAAAGGAAAACAGGCATTTCCATACAGAGCTGGTAGGAATGAGACAGACAAGAAGGGTCCATTTCCCCTGGGACATTCAGCAGATGGTAAGCACTGATTACAAATCTGTTTAAAATCACTATTAATTAGTGGGCCTGTAAGATAGTTCTGAGGGTAAAAAAACAAAACAAAACTTGCCACTATGCCTGAGTATGCATGGTGGAAAGAGCTAACTCTCATGAGTGGTCCTCTGACCCCCACAAATGTGCGCGCGCGCGCGCACACACACAGACACACATACACAAATAAATGAATAAATAAATACATAAATAAAATATAAAAAAACTAAAGTGTATTCTTCCAAAAAATGACATTAAGTTGTTGGTTCATTTCCTCTAAGAAGCAGACAGCTAGAAATGAGACAATTAGACTTCCTAATTCTCAGCTGTTGGACAATCACTTGGTGCTTTGACTATAATGATACCTCTTAATGCCAGTACCAGGTGTCTAGGCCACACCTTGCACATCTTGAAATGACTACAGCATAATCACAGCTGACAGCCCTCGCTTCCAAAGGCAGCCTTAGCCAGGGCTGTTTTGAGATAGTATCAAACTTTTTGCCATCACAAACCTAGATGAACTCCAGATGACACTGCAACCAGTTTCACCTAGGCCAGACAGGGATCACTTTCCCCAAGTCATCTAGCCAAAGGGACTACTTTTACTGTGACTAAATACAAGGCTAGATACTACTGGTACCATACACAAGCCTCCATGACTGTGACTGGTGTTAAGAGGCAAGGCTGATTGGTCCAAAATAAATGCCTGAGACTGATCCAAACAGCCTTTCTTCAGCAATATCAGCAGGCTATTAAGGCTCAGTGGGTTAGAAGACATTCTTCTGTGCCTTCTTCCATGATATTAAGTCCAATAAAAGCTTCTCTCAATTGGTCCTTCCTTGCCTAGTGGTATAAGCTTTGCTGGAAACATGAAAAAAGCAGCAGCAGAGAGCAGAACAATGAAGCAGCAGTGGCAGGAACTGCTGCAGTCATGTGGCTGAGCTATGGGGACAAGGCAACTTGTGCCTGCTGGGACTAAGGGCATATACTACCACATTAGCTTTAAAACCTTGAGTTCTCAAAATTTACAAGAAATATGCTACTATAAGCTGGGCAGTGGTGGCGCACGCCTTTAATCCCAGCACTTGGGAGGCAGAGGCAGGCGGATTTCTGAGTTTGAGGCCAGCCTGGTCTACAGAGTGGGTTCCAGGACAGCCAGGACTTATACAGAGAAACCTTGTCTTGAAAAAAACCAAAAAAAAAAAAAAAAAAAAAAAAAAAAAAAAAAAAAAAAGAAAGAAATATGCTACTATATTGAACTTAAGAATGTATCAGTGTGCTGAAATGCTGCTAAATGACAATGTTTGGGGAATAAAAATATACTGACACCTTAGCTACACTAGGATGTTTTTTTTCTTTACAAATTGTAACTAGAACTTTCCTTTGACAATCACCTGAGTAACATGCATTACAAGGCAATAAGCCATGCAATCAAGTACTTCTTTACATTTAAAATAGACCTAGGTTTTCTTTAGCAAAAATGTTATATTCTACTATTTTAATATAACTTTTTTTTAAAAAAAAAATCACTTGTAAATATCAATAAGCAAATAATTTTAATCACTTCAAATATTACTTGGAAGAGCAAACCTACATATATTTAAGAGTCCAAAAGTTTAAAAACTCTTCATGAATATAAAAATCATTATATACATCTAATGCTATTTCTATGGCAAACAACTCTACACTGCTTACCAAAATTCTCTTTTCATAAGACATAGATGCTTACAAATACATCTTATTCTCCTAGAAATTTCCATGGCAGATTATTTTATTAAGTTACTTATGTCATTTACCTAGCACATAGGCATTACCTGAGCAAGGCATTCATAGTATTAAAAGAAAAAAAAAATCACATAAAAAATAATCCAGGGCAAGCATGGTGCCATGCACTTTTAATCCCAGCACTCAAAACTCAGCAGCAGATGGATCTCTGTGTCTGAAGGCAGTGTAGTCAACAATAGTGAGTTCCAGGCCAGCTAGAGCTATACAGTGAGATCCTATCTCAAAACAAGCAACAACAAATTACTGAAGGAAAAACACCTTATAGTTTTTAGTGGGGGAAAAACTTGACAAATATACAAGAAATACACTAAGAACATCAAGAGTAATACCAATTTCTTTACTAAACCTAGAAAAAAAAAAGAAGACTCACAAGTTTTTCTAGTTGTTAAGACACTTGGAAACTGTATTCTGATAAACAGCCCCATGATAGCAATAAGGTATGTATTCTTTAGTGTTGCTTAATGACATCTTGATGTTAGGTAATTCTTTAAAAGATTAACTGAAGTCCAAAAAAAAAAAAATGAACGCATAACATATCATCACTATCTTCATGTCAGAATTTTTTTTTTTTAAGAAAGGAATTAAAGAGATAGCTCAACCATTAAAAGCCTTTATGGTTCTCACAGAGGACCCAAACTCAGTTCCCAGGATCCATGTCAGGTGGCTCACAAAAGCTGTTAACTGCAGCCCCCAGGGATCTGATGCCCTCTTGTTGCCTACCCAAGCAACCTACTTACAAGCACAGTCACACAGACACAGACACATATACATAGAATTAAAAATAAAAACCTTAAAAAAAAAGTAAATATACTCTGAATTAAAATTCTGTGGCCAAGACTATTTCTGAATCTCAATAACAAGGAAGTATTTATATGCTTAAAATGCTCCACAAAGGACAAAACGTGAACACTATTCTTTATCAAAATTACTAAGACAAAATACTCAAAATTTATACATCTACAAGCAATTTAAATGGACTCAGCAGGATGTGTATGTGAGAGAGAGGGGGCAAGGGAGGGGCGGATAATTAAAGAACTCCTGAATTTAAGAGGGAATGGGGAGGAGCTGAGGCAGAGGAATAGAAACCATGTAAAGACGGTACTCCTGAATGAAATACTCAAAAATTTAAAAAGGCACCAGACTAAACTTTAAAAAGAATGGGAAGAGAGATGGCTTAGTGATTAAAAGTAATTGCTGCTCTTATAGAGGACCTGAGTTCAGCTCCTAACACCTACAAGGTAGCTTATAACTATCCATAACTCCAGTTACAGGAAATCCAATATGTTCTTCTGATCTCTAGAGACATAAAGCATGCACACAGTCTATTCACATACATGTAGACAAACAAATATACAAAAAATAAGTATTTTTAAAAAGATGGGGTCTCACTATTATAACCCTGAATTTGAAATCACAAATATCCACCTGCTTCAGATGTGAACTACCATACCCCATTCAAAAATAAATCTTAAACAAAAAAACCTTACAAAAGAATTATCTGAAATCCCTGTCTTAGAATATTCATAGGCATAGAAAAGTACCCCTTTCACCCTTCAAATAATAACGAAAGCTATTACCTCCAACCTCTACACTTTTTGATTTTCATGATAATGGAGAAGGTATAATATAAAGCATGTAAACTTATAATTTATAAATTTGTAAAATTATAAGTCAGACTTTAAAGATTTGTCACCTAAAAACTATAAAGAACTAGGAACTTTTCCAAATCATGTGTTCTCACCAAGACCAAACCACCATGAACATCACCAAAGTCACCATTAGGATCATGTATAGAGTATTATCTGTGAAAATGCCACTGAATCATCACAGAAGCCTTTGAAGCCTGTGTGTCACACAAACTCCACAAGCCTCATGACAGCAAATTATGGCTTGTTTATTATAATACTGTTATGTATTAAAATGCTCAATAAATAGGTGATCTCCATGTTTATGCATTCATGAATAATCTACAATAGTAAAATCTTAATTCCAAATCACTTGTTTTTCCTTCAGTTTCCACTCAACACCCTTTACCATATCTTTCAATATAAAACAAGGCACCTAAACAGAAATGTTCAAACCAGAATCCTAATAAGTAGTTCTCTTCTGTTTAGATCTCTGCCATTCACTACCATCTTGCTGGCAGTATGTTTTGATGAGATACTTTAATAGACTCTACCATAGGACTTATGTTTTTGAGGTTATAATTACAACATTTCTCCCTTTCCTTACTATAGGACTTTCTTTGAAAATAAGAAATTATTTGATAGTGATTAAGATCTCCCTCACTCAGAAAATGTAACTGTATAAAACACCAATGCCAGAACACTAAATTTTTTAAAATTCTCAGTCTTTAAACAAATGCATAATAAAAAGCTTTCTTAGATCATAAATATAAAAACAAATATTTCTTACAACATGGCTAATTTTTACTTAGGAGACAGGGAGGAAAGCAACTGTGAATTAGAAGGCCTTGCTCTAAGTAATGCAAATCTGAGCATTTTAGAGATTTGATTTCAAAATTATTTTTAAGTCTAGTATGCCTAAATAGGCAAAACATATCCTAAAGCACACCAAGCTGTTAAAAGAATTAGTAGTAGTGTGGTAAGGCTGCCACGGTACACACTGAAACAAGTAACAACGAAAGAGAGACATGCTGAAGTCTGTGAACTCTTCTCAATAAGCAATAAACATTCCAATAAGTAGAAAGCAAATGTATTGATAATTGTTGCAACACTGTGTTAACCAACCTCCCTAGTCCCGCGCAATGAGCTCACAGAAGTCATGATGTGCACAGGCTGTATCCTTCGCTGCTTCCATTCTTGGTTTAAGGTTTCAGTTCTTTCCAAAATTTTCTGACGATTGGAACTAAACATAGTCTTTTAAAAACAAACAAGAAATTGTTCATTGTTACAATGTGTATCTTTAAAGCAGGTTAAAATCTAGTGAATCATCAAAAGTACCATGACCATGTCTCACATGTAAACAGATTTCACACAATACACTACAGTTTTCCACTTTATAAATACAAACACATTGCTCCTACTTCCTTGTAAGTGAAAGGGGAACAGGAAATTATTTCCTTCTTCTCTTTGTTTAACTTTGAATTTCAGAAATCACAATGACTTTAGAAACACAAAATCATAAAACAAATGCCTTTGTGTTTCAGTCCTAAGTCTATACAGCACTGCAAAGGTATATTGAAAAGACTGATTTCCCAATAGGCTGAATAATCCTTAATTTAAATACTTGTTATCATTAATGAGCATGATATATATTTTTCATTTTTTGAGAAAGGGTCCATGTATCCTAGGATGATCTTGAGCTTATTTTTTATTACACTGTTGACTCAAGTGCCTGTGCATTACATGCTGCAGTGCTTGCTTCTATGGATGTCAGAGGACTTGTGGGGATTGGTTCTCTCCTCCCACCATGAAAGTCCCATGGATCAAAATCAGGTCATCAGGTTTAGCAGCAAGTACTTTTACCTGAGCCTCTCTCTCATCAGTCCAGTCTTGAACTTCTGGTCCTTCTGATTCTACCTCCCAAGTGCTGGCATTAGAGGCACACAGCACAGCACCAAACAGACATGATGTAATTTTAACTAAGACAGATCAAGGACCATAGTTTTCAAGTCTCAATCGATTTTTACTGTAAATATGACTTTGAATGAAAATGCATCATTTCAAAGTAAATCTATTTAACTTGAGGGTGGAGGGAATTAGTTTCAATTATATATGTATTTTTATGAAATTACCTTTACTTCATCAGCTCTTCTGAACCTCTTGAGCTGTCTCAGTCTCATGTACTCTGATTTTACACGCTTCCGCCAACAAACCGGTCCCTTCTCAGATTTCTTCCCAGTCTGGCCCATGATTATTCTAAAAGCAATGATTTCATATTATAGTCACTTATCTAACCAGCTTGAATATGATCTTTTAATCCCAAGCAAACTGATATCAACAAAACATTTTTATTGTTGATATTTGTAGAGAAAAGGCCATGTATTCTGTATAGCTAAATCTTAGAAATGTGTCACTGAGTGATTTTATTTAAGTTTTTTGTTTTTTTGTTTTGTTTTGTTTTTTGAGACAAGGTTTCTCAGTGTAGCCCTGGCTGTCCTGGAACTCACTCCAGAACAGGCTGGCCTCAAACTCAGAGATTCACCTGCTTTTGCCTCTCGAGTGCTAGGATTTAAGGAGTTTGCCACCATGCCCAGCTTTTAAAACATTTTTATTTATAAACACATACTTTTACCTATAAATCTTAAATAGTAGCAGGTTTACAGATATGTGATCTCATTATGGGAATTATGTATACTATACCACAAGTTAGTTTTTACTCCACAGGGCTCACATTTTAGAGTAAAAACTAAGTTTTTAATTATTAAAGCTATTAGGGCTAGAGAGATGGCTCAGTGACTAAGAGTACTGGCTGCTCTTCCAGGACTCATGTCCAAGTCCCAGCACCCACATAACGGTTTGCACCCAACTTTAACTCCATCTCTAGGGGACCTGACACCATCTTCTGGCCTCCATAGGCATCAGGCACCCAAGTGGTGCAGACATAACATGTAGGCAAAACACCCATATATACAAAAATCAAATAAAATATATAAAATACATTTTTAAAAACAGTGCTATAGAAGCAACGTACAACTGAATGATCATACACCTTAACCTCCATGTCCACAGGCTTCACATGTATGGGTTCAACAAACCTCTGATCCAAAATAGTAAGTGGGAAAAAACTAAAACTAGGAAAAACAACAAGAACAAAACTTGAATTTGTTTCATACTGAGTACTATGCTCACTTGAAACAATAAATGAAGGGTAAGCACACACTGCTGTGGTCCCAGTCACTCCACATATCCCCAGTCAATTTCCAACACTTGGAGCATTGTCTACCACACACCTCCCTCTCACACTACATAACAGGCCCATGACAGGCACCTCTACAGGGAATATGTACAAACTTATAGTAATTTTTCCTAAACAGTATTATACAACAAACAGTGCAGCAACTATTTACATAGCATCTCTGTCATATTAATTAATTTAAGTATAATACAGATAGTCTGGAGCATAAAGAAGATGTTCACAGGTTATGCCAATTATCTTGCCATTTTACATAAGGAATCCATGGATTTTGGTATCCAAGGGGCTACTCCAACCATTCCCTCTCAAATAGCAAGGGACCCCTCTAGTTGCAAAAGGTACAAGTAGAAGGTTCTGTTTACACATTAAAAGTTGAAAATGTACAGTGGGGATAGTAAGGATAAATAAATCAGGGCTGGGCGGTAGTGGAACAACACATCTTTGATTCCAGCACTTGGAGGCAGAGACAGACTGATCCCTAAGTTTGAGGCCACCCTGGTCTACAGATTAAGTTCCAAGACAGCCAAGACTACACAGAGAATTAAAAAAACAAAACAAAGGATAAACCACTCTACACACATACACGCATGCATGTATACACACACACACACACACACACACACACACACGATCACACTTCTCACTTCAAATACTGTGAAGGGGTCTTTCTTGTGCCACTTTTATTCACATGTGGGGTTTTGTGAGAAAGAGGAAAGAGAAATGCAGCAAATACAAATGCCTCTGCCTTTAGTTACAGACTCCATGAGTCAATTATATGCAATATGGGAACTGGCTATAGTCACCAGACATCTAACATATACATATAGCACATAGAGCCTGCACCTTAAGTCTAAATCAGTATTCTTTTCTTATACAAGTATGAGAATCATATTGTCACTTCAAGAGATTACAAGGACACTTCTGTTTAGCTCTATAAGATGTTATGAATTTCTACTATCTCAGGGGCAGCAGAAACCAGAGTGTTGGGTCAAAGGGAAGGTCAGATGATTGACATTCTGAAAAGACCAAGCTGGCAGCCATACAGAAACAAGAGAGGAGATAGGGGATTGAAAGAGTAACTGTGTGTCCAAGTTAGATGGCACTATAGAGCAGTCTCTAAAGGAGATGATGCTAGTTTTAGACCACGCTGGAGACCAGAGAGAAGAATGATCACTTAGATCCCAGAAACTGAGGTGGGACGGGCTGGAGGAGATCACTAGATCACATGCCTTTCAAAGCAATGCCTTCTTTTCAGGAGCTCCCCTGTTCTCTTAGCTTCCTGTCCACCAGAAGGCGAAGATCTGATTCCTTCACAATTCCCAAGTCCCACTACTGTCATAGTAACACTTAAAAATCACAATCTTCACTGTACTCCACTGCCACTGTAAATAAATCCTTCACTATCAAGAATAGGTTTTACTCATTTTTAAAATCCCAAAGCCTGCCTCTGTGTAAATAATGGACTTAAAACATTGAAAGCTTATTAGTAATTTAAACTGAGAGGGCAAGAGTAATCTGCATCGCATTAACACATCATTTGTAAAGTTTTAGCTCTGCTAAGAGGAAGGTAAGAAAGAGTGGTCATCCTGGACTATCTCTATGCAGAAGCCAGAAAGAAAAGGAAAAAGGAAAAAGGAAAGGGGGAAGGAGGAAGGAAAAGAGGAAGAGAAGAAAAGAAACAAAGAAAAAAAAGAAATGTGCCAAACTGCCAAGAAACCAAGTGATGAGTATGAATCTCAGGGACACTTAGGATCCTGGTTGAACTGTCTTAGTCAGAATACTTGGGCCCTACCATCAAGCAAATAAAATTAGTTTCAGTAACTACTCAGTTATACAAGTAAAAAAAGACAGAAACCCCACCCCACCCCACCCCCAGCCTCCAACACACACCATACTAGTTTAGATTAGGTTTTCTAAGAATCATAGATGGTAGAAAAGACAAAACACTTTTAAGTTCTCTGAATTTAAAGTTAGTGTTGTTACCATATAGAAGGTATCCTTTTAAAGCATTTCATCCTTCACATTGTCTTAATGGATAAAGCCAAGTGGGGTACCCAATAAATTTTCTAGAATATCTATAATGCAACTTTTACTTCTTTAGCTGATAAATTACCCAACTACTGAAAAAAGCTCAAACTAGCCAATTTATTTTAATTTGGATACTCATTTAAGGTTTTGTTTCTTGAGACAGGATCTTACTACGGTTAAACCTCAAACTGACTGCAGTCTTGCCTCAGCCTCAAAAATGCTGGATTATAGGTATGAACCATAAGACCTAGCTACATCATCTTAACTATTTTCTTTTTTAATGGTGCTAAAGATTAAAGCAAGGCTTCATGTAAGTACATTACTATTGAACTATACAACTAATTTTGATTTATTTAAAACACTAGTTCAAGCACCAGCAAGATGGCGGGGGGGGGGGAGGTTGGGAGGGGGGAAGGCTGGAGAAATGGCTCAGTGGTTAATGGCACTGACTAATCTTCTGAAAGTCCTGAGTTCAAATCCCAGCAACCACATGGTGGCTCACAACCATCTGCAATGAGATCTGATGCCCCTTTCTGGTGTGTCTGAAAATAGCTACTGTGTACTTACATATAATAAATAAATAAATAAATAAATAAATAAATCTTTAAAAAAAAAAAAAAAGATGGCTCAGGGGGTAACAGTGTTTGCTGATGACCTGACAATGAAGGAACCTCCATCAGATTGCCTGTAGGAAAATCTGTGGGGCATTTCCTTCATTAATGCGTTACGTGAGAAGGTTCAGCACACTGTGGGGGATAAGGAGGGGCCTGGGGGTGAGGGAAACCATTTAAGACCTACTATGTACCCAAACTGTTTACCTACCTTTAAGAGAACATGGAGGTAACAGATGAACCTCAAGGACATTATACTAGGCAAAACAAGCCAATCACAGAACAGATACAGTCTTTCTCTAGTCATACAAAGTACCAAAAGTATTAGGCTGATGCAAAGGTAATTTCAGTTTTTAAAATTGTTGAAATTTGTCCTTTGTTCCTGGAAAACATTGTTAAATAAATGTGGTTCTGTTATGCATCATTTTAATGTGTATTTCTTGCTTCAAGTCTTTTCCTATGACTTACTCCTTGCTGTTTTGGATTTATTCTGTACTACTTGAAATGATGTTAGACAAAATACATATTCAAGAGATTTTCTTATTCAAGTTCAAAATGGGTCATAAAGTAACAAAGACAGCTGGAAAGCTCAACACACATTTAACCTAGTAACTGCTCAAGAGTGAACCAGGAAGTGGAGATCCAACAAGTTTTGCAAAGGAGATGGACCCTGGAAGGAATGAAATGACTGGCCATGGGAAGCTGAGAAAGCCAAATGAGAACAACTATCTAAGCACCTCTTACAACTACCTGAGAAGCTGCCACAGGACTCAATGTAGACCTGGACCATCCAAGTCATCCTGCATCTGAGACAAACTGGAAACATTCAGTAATGTGCTGATGAAAAATCCAAAGACCGTAATTTTAAACTACTCTCCTCTCTTAGTCTATGCAACACTGATCCACTTCTCCACCTGACTGTGAAATGCAAACAGGATTATATGCAACAACCATGATGATCAGCTCCATGGTTGAACCAAAAAGCTCCAAAGTAATGACCAAAGCCAAAAGGTTATGGTCCATTACAGCTTTCTGAATCCTGGAAAAATCCTTACAACCAAGATGTGTGCTCAGCATATCAATGATATCCATCAAAAAGTACACTTGCAGCTAGCATGGCCAACAGAAAGGGGCTATTTTTTTCTCCATAGTAGCACCTGAGTGCACATCACACAACCAATACTTCAAAAATTGAACAAGTTGGGCTACGAAGTTTCATATGAGCCACCATATTCATCTGACCTTTCATTCACCAACTATCACTTCTCACTTCTTCAAGTATCTCAACAACTTATTGCAGGAAACAAACTTCCACAGCCAGCAGGATACAGAAAATACTTTCCAAATGCTTGTCAAATAATGGAGTGTAACAATGCAACATCCTGAAAATCTCTCTTCTGATCTAAGAGGCAAACTTTTACTCACACTCAGAGTTAATAATACATCTTGAAGTCACTTGAGACTTAAGACTGCTAGCTTACTTTGTACACAAATTGTTTACCTGCCTTTAAGAGAACAATGGAACAACCAACCTTACTTGCCTTCAATTTTCCATGTAATCAGCTTTTACAACATAAGCTAATGTATAGCTGGGCTAGTTATGTACCTTCCATGCCCCTGACCCAGAGTAATGTATGTGTATCATTTCCTGAGAGCAGCAAATACAGAAGTTAAAAAGTTTCCTAAAGTCAACAAGAAGGTTGAAAGCAACTTGGTGATAAACAGTGATGTTTGTTATCTAGATTAGTTAGGATCTGTTGGAGTCAGTGACTTAATCCCTTGTAAAACTCTGTTAAAGATTTCTTTAAAGTTTCCTACTCTTTCCTCATGTGATGCTTTCGGTGCATTTCAATAAATACAGAGCAGAGCCCTTTGTTAAGGACATATACAGATGATACAACAGACACACACAGCTCATACAACTGACAAACAACCACACAGAAGAAAACCACACACAGTCATCCACCACACACAGCCATATGACAGACAGACACAGGGACAGATTCACAAGACAGCCCTTCAGGCAGGTATAGACTCAGACTAATGCAATAGACAGAGGATGCCCTGAAGACACAGGAAGTATGAAGTAGAATAACTGCTCTCTTGGTTAAACAACTCCAAGAGGAAGTGCTTTTATTTCTTTCCTTAATGAGGGACACTGATGAATTATTGGCGACTCAGAGTTAATTGCTAATGCATTATAATCCACACAATGGAGCAAAGTTTTTATACTGTTTTATATACAGAAAGAATGAAACTTATTTGTATTCCCAAGCATGATGGTGCATACCTTTAATCTCAGCACTCAGGAGGCAGAGGGATCTCTGTGAGTTTCTGGCCACCCTGGTCTTACATAGCTGGAACACACACAGCTCCAAAAAAAAGAAGGGAAGAAAGGAAGGAAGGAAGGAAGGAAGGAAGGGAGGGAGGGAGGGAGGAAGGGAGGGAGGGAGGGAGGGAGGGAGGAGAAAGAAAGAGAGAAAGAAAGAAAGAAAAAGAAAGAAGAAAAGGAGAGAAAAAAATTGTGCTGGGAAAAAAGTGTTGATTTAATGGTTCTTAAATTTTATTAATAAACATGTTTGAACCCAGTTATAATGATTTGAAATTCAGCTCAAAACAATTCTTTTCACACCAAAAGTCAAAACCATCACAGAAACAAAAGTAAAAAAGTACTTTCCAAAGGTGGTAGACAAAAGTTCTAATGATCTGTCATCAATGAGAATATACTTAACATTACTGAACCATACATTTTAAAACTGTAAATACGTAGGCTGGACAGATGGCTCAACTGTTAAGAGTTCCTGCAATTACTGTTCCTGCAAAGGACCCAAGTTCAGTTACAATAGAAGTAATTATTATTTATTGAACCTCTACTGTGCCTAGTGCACATGAAATCCCTGAGTGAACTGCTTTACTCTTTATTACGCTAAAAAACAACACAGAATGGGGATACGGTTTGGTTATTGTTACCAACATATCAGGTGGCTCATAACTGTCTGGAAGTGAGAGAGAGATGGCTCATCATTCAAGAGAGCTTATTGCTCTTACAGACAACCAGGACTCAGTTCCCAGCATCCATATGGCAGCTTACAATCACCAGTACCCCTAGTCTCAGGAATCCAATGCTTCCTCTGACCTCTGCAGACTCTTGCACCACACAGGCACATAAAAGTATATAGATATTTTAAAATATATTTTTCTAAGAAATAAAAATATAAATATGGTTTTGTTTTGGGTTTTGTTTGTGGTACTATGCATTAAACCCAGTGGTCTGTATATACTAATCATCAAACCGTATCCCCATTCTGTGTTGTATTTTAGCACAATAAAGAGTAAAGCAGTTCACTCAGGGATTTCATGTTCACTAGGCACAGTAAAGGTTCAATAAATAATAATTACTTCTATTGTTTACAAGCACATGGTTGGTATCCATTTGTTTACAAACAAAATACACTTAAACTTCACTCCAGGCTACAGCATCACACACTTAGACTTCACTCCAGACTATAGCACCACACACTTAGACTTCACTCCAGGCTACAGCATCACATACTTAGACTTTACTCCAGACTACAGCATCACACACTTAGACTTCACTCCAGACTACAGCATCACACACTTAGACTTCACTATAGACTACAGCATCACACTTAGACTTCACTCCAGACTATAGCAGCACACACTTAGACTTCACTCCAGACTACAGCATTATACACCAGAAGGAAGACTTCAGTGGAAACTCTCCCACTCCTTAAAGGACATCAACTATCTCACTTAGTTTTTTGCTTGTTTTATTTCCAGTCCTTCTCAGCCTTTGTGATTTAAAAAAAAAAAAAAAAAAAAAGCACTAAAACAGATAAAATGTTTTGTCTTTTTGACACTTTTTATCTAGCTGAGAAAGTTTGGTTTTTGAATGCACTTGATCACTAGGTAAATTTACAGAATTGTCAGTTTGTTTCCTTGCCCATGCTCCCATTTTTTTCAATCACTAGTTTCTAAAACTTTTTGGCTTTAATCAACAGTCTAGTAAGAACTTAAAGGAAATTCTTATAATAACCAATAAATTAAGTTAGCATAATTCACTATGTGATAGAAAATGGCCATGTGCTGGGCAGTGGTGGCGCACGCCTTTAATCCCAGCACTTCTGAGGCAGAGGCAGGTGGATTTCTGAGTTTGAGGCCAGCCTGGTCTACAGAGTGAGTTTCAGGACAGCCAGGGCTAACCCTGCCTCAAAAAACAAAAACAAACAAACATAAAAACAAAAAAACAAAAAAATGGCCATGTAAAACTCGCTCGCTGAAACCCTGTTACAGACTTCTACCTTCAGGAGAAAGGGCACTATTTAAATGATTTGATCCTTTCTGCTGATCCACCCAGATCCTCTTCTTCTTCAACACACCCAAAAAGGTAACAGGCTATGACAAGAAGTAAGGTTGGTTCCTGGGCCCTGACAGCTTGGCCAGCCAGCAGCAAAAGCCAGAAGACACCACCATACTCTCCACTGAGAGGCCAAACTGCTCATCAGTACGCCTGGCAGCTGGCAATGACTGTCTGAGCCTCCACCGGGGCAGGTGGACATGGCTACTCCAACAAACCCAGTATAGGCTGGCCCTCAATAAAGGCAGATTAACTTCTTATGGGCCGGAGTCTCGTCAGTGCAATAGTGGGAGAGAGTTATTTCTGTAGAATTATTTCTGGAGTTTAGGAGCCTTTGGGCCTCCTGGGTGTGTGTTACCTAGTGATCATTACTCTGGGTTTAAGCATAGAGGCCAGTGACCCACAGGAAAGCACAGGCCTAGATATTTTCAGCAAATCACCATGTGTCTCAATTTTTTAAAAATGTTGGTCATACATTAAATAACTTTTAAAATAAAAATAAAATAAGGATTTCTGGTCTCTGTCAATATGAATCTGTCCTCCCATATACAAAGCCCCTTTCCAAGCTCTAACATAAAGATAAACTTTTTAGAAAAGGGTAAAGTGAAGGGACTAGAAATGAGAAAAACTGAGCAATAAATGTCTCTAATGGTTAGATATTCCAGAAAGAAAGCTATTATTATCTCATGGCAATCTTTTTATTCCTTAGGTATCTCATAGAAACTATATTTCCTGTAAACAAGTAATAAGACATACTGATTGACTGACTAATGGAGACAAACAATGGTTATTTTGTCTATTACACCAAATCAAAGCTTTACAAATTTCTTAAATTGTAGTCATGGCAAAATTAAGCTCAACAACAGTATAACCACCTACAGATGTAGTAGCTCCATTACACAAGGAGAAGGAAGGGCAATACATCTGAAAGAAAACTAAAAAAATCTTGTGGGACAAAACTAGGTGTTGCAAAAGAACAGACTGCTTTTTATAGAGTAAAAATAGTATACCAAAATCAAACACTTAAGGAGGATGAAATGTAAGGTCACCTGGGCTACATAAAATTTCTAGGCCAGCCTATGTCATAGAGTAAGACATTACATCTCAGAAAAAACTGCATGTATGTATCTGTGCTATGTGTGTGAAATGCCTGCAGAGACCAGAGAGGGCACTGGCTCTGCTGGGACTGGACTTAAGATAGCTTAGCTCTTAGCTGCCATGTGGGTGCTAGGAATTGAACACAGGTCCTCTAGAAAAGCAGCCAGTGCTCTTAACTGCTGAGGCATCTCTCTAACCTACCCCTAAGATAACCACCATTCACCAAAGTCAGTGTGGACTGGGAAAACCATAACTCCTCCTGTGCAGCGTCCACTGGAACTGAAAGTGTCAACATAAATGGCACAATCACTTTGAGAAAGTTTGGCAATCTCTTATGAAGTGAAATGAATATTTACTATATGACAGAGCAATTCAACTTGGAGGCAGCTATTCAAGAAAACCTAAATGTAGGTATAAAAGATCCACACAAACAGTAACTGCTTTCTTAATAACCAAAAACTAAAAGCAGTTCCATTTATCCATCAACAGACAAGTGAAGGAAAAGGAAAAAAAAGAATCCTAGAATATTCATATAACAGAATGTTACTTTGAAATAACTAGTGTAAGTTACCACATATACATACATCAAAAAGCATGCTGAATGAAAGAAGCCAATCACAAAAGAACACTTCTTTTCTCCTCTATTCATGTAAATTCCTGATCAGGAAAAATCTGATCAGTAATTGAGGGGTAATGATGAGATCCGTGATGGCAGTATTACACTGAGTGAATGAGGTGGTAATGCAGGTGGATACATTTGCCAAACTCCTCGAGCTGCACCTTTCAAACCTCTGCATTGTATATAAACCACAGAAAGTGAAACTGTCAACTGAAAACTGGATGCTTTTCTAGGAAGTAATGTGACAATACTAAAGGCTTGGAATGTATATCACCTTGAAAAGGAGACTCTCTTTATAGAAAGTTATCCTACAAATGTTCTAAATACACCTGGGAGGCGGGGTGGCAAGATGGCTCAGTCAGTAAGGCTCCTGCTACACATGCCTGGCAGCCTGAGTCCAATCACCAAAGCCTACAGAAAGGTGCATAGAAGGTACTAACTCTACAAGTTGTTCTTTGACCTCCATGTACATACACAGCATACACACAGTTTTTTAAAAAATAAAGATAAAAGAGATATGAGGATGACTGCTTCACCTGGAGAACATCAGGGAGACAGCGGGCAAGGTTAATGAGCCACGTTTATAAGCTGGAATAGTGTCCACTCCTCTTTACAAAGGCAGCAAGGGCTGACAAGAACAAGTTTTCCTGAAAACAGCTACACAGTAAGTCTTTTAGGGTTGGCCGAGATACATAATTTTTTTCTTGAAGTAGCAGTCTTTTACTACTCTCTTAAAAATATATATTAATATTCCTAATTTGTAGACCTTACATAAAACAACCTGTAGGCTGGAGGTGTAGCACAGTAGTAGCAAACAGAAAAGTATTAGGTTGGATTCCCTATGCTATCCTAAACAAACAAGAAGTGGGAAGAAATCAGAACTTTAAAACCAAAACTCAACATCCAAATGCCCAAATTCTCCTTTCTCTACTATTACCAAGCTCCTCTCTCCAGCCCTTGTCATTTTTTTCTCCCCGTAAAAAAAAAGTAGCTGGGCATGTTGGGATATATAACTCTAATAATCTCAGCACTTGGGAGAAGAGGCAAAAAGAACTAGGAGTTCAAGGCTAACTAGCCTGAGCTACATGAGACCCTGTTTCAAAAAATGAAAACAGGTCAGACATGGTGGTGCAGGCCTTTAATTCCAGCACTCCAAAAGCAGAAGCAGAGGCAGGCAGATCTGTGTTCAAGGTCAGTCTGGTCAAAGAGTTAGTTCTAGGATAGCCAGGGCTACAGAGATGCCCTGTTTCAAAAAAACAAATATACGAACAAACAAAAAAAGAAAGAAAAGAAAGACACAGAAGTCAGGAGGCTCCATCACTAGCTGAGGAGCAATTGGCAACTAATGGGTGCTAGAGAAAGAAGTCATTTTTCTTCAGTTGTATATATACAGGTTAAGTTGTCCATGCTCAGTACCCATATCCATGCCCATGTGATCAACTCTAATCAAGCTCAATATGCAATAAAAAGGAGGCAGAAGCATTAGGATTACCCAAAGTTTGAGACCAGCCTGGTTGATATAGCAAATTTCAAGCCAGCAAGGTTTATAGTGTGAAATCTACCTAAAAATAAATAAAATGCATCCAGACATGCATTCAACCTTGCAGCCCACCTAGGTCCTATAACACTGCAACAGAGCCAAGCAGGGTCAGTGTAGCTCTCACCAGTCATTAAGGAAATGGAGAACATTTTAGAAAACCACACCAGGTCAGAGTGCAGAGAACAAGTAAGAGATCATGTGGTGCTCAGCCCCAATCAATACATCTACAATACAACTTCTACAATACAACTTCTACACCTAAGGTTCAGGGAACATATCAGAAGAGGGAGCAGAAAAAAATTGAAGACCCAGAAGATGAAGAAATCTGCTATGAGATTCTGTCTCCTAGAAGTGACAAGGACGCTTCTTCACCTGTGATAACTCAACAATACAGCTGCCTAAACAAGACCCGAAGAAGTGCAACATCAGTAAACATACTAACATGGAAGAGAAAAAGCTTATGGGGCCCACCCCTAAACAAAGAACTACAGGCAATTAAAGACTGCTGAGAGTGGGAGAAATAGCACCCTAAATGGGTATCTACTAACAAGTGATCAGCCCTGAAATCATGTGCATACAAGTAACACGAAATGGGCTGAACGGGTTGTATTTATAGATTTAGATAAATACATACCCAACAATTACAAAGGAAGTGACCACAAACATGGAGGAGTATACGGGAGAAACTAGAGGGAGGAAAGGAAAAATGATGTGATTATATTTTTATTCTTAAAAATTAAGAAAAAAATCAATAAGAAATATGAGTTGGAGAGATGGCCTAGCAGTTATGAGAGCTTACTGTTCCTCCAGAGGATCTAAGCTCCATTCTCAGTACCCTCATGGCAGCTCACAAAACACAGCTCTAACTCTCCTCCGGTTCCAGACAGAAACATTGTACAAATACATACATACAAGCAAAGACTCAAACATACTAAAGTAAAAATAAACAATCTTAAAAATAAATACAAAGTTGTTTCTGGTTTATGTCACTTAGCACAAGGTCCTAAAAGTCCATGCAAGTTATATAGCATGTATCAGAATTTCACTCCTTTTATATCAGAAATATCTTACTATACATATGCTTTCACTACATTTTGTTTTTTCATCTGCTGATAAATGAATTAAAAATGAAGTAACATGTCACCACAATTTTATAAAATATATACCAAATAGGTACTTTAATATTATAGTCATAAACTGCTTAATAACAGGATTGCATTATACCTGGAGTGTACGTATACAAACTGAGATAGCAACAATGTCATTAAGCAATAATCTTATAGTAGTATGCTCATATGCATGGTATCACTGACCAAAACTTCATTATACAGTGCTCGAGTTCATTGTGCAGAAATTCCTTATCTCACTCCATTTTTGCTATACTTTTGTGTCACAGAGGTATATCCACAAGGTATAAAACTATGTGACCATTTTAGAAGTATATCAGCTTCATGGGCTGAAGAGATGGCTCATCAGTTATGAGTGCTTGCTATACAATCATGAGAACCTGCATTCTGATCAATACCCAGATAGCAGCCAGGTATCTTGGAAATCCCTGTAACTCCAGCTCCAAGGGATTAGAAACCCAATTCTGGCTTCCTGTACACACACACACACACACACACACACACACACACACACACACACACACACACACACACACACACACGCACGCAAGCAAATATTTTTTTAAGTTTTTACTGTGTGGGGGGTGGCGTGAAGAGGGTAGGTGGGGGAGTGGCTGGGGGAGGTGGTCTGGAAACCAAAGGACAACTTACAAGAGTCAAACAGTTCTCTCCACCATGAAGGTTCAGGGCGAATCAAACTCAGGTCATCAGACTTGGTGGCAAGCACTTTTGCCCACTGAGCTATCTTGACAGCCTAATAAAAAAAAAAAAATGTAATAGAAAAAAATGTATCAGCTCTAACGTCTATAACTTTTGTGATACTACTAGATTTGTCTCTAATTTTGCCATTAAGAAAGAATGAAGAGCAGGTTACAGAGCTGCAGTGTACAGGACCATAGAAGATGATGAACAATAATCCAATAAGTGACTTATAATTAGTCACCGCTCCCTTCAATTTCAGCTTCAAAACATACCTGAAATTATTACAGTAAAAAACTCATCAATTCCAACAAGATATCCTTCAGTTAAAGACATGCAACCTTCAAGCCAAACACAGTGGCATATGCCTATCATCTTATCTACTCAGGATAAGGTATCTACTTAGGATAGCCTAAGATAGGAATATCATGAAAAACTAATAGTTTGAGACAGTTCTGAACAACACAGCAAGATCAACTTCAAAAAAGAAAACAAGAAAAGCAGATCCTGGTGGTACACATTTATAAACCTAGCACTCAAGAGGCTAAACAGGAGGACCTCAAATCCAGGTCAGACACAGCTACAAATCAAGACCTGGTCTCAAAAAAAGAAAGTAAGGCATAGTGGCCTAACCTAGCACTCAAAAGACAAGTGAGATAGGACTGTCTCAAATTTAAGGCCTGTCTGGGCTACATAGTAAATTCAAGACTAATCTGAGCTACATAGCAAGTGAGGGAGGAAGGAAGACCTAGCCTGTCTGCTTTGCCAATTTCTTAATTACTGAGAAAGAATATGTGAACCCATACATGAACCTAAGATAGCTTTTGGGAGTCAGTTCTCTCTTCCACCGTGGGTTCCTGGAATCAAACTTGGGTTTCATAGCAAGCAGTTTTATTTATATCTCACTGTTTTCCAAATTTCTCTGTCAATTTATTTCACTGTATCTTTCCAATTTCCTTAAATCACTTGGTTATTAAGATCTCTATTCTCTGGAAACTACCAACCTAGGTGTTAGGCATACCATCAAAAATAGGACAAAATCTCTGTCCCACAGCATTTATACAGTGTGAAGCATGAACAAGTGAACAATTTGAACATTCTATAATAAAAGCATGAACAAAACTCTGTGAGTGTCTGAGAATTCTGGGACAACATCTCTAAAATAAAGCACCTAATCTGATGGGCTTTTCTCTGAATGTAATGCATTGTTCCTTTCTACCCATGCTCCACCGTAAGGATTTTACCAACCTTTAGCTACTATAGAATTTACAGAAAAATTCACCATCTACACTGACATAAAGACTTCAAGGCTAATCTATAAACCATTTCTAATTAGCCCATAAATCATTGTATCAGCAGAGAAATTTTCCTTTGTTGGTTTTTTTAAAAAGCAAATCAACTTTCTTCATTATTATTTAAAGGCTAGTAATGAAATAAATTTAAACTTCTTGAGCATACGACCTAAAGCAAACGAATTTTGGTGTGATTGTGAAATCTGACTAAAACCTTTACATAGCCAACACAAAGATAACCACACATAACCATGCAAAAGAAAATCAGTACCAAAAGAACACTTTAACTACACAAGTCAACAAGTGGCTTGTCCTATCCCTATTTAGACTACCCAAACATTTCTCATTTCTACCAAAATATAAGGCAAAATTTTCAACCAATCCTTCAGAGAGATTTTAGGAAATATATGTGGCAAGTACAAAACAGCAAATGTCAACTACAGGAAAAAAAAATCACATATTCAGGCAAAACTGAAATTTTAAATTCTAAACCAATTTTCTACCAAAATTCTATAAACTAGCTCATCTCATAATGAATGAGGCTATCAATAGGATTTTAATGTAAACAGAAACCTTGTTACAATCTCAACATTTAGAGGAGCACCTGGAATGTCTATTCCAAGATGTTCCTGCAAATCAGAAGCAACAGAAATTTGACACTGCATTTCTTTGTCTCCTTTCATATGAAACCGTAAATTAGCAGATGTACTTAGTCTGTCCTTTTGTTTTTTTTTTAAAGAAACATATTCAAGACCCATCAAAATTAGAATTTAGTTTGCATTTCCTTAAGTGTTTCATTCCCTAATACACCTCTCCAAAGAGAAAAGGCGAGATTCTTTTCGTTTAAGAACAGACTCCAATCCGTTTCCAACTTGAGAAAACAAGAACAGGAAATTAAATATAACCTAAATATTTCCACATTCCTGTAAGTAAAATTATGAGACTTTTATTTCTAAATATCAATTCACTGCTAATATTCATTAGTGAAAAGTAACAGAAAATAAATTTTAAAATTGCCAAAAATATAAACTACATTCAACTGTGACAGCATCAGTATTTTTCAAATGTCTTATGTGTCTTTAAAAACCCATAAAATTAAACTGATAACGACTTTCCTGAAACTGAAACGGCGTTGTAGCATTGCTGTACCGTATTTTAAATATCAAAGACAAATTTCTACTTCAGATGAATTTAGATTCTACAAATCCAGTTAATAAACAAAGGAAGTTTCTTTGAATTGTGACCAGAATACACTCGAATTTCTTAAGCAACAAACGTCTTTTCTGACTCACCAAAGCTATTGTTCACGGGAAACATGACCCACTAAAAAGAAACTGTCAATTCTACAGCGTCAACCCATATTTCTCGTGGATATTTTATTTCGATCATCTAGTTCTATCATCTCTTCCACAACCAACCCCTGGAGATTTGGGGAATAATCACTGAGTAAATGACAGCTGATTTCGTTAGCACCTGTCGCTATTCTCAGAAGCACACAAGTTGGCCAAAACAGGTTTGTTTTTTTTTTTTTCAGATTTTGATCCTTTAGAAAGTAGAACTCACAAGACATCCACCAAGTTTTCCCGAATGCCCGTGCTTTCTCAATTTCTCCCATTTTCAAAAAGTAACCCTGCGGCACAGGATCTGGTGAGTGCAAGGGGGGGGTGGGGGGAGGGCTGTACAATGAAGTGGGAGAAGGAAACACAGCTGGACTCTTCCATCCAACTTAGCACAAAGCCAGTCGAGGACACCGGCAGCCTGAGGCTGTGGGATACTCCCGGCTCTCGGGGAAATGTCAGCCTCAGGGCTAAGGGAGTTCCCACATTGTGCTCGCGGTCCCGCAGCAGCAAGGCCGGGCGTTAGCCGGTCGCCCCCCGAGCAGGGCCAGGCCAGGACGAGCCCTGCCCACTCGCGCTCGCGTCGCGCCTCCCCACGCCCCGACCCGCGCGGCGAGAGCCCCCAAGTGTCGCGTTCTCCCCTCCCCTCCCCTCCCGAGACACAGTCTGTCCTTTGTCTGAGTGCAGACTCTCGACTCGGTCCCACCAACTTGTGTGTAAGTCCCGTCCTCCCCAGGCGCTCCCGCCTCCCATCCACACAAAGAAGACTTGAGGCTCTGCGCCGCCGGCCCCGATCGGCCCCAGGAACGCCCCCAGCCCCGGCCAGGCGGGACCAGGCTCCGGGACAGAAGCCCCCACCCTCGGACCCCGCCCGCCCGCCCGCCCCTACCGGGATCCACAGTTCACTCGTGGGACCGCGTGGACCGCATCGCATCTCACGACCCTCAGAAAGCTGTCCCCTAGCCCTCCCTCCCCGGCGACAAAAGCGGCGCTCGAGTGGGACCCGCTCGGGCGATGCCGGAGACTGGCCGGGCACCCGCGCGGAGGTCCCGCGGTCGCCACCGCCGCCGCCCCGGGGCGCGTTCCAGACCCCTGACTGCCGACCACCGGCGGCCGACGGCGCGCTCTACCTTCGTCCTGCGCGCCAGCCCGCGCCTCTCCCGCGCGCCGCCCCAACGCGCCGCCGCCACCGCCGCCGCCGCCGCCGGGACTCCACTGCCTGCGATGTCCCACTGGGTGTCGGACGCGACCGGACCGAGCGCCAAACGCAGCAACCCAATCGCCATCGCTTTTATTTGGCCCCCCCAGCCGTATCAAGCGCCGCCCCGATTGGAGGACGCGAGAGGGCGCCCGTCCAATCAGAGGGCCCGACGGGCTGGGAGCCTCCCGAGCGAGCCCCAGCCCGGGGAGCGCGAGGCTCGCGGGCGCCGGCGCGTGCGCGGGTGACGGCTTTCTCCGAGGGACGCGGCGGGCTGGGTGGAAGCGCCACCGTCGCTGTCTTTGTTCATTTGCCAACGTGCGGTGCCGCTCAGGAGAGCCCCGGACAGGCGGGCGGAGACCTGGCACTTGGCGGGACCCGAAGCCCGCTCAGGGCAGGAGGCGGGGAGGTCGGGATGGCGGGAACCGGCCAGGGGGCGGGCCAGCTCTTGGCGGGAATGGGTGCCGAGTCGTTCTCGGGAGGGGGAGGGGGAGGGGAGGAGCTGGGCGGGCGCCCGAGCCAAGTTTGAATTCGTTTAAAACTCGGGCTGGTAACGGTCTTAACCGCCCTCGTCTCCTGGCGTGCCGTGCCGGACTGGGCCCGGGGTCCCACACTCTTGTCGGCGTCACGGAAAGGAAAAGAAGGAAGGCGCTAGGCCGGCCGCTGGGATTCACTGCGGGGTGGGGCGGGCCGCGCTCCTCGTGGAGAGCACCCCAGGAGGCAGATAAAAGTCAGTGCGGTTCCTTTGGGCACCTTGGAGGCTTTGGCTAGCAAAACCGGTGCCTAATGCCTTGACAACGTTAAGAAAAAGCGACCAGGTTTCTCTGAAGGGCTTTCCAAGATATGTTGACGGTTCTTAGCACTTAATCAAGGTTTCAAGTTGTTTATTAACTTTTTTTTTAAAAGACATTTATTTTATGCATATGAGTACACACTGTAGCTGTACAGATAGTTGTGAGCCTTCATCTGGTGGTTGACTTTTAGGACCTCCGCTCGCTCTGGTCGGCCCATTTGCTTAACCGGAGGAGGGCGTCAGATCTCATTACAGGTGGTTGTGAGCCACCATGTGGTTGCTGGGATTTGAATTCAGGACCTTTGGAAGAGCAGTCGGTGCTCCTACCACCTGAGCCATCTCACCAGCCTGTTAACTTTTGAGAGCAGCTAGCTCACCCCATGTTTTCTCAGCAAAGTGTAAGAAGTTTGCAACACTTGTCAATGGCCAGACCATCTTAGAGTCAACTCTTTCTCCTCCCCGAGGATTAGAAATGTGCTGCTTATACAGTACACAGCCCACCCCCTAGCCCCATTTCAGTTATCTGGCAATGGAGTGAATAATGGTATTTCATATTTACTATTTTTTTTTATTTTTTTGGTTTTTCAAGACAGGGTTTCTCTGTGTAGCCCTGGCTGTCCTGGAACTCACTCTGTAGACCAGGCTAGCCTCGAACTCAGAAATTCATCTGCCTCTGCCTCCCAAGTGCTGGGATTAAAGGCGTGCGCCACCACCGCCAGGCCTCAAATTTACTTTTAATGAGATGCATCTGAATGGCAAAATCCCACAGACCCGTGCAAACAGGTTCAACAGTGAAGAGTTCAGACTGAGAATTTGTAACACATGGTTCTCTAGAGGAACAGGTTGAATGAATGAATGATGGATGAATGTATTCATTCTTTCACTGATAGAATAGAGAACTGAGAATGAATATATATGTGTATATGTATATAGATATCCAGAATATAGGAAGAGAAAGAATATATACATATTCCTTCACTGGCATTAGAGCACACATTTTCCGGTTTCCTTCAGGCTTGTAGGCTAAACAACTAGTAGATTCTTAGGTTTTCTGTAGGCAGACAGCCATTGTTGGACTAGCTGGACCATAGCCTGTAAGCCACTCTAATATACTTGTGTGTGTGTGTAAACGGAAAATTCAAGAATCTACTAGTTCAGTCCATAAGCCGGGATGCCTTCAGCTGAACTTTATTATACACCTGAAATTCAGTATATACTGAGTGAGGACAAGCAGAGTGCAGCTTCCCATCTTAAAAGATCTGGATTAAAAGTCAAAAGAATTAAGAAACAAGCCGTCACAGGTGTACCCTTAGTTTTTAGTTAATTCCAGATGCAGTCAACTTGACAACCAAGAACAGCCAGAGAAAAATACACTCATGTCCAAATAAAAGAAAAATATGAATAACTCAAGAGTGCTCTATAATGTGACAAACTAGCAGTCATCAGTTTATTAACCTGTCATGGTAAAAATGCTGTCCAACTACATCAACTTTACACTTGCTTCCTTTTTTTTCTTTTTTTCAGTAAACAATTTATAGACTTGAGGTAACTACTTATCTTGAACTTTGTGTTACTATTTTATATGTCCTTTAATATTAATTATTGATAACATTTTTATAGAAAAATAAAGGAATTTACATTGGGGACCATCAGTATATAGATGGAGCTTCTAAAGAAATCCAAGAGTTGTAATGAAAGTTGTTAGGTGTTTAGAAGCAAGAAATGGTGTTAAATATTTAAACAAAATGGTTTTTAGAAAAGGACATTTTAGCCCGCTCTAGAAAAAGCACAAGACCGAGAATGGGTGGAGCAATGGGTACTCCACATAGACATGTACAATCTATTAGAAAATATAATTGGAGCTAAAACTTATTTAAAAGAGTGAGCAGAACGAAGGACTTCTATATTGTGTGAACTTATTTAAATATAAAGTTGAGATTGGAGTAGTAAGGCTGAGTGAATACCAGTGACTCAGCATTGCCTTAACTTTGTGATGATGCTAACCAACTACAAAAGGTAGTTTAGGTTATAGTGATGGGCAGAAAAAAATGGAATAACTGGACTTTGCAAATGAGTTGATTATGTAGAGAGGATTTGGTATCCTGCAACAGTGTTTATGAAGGCCAAGAAAATTAGAAAAAAGAATATTTAGGCTTTGCTGGAAAGAAAAAAACATCTGAAGATTTCTAAAGAAAATACTATACAGGAATGTCCTACAAACTTTTTGCAACCACTTCAGTGAGAGGATGGTGTTTCTGGCCCATTACCTTGGGAGTCTTCACTCTCTTCTATACCTATTATCCTTAGGTGGTTTCTTCTCATTGCGTCCTGGATTTCCTGGATGTTTTGGGTTAGGAGCTTTTTGCTTTTTGTATTTTCTTTGACTGTTGTGTCAATGTTTTCTATGGTGTCTTCTGCCCCTGAGATTCTCTCTTCCATCTCTTGTATTCTGTTGGTGATGCTTGCATCTATGACTCCTGATTTCTTTCCTAGGTTTTGTATCTCCAGGGTTGTCTCTCTTTCTGATTTCTTTATTGTTTCTAGTTCCATTTTTAGATTCTGGATGGTTTTGTTCATTTCCTTCACTTGTTTGATTGTGTTTTCCTGTAGTTCTTTAAGGGATTTTTGTGTTTCCTCTTGAAGGGCTTCTAGCTGTTTACCTGTGTTCTCCTGTATTTCTTTGAGGGAGGTATTTATGTCTTTCCTTAAGTCCTGTATCATCATCATGAGAAGTGATTTCAGATCAGAATCTTGCGTTTCCAGTGTGATGGTGTGTCCAGGACTTGCTATGATGGGAGAATTGGGTTCTGATGATGCCAAGTAACCTTGGTTTGTGTTGTCTATTTTCTTATGCTTGCCCCCCTCCCCACCATCTGGTTATCTCTAGTGCTACCTGCCCTGGCTAAATGTGACAGGAGCCTGTCCTTCCTGTGATCCTGATTGTGTCAGAACTCCTCAGAGTTCTGTTGTGGGACTAGCTCTCTCTGTGATCCTATGATTCTGAGATCCTGTGATCCTGGACTTGTTAGAGTGCCTGGGAGTGGACCTTCCTCTGGGTATTGTGGGACTGGCTGCAGAGTTTGCGCCCAAGTTCTGCTCAGGGCACCGGCCCAGACAGACTGGAAGCAACCCGAGCCACTGGGCTGGTTGAATTCCTGTGTGCCTGGGTCCCACAGGTCCCAGCCGCTCCCAGTGTTGGGACAAATGTGGCCTCCTCACCTCTGATCCTGGACTTATCAGAGTGCCTGGGAGGGGAGCCACCTCTGGATGCTGTGGGACTGGCTGCAAAATTTGGGCCTAAGGTCGGCTTAGGGCACTGGCCAAGATAGCTAATTTTCTTTTTTTTTTTTTTAATTATTAAAAAAAATTTCCCACAATGTCTAAAGAAACAGGACTCAACCATGTATGAAATTTAAAGTGACAAAGTGTTTTGGGAGACAGCATTTGCCAACATTATGGTTACACTCTGGCTAAGAGCCTCCATTTCTGAAAACCTTTCACAAAAGTTCTTATACATGCATATAAAGATGAGGATAGTCATTAATTTGCAACTGATTGTTTACAGTATGTACCAAATTCATCATTCAGGCTGTCATTATATGAAGTAGTATGAATTTACATACTTTATACTGTTGTTAAATTTTATGCCATTATTAAAATGGATGATACCAAGTGAATGGGGTTATAAGTTTTTAAATTAAACCTCAGGTAAATTTATCTGTCTTGGTGAAGATCTCCAGGATGTGCTATGAACTGGAAAAATAAGTTATGAAGCTATATGAAGGGACTAGGAGCATAACACTTAAAGCATTTGCCTAGCATGTACAACAAACATCCTAAGGTCAGTCTCTAACATTTGGGAAGCAAGTAGTCCCACTTAATAATAAGAGAAGTAGAATGTATGCATTGAAAACATTGTCCTTTCTGGAGAAGGAAAGGGAAGGGACAATGAGAGAAAGCCTCTGGTTCAGCTGTGTGCCTTCTGGCTTACCCTAACTTTACCCTAATCTAGCTAGCCTGATAATTCTTCTGGCACATATTTTTAGTCCTACCACTTGGGAGACAGAGACAAGGTGGATCTCTATGAGTTCCAGGACATCCTGGTCTACAGATTGAGTTCCAGGACAGCCAGGGCTGCATAGAGAAACCCTGTCTTGATCTGGGAAAAAAAAAATAATCGTTACAGACTGTAATATTTTTAAATGTTATTTTCCCATTTGTGGGTGTGGGTTCTAGAGATTAAACTCTGGTCATCAGGTTTGCAGGTAGGAACTTCTATCTGCTGAATTATCTCACCAGCTTGTCAGTCTTTTGTTGTTAGTTTCTTTGAGATGGGTTGGTCTGGCTGGATTTTGTCAACACAATTGGAGTCATCTGTGAAAAAGGAACTTCAATTGAAAAAATGGTTCACTAATATCAAGCTGTAAGCAAACCTGTAGGGTATTTTCTTAATTAGTGATCATTGTTAGAAGGCCAGCAGATGGATTTGGGTGCTGTAAGAAAACAGACTGAGAAAGCCAGTAAGCAGCACTCCTTGATGGCCTCTGTATCAGCTCCTGCCCTAGTTTTCGATGATGAAATGTTATATAAAAGTGAATGAAATAAACCCTTTCCTTCCCAAGTTATTTTTGGTTACAGTTTTTCAGCACAGCAGTAGAAACCCTAAACATGGGTCTTACGTGCAGCCAAGGTTGACCGCAAATTCACTGTGTAGCTGAGGAGGATGCTGAAATTCTCATTTTAAATTTTAAAATACTACTCTTTAGGTTGTAAGATAGCCATTCTAAGACATATAGTACAGGAAAATGACCAAAAGCTACCTCTCTTCTGGTGGAATTACCCTATCACTCTCACAGACCCCCTATCCCAGAACCAACCCACTTTCCCATGTTCTTGTTACTTGGTTTCATTTTGAGAGAACTACTAATCTGCAAATCCAATATGAAAAGAAAAATAACATGGAGATTCCAAGAAGCAAAGAGATATGTTAAGACACATAGAACATGGTGCGGGCAACTTGCTATTCCTAGGGACTCCATATAAACTGTACTGTGAAGCAAACAGCACAAGCTACCCCCTCCCCACTGCTTGTCAAACTGGGGTATCTGATTGTTCCTTCTAAATCTAATTTGCTTTCTTTCACAGTGTGAAACTTCTCTACCTACTAGGCTAATCTAACAATAACTTCTTATTAAGGCTTAAGGTTCTCCAACTAAGTCAAACATTTGTTATCTAACCTAACATTTATTAAAAAGACAATTACCTAACAGAAGTTGGAGCCAAAGCTCAGGTGATGGAGCTAAAAACCAATGCTGGTATCACAGGGTCACCCAAGGCTAAAGGAGCATCAGTGCAGCCACATAAGTTACTTTTGACCACTGTCCGTTCTGAATGATTGTACCCAGTCCAGTCCAGTGTTTATGCCCTATGAGTTATGAAAATAAAATGAAACTGATCTAGTGGTATAGACCTGTAAATCTGAGATACTCAGGAGGCTGGGGCAGGAGGATAGAAAGCTCAAGATGGTATGGACTATATGAGTGAGTTTAAAACCAACCTGGGCAACCTAGTGAAACCCTGTCAAAAAGTATTAAATGAAGGGTGGGGAATATCGTTTCTTAGTAGAATTCTAAATAATGTAATTTCCTCACACTATGGGATGCTCCACTTAGCCATATAACTTGGGATGGCCAATAGCATGTTGGTGACTGTCTTAGTTACTTTTCTATTGCTGTAATAAGACACTGTGACCAAGGCAGCTTATACAAGAAAAAATTTAGTTTGGGCTTAGTTTCAGTGGCAGGAAGAACTGAGAACTTAAATCTTGATCCAAAAGTAGGAGGCAAAGAAAGACAATGAGAATGGCAAAGACTTTTGAAACCTCAAAGCTACCCCCCCCAACACACCTCCTCCAGTAAAAGCACACCTCATAATTCTTACCAAATAGTTCCACCAACTGGGACCAAGTATTCAAAGATGAACCTATAGGGGCCATTCTCATTCAAAGCACCACAGCAACGATAATACAAGCAAAGTCTTGAAATAAATCTGTGCATTTGATTTGATTTTTCCTCTTGCACTGATGAAACATATTTAACAGAAAACTCAGATAGGGATATGTTGCCAGCTTAAACCACTTGAGGACTAGAAGACTTCCAAACTAAACTGGTCCTTCACAACATATAGACTCTAGGTCCTGTTCTGCCTTTCCTATTTTAGTATATGATGTGTCTGCTGATTATTCTCTTCTTTTCATTTTGTATATTGGCTTATTTCTATGCATGTCACCTCATGGTTGTAAGATAGATGTTGTAGTTTAAAGAAGTATATATGAATTCAAGACAAAGAGGAGGAAGATGAATCAGTCTGCTTTTTGTTGGGTATTAAGAAAGTAAAAGTTCCTCAAACGCTTCCCTACATCACACTGATTAGAAATGCAACACACCTGGAAGAGGGTGGGGTGGCAACCATGGAGAGGGGGGAGGCAACAGGGGTTTGTTCTTGTTTTTGTTTTTTGGAGGGGAACTGGGAAAGGAGAAATATGTAAATAAAGAAAATATCTAATAAAAATAAAAGGCATAAAATCAAGGGAAAAAAACACAACACACATGATCAGACAGTGCTAGCTAAAAGGGTGACTGGGGAATTGAGTATTCAGTGAAAGAAAAAAGTCAGAATTAGACTAGAAACACTGTCTTCATGAGCAAGATCAGGCTTCTATATGAAAAGTACAAGAAACCAGATGAGGTAGTGTACACCTTTAATCTCAGGTGCATCTCTAAATTCAAGACCAGCATAGTCTGGTCTGCATAGTTCTGAGCCAACCACATTGTGAGGCCCTATCTCAAAAAGAGAGCAATGTAACAGGTGTATGAAAAAACACAATGGGATAGGAGAGATTGCTCAGTGGTTAAGAGCATTTGTAAGTGAATTATTCTAGCTAGTCAGAATAAAAGACACAAAATCCTGGTATTTTACTTAGAAGCTGTAAGCCTAGTTTGGGCAGGTTGTGAGCTATTTTAACTTAAACTTCACCAGCCACATACTCGTAGTCCAGGTCTAATGAGAGCCTCCTGTACTCTCAATCTCTTTTCTTTCTCTCCTCCTTCCTCTTCTCTCCTTGTGGTCCCTACCAGCCACCCCGCACCCCAGCCCATTGCCCGAAACCCTTGCCTAAACATCTATTCTCCCCAGTAATTGGTTGTCAGCCATATGAATGACCAAAAACCATCTACCTTGCCTTTTGAGAATGAGGTGCCTTTCTCTTAAAATTGTTTGCTATTGATTTGAGGGGGGGGGGCATAGTTTTTCTTTTGGAGGGTCCAAGAAGATTGGAAAAATGGTTAAGAAAGCTAGTTATTACATTTGTTGTCCAGTCTCCAAATGCTATAAAAATTCAAGGTTAAATAAATTCCTGACTGGAACAGTCTGTGGTGCTGGACAGTTTGAGTTAGCTGGTTTGAAGTTGTCCTGGGAGCAGTTCTTTTGAGGAAACAGCATTGAGGCAATCTGAGGTAGGTTCAGGAAGGATGTTGGAAAAATATGCCTCAGCGTTTTAGCATCTTTGAGGGTGGTTCTTGTCAGGGTTCTTTTTTGGTTGGATTTTCTGTAAACATAAAAGTTCTCACAGAAAAATATTCAGTCCTGCATTAACATGTATGGACTGTGCAAGGTGCACAGATCAGTTAATGAAGATTCATTGCTCTTTGAGCAAATGACTCTTCTTTTTTATGTTGCTTTAAAAGTTAATCAACTCTATAGTTCTTAATATAACCTGGCCAACCCACCCCTACTCCCAATTAATTGAGGCAATGTCCTAATAATTTATTTAATCAGCTTTAGCACAAGTACTAGGCAAATTACCCCTACTCTATTTTTCTATTCTAGACTGCTGATTCCTTACTCAAGTATTTGCATTTTGAATCCTGCCGTATAAGTCCTGTTGGTTGTTTCTACTCCAGCTGTCTCTCCTAGGAGGGGTGAAGAGGCAGCATTTCACTTAGACTCATGCTCCTGGTCCATCAAATTTAATGGGGACCTCCTGTTCTCTCATCTCCTTTTTCCTTCTTCCTCCTCTCTCTTCATGGTCCCTACCTACAACCCCCCACCCAGTAACCAAAAATCCCTCCTACCTCTATTCTCCCCAATAATTGTCTGTCAGCAACATTTATTTAGTCAGTCAGAGAAATAAGATGAAAAAAGTTTACATATCATCATTTGATATACTGAGAATCTGCTTATCTAGGGCAGCAGATCTAGGGGGTCAGTATTTAGCATTTGAATACATAGCAGCACCAAACCAACCCCTAACTAGCATTGGCAGCTTTTCCAGAGGACCCAGGTTCAATTCCCAGCACTCATATAATGGCTCAAAAGAACATCCAAAACAACATAAAACTATTACCTTCTATGCTAACTTAAAAAAATAATTGGGGTGGTGGTGGCGCATGCCTTTAATCCCAGCACTTGGGAGGCAGAGGCAGGTGGATTTCTGAGTTCGAGGCCAGCCTGGTCTATAGAGTGAGTTCCAGGACAGCCAGTGCTACACAGAGAAACTCTGTCTTGAAAAACAAAACAAAATAATAATAATAATAATAATAATGATAATAATAATAATAATAATAGTAATAATAGTAGTAGTAGTAATAGTAATAATAATAATCTTTAAAAGTGAGTCAGTTTAGGGAAGTCAAATATCTGTGCACATTCCCTTAACTACTTTAAATACTTTGTCTACATAACAGGGAAACAGAAAAATTATTCTTACCATTTTGGAAGGCAGCCTGAACTTTGAGCAGCTGAATAAGAAGTGAATGCCATCTGTATTTGTTACCTTTCTCTTGTGACAAAGTACCAGACAGAATCAGATAGAACTTATTTTGATTCAGGATTTAAGAGTACCATGGCAGCAAGAGTCTGGAACTTTCTCAGAGAACAACAGAAGGTATATCTCCCCATTGATTCTAAATCCTCCCGAGTTGACAACAAAGAGTCACCATCACAATGCCCTATCCTGCCACCAAATTCCAAACAGTATTTCAAGCTCAAAGCTCTTGAAAACTACCCATATCCAAAGGCCTGCTGAAAATCAATTCAGACCTTCAACCTGGTGCTCCATATGGCTTTTGGACTCTATTCTGCCTTTCCAGTTTTAGTGTTATGGTGCATCTCCTGATTACTAATTTTCTATCTACCTACAGCTGAAGAACCTTAATAGAATCTAAAATGAGATCACATGGAAAATAAGAGATTTTAGTGTTTTCATATTTTTTACATGAAAATAAAAACAAATTCCTTATTTAGTTAGTTGGGACTTTGGGGGGATGTTTAATTTGCCTTATAGGGTTTTTAGCTTAATTTTTTTAGATTTACTTATTTGATATGTATGAATATTTTATCAGTATGTGTATATGTAAATCACATGTGTCCCTAGAACCCATGGAATTTATAGGACATTGCATCGACTGAGACTGGAGATACAGATGATTGTGAATGGAGAACCGAACCCAGATCATCTATAAAAGCAACCAGTGCTCTTAACTGCTAGGCTATCTCTCCAACCTTAAATCTTTTAAGGCTCTCTGATCTTTCCCATTCTAGAGAGAGACTCACTTCAGCGCAGAGCTAGCCTCATCCCTGAGACATGGTGGTGAAGGTTTAAGTGAATGAATTGCTGTATTAGACACCCAGTCACCAGGACTGCCTCAGCTCTAGAAAGAGCATACTGTTGTCATCAATGACTACACTTTTGACCTCAACTACACAGTCTACATGTTCCAGTATGATTTGGAACATGGCAAGTTCCACAGCACAAAGCTAAGAAGGAGAAACTTTACAGTAAGGTCATCTCTACCATCCAGGGGTAAGATCCGACCAACACCATATGTGATGATGCTGGCACCAAGTATACATGGGGACTACCAGTGCTTTCAGTATTGCAGAGAAGGCCAAGACCTAGTTGAAGGGTAGAACCTAAAGGCTCATCATCTCTGCCACTTCTGCTGTTGGCCCGAGGTTTGTGATGGGTGTGATCCATGAAAATTATGACAACCCACTCCAGAGTATCAACAATGTCTCCTGCACCAGCACCTGCTTAGCTCCCTTGCCAAGATCATCTGTGACAACTTGGTTGTTATCAAATGAGTGGTTATCCCAGCCCAAGCTGTCATTGAGTGACACTATTGTTGGGGGAGACAAATGACCAAATGTCTACTTATCCCAGACAGGAAATTGACAACAGACCAAAGTACAAAGACTGCCAAAGTCCAGCTTTGTGACCAATGAGTTTTATTGGGATTATAGGAATATGGGTGAGGAGTCACAGGAACAGAAATGACACAGGCAGCTTGAATGAGTAACAGTTTGTGAAAGTTGTAATCCTGGAGTATAGTGCACAACCAGCAGGTAGCTTAACAGATTGGAAAATGTCCTTTTCAGGTAACTCAGTTAATCTGAGCTGCTCCTAGGCAACAGTTGGTCACGCTTCTCCCTGGAAGCTCAGCTTATCTCAGAGTGTCCTTTGGTTTATACATGTTTGGGAACAGGAGGGGAAATAGTGTACCTGGTCAGTTTCAGAGACTGTAGCTTCTGAATGTAACTTCCTTGCAGGATAGACCATTTCGCCTCTGCTTAGAATTTCCTGTTGTTTTATTTCTAACATCTTGTGTTTTAGTGAGCTTCCCTTCAACATGGAAGGTTTCAATCTTAAAGGAAGCCACTACATAATACGCCACCATCCAGAAAGCCCCTCTGGGAAACTGTGGCACAATAGCTATGGGGCTGTCTAAAATATCATCCCTGTGTCTCCTGGCTATGTATAAGGTCACCACCCCAGAACTGAATGTGAAGTTCACTGGCATGGTCTTCTATATTCCAACTTCAGTGTGTGTGTCCTGGATCTGACTCACCACCTGAATTCAAGTACAAACTCTATGCTCTCTGACAGATCAGAGCTTGATGGTAATGTCTCAAGTTACATCTGCTAAGTTGAATACTTTATCCAGGCTGCTGAGACACCCCATTTCTCCCTTTCCCCCTTATATGTTAGTTTTATTTTGTTTTGTGTTGTTGGAGCAGAACTGAGAGCCTCTCATATATTAGTATACTAACACTGGACTATGTTCCCAACTCTTAATTAATAAATGTAATAAAAAGCTGAAGTGAGGGTTGGAGAGATGGCTTGGCAGTTAAGAGCACTGGCTGCCATTCCAGAGGTCCTGAGTTCAATTCCCAGTAAACAGTGCCAACCGCAGAACTTGGACTGCTGATCTGGGAACCTGATCAAGATGGTTCACAAACATCTATAATGGGATCTGATGACCCCTCTCCTGGTGTGTCTGAAGACAGTAACAGTGTACTTACGTACATACATAAATTTAAATATTTTTTAAAATTGAAATGATACTGTATCTGCTTTGATTATGAGACAACAGTGTAGCAATAGTGTGTACAACCTTATACATTAAAAAAAAAACAAACTGACAGAGACAGCTGGACTCCTAGGAGTTCTGACACAACCAGGCTCACAGAAGGGACAGGCTCCAGTCAGAGACAGCAAGATCAGTTAGCACTAGAGATAACCAGATGCCAAGAGGCAAGCCCAAGACCATAAGCAACAGAAACCAATGCTACTTGACAACATCAGAACCCAGGTCCCCCATGACACCAAGCCCTGGATACCCCAACACACCTGAAAAGCAAGATTCAGATCTAAGATCCTGTCTCATGAAAATGATAGAGGACTTTAAGAAGGACATAAATAACTCCCTTAAAGAAATACAGGAGAACACAGGTAAACAAGTAGAAGCCCTTAAAGAAGAAACACATAAATCTCTTAAAGAAATACAGGAAAAGTCCCACAACACCCAGAGGAAGCTCCACTCCCAGGTGCTCCGACACTCTCAGGATCAGAGGTGAGGAAGACCCAACATCTGTCCCAACACTGGGAGTAACTGGGACCAGCAGGACCAGGCACACAGGAACTCGGCCAGCAGAGTGACTCAGGTTCCCTCCAGTCTCTCTGGGCTGGTGCCCTGACCAGACCTTGAGTTCAGGCACCACAGCCAGTCCCACAACACCCAGAGGAAGCTGCTGCACTCCCAGGTGCTCTAACAAGCCCAGGGTCACAAGATCTCAGAATCACGGGATCACAGAGACAGCTTGACTCTGAGATCTGACACAACCAGGATCACAGGAAGGACTGACTCCAGTCAGATTTAGCAAGGGCAGGTAGCACTAGAGATAACCAGATGGCAGGAGGCAAGTGTAAGAAAATAAACAACACAAACCAAGGTTACTTGGCATCCTCAGAACCCAATTCTCCCACCATAGCAAGTCCTGGACACACCATCACACCGGAAACGCAAGATTTAGATCTAAAATCACTTCTCATGCTGATGATACAGGACCTTAAGAAAGACATAAATAGCACCCTCAAAGAAATACAGGAGAACACAGGTAAACAGCTAGAAGCTCTTAAAGAGGAAACACAAAAATCCCTTAAAGAACTACAAGAAAACACAATCAAACAGGTGAAGGAAATGAGCAAAACCATCCAGAATCTAAAAATGGAACAAGAAACAATAAAGAAATCAAAGAAACAACCCTGGAGATACAAAACCTAGGAAAGAAATCAGGAGTCATAGATGCAAGCATCACCAACAGAATACAAGAGATGGAAGAGAGAAACTCAGGGGCAGAAGACACCATAGAAAACATTGACACAACAGTCAAAGAAAATGCAAAAGACAAAAAGCTCCTAACCCAAAACATCCAGGAAATCCAGGACACAATGAGAAGACCAAACCTAAGGATAATAGGTATAGAAGAGAGTGAAGACTCCTAATGTAATGGGCCAGTAAATATCTTCAACACAATTATAGAAGAAAACTTCCCTAACCTTAAGAAAGAGATGCCCATGAACATACAAGAAGCCTACAGAACTCCAAATAAACTGGACCAGAAAAGAAATTCCTCCCATCACATAATAATCAAAACACCAAATGCACTAAACAAAGAAAGAATTTTAAAAGCAGTAAGGGAAGAAAGGCAACTAACATAAAGGCAACATTAAGGCAGGCCTATCAGAATTACATCAGACTTCTCACCAGAGACTATGAAAGCTAGAAGATCCTGGGCAGATGTCATACAGGCCCTATAAGAACACAAATGCCAGCCCAGGCTACTATACCCAGCAAAACTCTCAATTACCATAGATGGAGAAAACAAGATATTCCATGACAAAATAAAATTTACACAATATCTTTCCACAAATCGAGCTCTACAAAGGATAATAGATGGAAAATATCAACATAAGGAGCAAAACTACACCCTAGAAGAAGCAAGAAAGTAATCTTTCAACAAATCCACACAAATCTAATTGCATCTCTTACAACCAAAAAACAGGAAGTGCCAATTACTTTTTCTTAATATCTTAATATGAAAATTACTATTAGCAACATTTCCTAAGCAATTGAAATCCCAAAATATGAGGAATTAGAAATTTGTTGATTGTCATCCAATAGTCTCTCTAATTTGGTAATTGGAGGAATAGGTCCAATATTGTACAATCTATATACACTGTCAGCTTGTTTGTGACAGTGTCTTGCTGTGTACAACATAAGGATCTTGAAATCTTGCTTCTCCTATCTCAGCCTCTCTATTAGTAGCATTGTGTACTTTATGTCTTTACACTAAACTATGGTTTCCAGGACAGCTTATATATTTCAAAAGTATTTATATACCCAAAAGAAACATAGATGATTATCTAGGGAGGCTGCTTTTAAGAGAACAACAGTGAGACAGAATGCTTTGCTTGACGTTTGTAACTCTTGTATCAACTTTGAAGAAGAGGACTTTATAAATTACTCTTTCTCTGAGATGAATGCTTTTCCAAATTATCACAGCTAATGAACCAAATTCTTACCCTCACCTAATGTCTGTGCCACCCTCCAAGCAGAACCATTGTTCATTGAACCAGTCGGTGAATGACTTTATGGATAGACCATCTTAATACACACACCATTTCTTAAATGAATGTAACCTGTTCTCTGTGGGCTGAGAATGAAGTCACTCACTCAAGTCAAATAGCTTTGACCATAACAGGAAATCTGTTTCCAAAAATCAAGCCTAATCAATTCATTTCTTGGTGCAGCAGAACTATCAACTCTCAGCTTAGCTTCAATGGAGGTAAAATCCTTTGGTGATGTGAGGGTCACTGAAGTACAGCCTTATTACAATGAACTCCAATGTCTAAAAATTGTTCTTATTTTGGGCTTGTACCACAGTAAGAGCCAAGATTTTAAACTCTACTAAATATAAAACAAACAAAAAGACTTCATATATTCATGTTCATTTAAGAAAATACTAGTAGTGATGTATTATTTTGAAGTATACAGTTAATATGTTTGGAGTTATTTAAAATTTATATTGAGAAAAATGTGTTTTCACTATTGCTCTAGATGAGCATCTATATAAGACTGTTAAATTGATTGTTATTTTATATCAAATAACTTTTATAATACTCATTTTAATTGTTATAATATTTTATAAATTTTAAAGAATATGACAAAAAAGAT
>NW_022196903.1:42431863-42433724 GCF_008632895.1 Mastomys coucha
AAAAAAAAAAAAAAAAAAGAAATACAGGAAAACATAAACAGGTGAAGCAATTGAATAAAACCATCCAGGATCTAAAACTGGAAATAGAAACATTAAAGAAGCTGAGCGGTGGTGGTGCACACCTTAAATCCCAGCACTTGGGAAGCAGAGGCAGGCAGATTTCTGAGTTCGAGGCCAGCCTGGTCTACAGAGTGAGTTCCAGGACAGCCAGGGCTACACAGACAAACCCTGTCTCAAACAAAACAAAACAAAACAAAACAAAAGGAAACATTAAAGAAAACACAAAGTTAGATAACCCTGGATGCCACACTCATGCCAGTGGAGTCTGTGTGACAAGTCCAAAAAGCTTGGCCACAGTACAGAGAAAAAAAGTTTCTAGGAAACTAGTCTCCTGGAATTCTTTGGTCTCCCTGAAGATGGATGTGGTCCAGATTTGTCCTTGCAATAGTCGATGGAGAGTTTTGTGTGCTTTCTTTCTCTACTGTTTTATTATAGAAATAGAGGTGCCCCCAAGGAATGATTTGACTAATAGTTTAGTTGGATTGGGCATTGTTTCCTGGCCCCCACAGTGTTCCAGCATCTTAATCAGTGCTGAGCTGACTCTCGGCTTGGAATTTCATAAGGATGTTACTTATTCAGACAGATTGCCTCCAGCATTGTTAGAGAGATGGGAAAAGAGATCAAGCATTAAAGTTTACTGACAACAAAGTAAATTTAGAATTCTCATTGCAGTCACTTATGGCAGACTACATATTAGAGGGAAGCTGGTGGGCTCCGCTGCCAAATGGAAACCTGTCACAAATGCTTAAAATTACAGCCTGAAGTCACTCCCAGGAGCTGCAAGAATGGGAATCCCTGGTGCATACTTCTGACAGCCCAGAAGATTAGCATAATTTACCTAGGGCTTGTGGTGGGTTATCCAGTCACACCTGGCTCCTAAGATCACGCTGACTTTACATGAGGCTGACTTTGTGGTGGCCACCACTGCCTGGTTCCTGTCAATTACCCTGACTGGTGTATTATCTAACTTCCTTTTGTCTTGTGGGTTGACTATAAAAGTCTGATGCTTACTTTGAGAAATTACACTCAGATTCAGCACTCTCTTGTGTTCCTCTGTTTGTCACTCCCTGACTCCTTGCCCACCTGAATACTGGAACCCTGATTTCTCTTGCGAGTTGAGGGACCCGAATAGGCCAGGCCCGCAGCACCTGGAGATGAAAAACCTTGGAAAGACATCAGGAGTCACAAATACAAGCATCACCAACAGATAGAAGAGACAGAAGAGAGAATATCAGGCATAGAAGATACCATAGAAGACATTGACACAACAGTCAAAGAAAATACAAAAAGCTCCTAACTCAAAACATTCAAGAAATCCAGGACACAATGAAAAGACCAACCCCAAGAACAATAGGTATAGAAGAGAGTGAAGATTCCCAACTCAAAGGGCCAGCAAATATCTTCATCAAAATTATAGAAGAAAACTTCCCTAACCTAAAGAAAGAGATGCCTATAAACATAAGAAGCCTACAGAACACCAAACAGATGTGAGCAGAAAAAAAATTCCCCTGTCACATAATAATTAAACACCAAATGCACAGAACAAAGAAATAATATTGAAAGTGGTAAGGGCATGCTGGTGAGATGGCTCCATGGGTAAGAGCACCATCTGCTCTTCTGAAGGTCCTGAGTTCAAATCCCAGCAACCACATGGTAACGCACAACCACCCATAAAGAGATCTGACGAATCTGAAGACAGCTACAGTGTACTTATTTATAATAAATAAATCTTTGTGACTGAGCAAGCAAAGGCTCACAACTATCTGTACAGCTACAGTCGTACTCATGCATAAGATAAATC
>NW_022196903.1:42433734-42453540 GCF_008632895.1 Mastomys coucha
AAAAGAAAAAAGGAAAGAAAGCAGCAAGGGAAAAAGTCAAGTACCATATAAAGGCAGACCTATCAGAATTATACCAGACTTCTCAACAGAGACTCTAAAAGCCAGAAAATCTTGGGCAGATGTCATACAGACCCTAAGAGAACAAAAATGCCAGCCTGGTTACTATACTTAGCAAAACTCAATTACTATAGAGGGAGAAACCAAGATATTCCATGACAAAACCAAATTTGAACAATATCTTTCCACCAATCCAGCCCTGCAGAGGATAATAGGAGGAAAAATCCAACACAAGGAGGGAAACTACACCCCAGAAAAAAACAAGAAGCTAATCTCACAACAAACCCTAAAGAAGAGAACCACACAAGCATAATCCTCCAACAACAAAAATAACAGGAAGCAACAATCATTGGACTCAATTCCCCAATAAAAAGACATAGACTAACAGGCTGGATATGTAAACAGGACCTATTATTTTGCCGCATATAGGAAACACACCTCAGTGACAAAAACAGACACTATCTCAAAGTAAAAGTCTGGAAAAAAAAAATTTCCAGGCAAGTGGTACCAAGAAACAAGCTAGAGTAGCAATTCTAGTACCCAATAAAATAGACTTTCAACCAAAAGTTGTCAAAAAAAAAAAAAAAAAGGTGGGGAAGGACACTACATACTCGTTAAGGAAAAGTTTACCAATTCTGAACATCTCACTCATCAATTCTGCACTCTCAATTCTGAACATCTGTGCCCCAAATGCAAGGGCATCCACATTTGTAAAAGAAACGTTATTGTAGCACAAAGCACACATTTAACCTCACATAATAGTAGGAGACATTAACACTCTGTTCTCACCAATGGACAGATCATGGAAACAAGCAAAACAGAGACACAGTGAAACTAACATAAGATATGAACCGGATGGACTTAGCAGATATATAAAGAACATTTCACCCTAAAACAAAAGAATATATCTTCTCAGGACCTCACAATACCTTCTCCAAAACTGACCATATGATCAGTCACAAAACAAGCCTCAACCAATACAAGAAAATTAAAATAATACCATGTATCCTATCAGATCACCACAGACTAAGGCTGATCTTCAACAACAAAGACAACAGAAAGCCCACATACACATGGAAGCTGAACAACTATAAAAGTTTTCAGTGAAAACTTGGTCAGGGAAGAAATAGAGAAATTAAAGACTTCTTATAATTTAATGAAAATGAAGGTACAATATACCCAAACTTAAGAGACATAATGCAAACAGAACTAGGAATAAAACTCATAGCTCTGAGTGCTTCCATAAAGAAAATGGAGAGAGCATACACTAGCAGCTTAACAGCACATCTGAAAGCTCTAGAACAAAAAGAAACAAATACACCCAAGAAGAGTAGATGGCAGGAAATAATCAAAATCAGGGCTGAAATCAACCAAGTAGAAACAAAAAGAACTATACAAAGAATCAACAAAACCAGGAGCTGGTTCTTTGAAAAAAATCAATAAGATAAATAAACCCTTAGCCAGACTAACCAGAGGGCACAGAGACAGTATCCAAATTAACAAAATCAGAAATGAAAATGGAGACATAGCAGCAGAAACTGAAGAAATTCAAAGAATTATCAGATCGTACTACAAAAGCCTATGCTCAACAAAACTGGAAAATCGAGATGAAATGGATGATTTTCTAGACAGATACCAGGTACCAAAGTTAAATCAGGACCAGATAAACCATCTAAGCAGTCCCATGACCCCTAAAAGTGTCTCCCAACCAAAAAAAAAAAAAAAAAATCCCCAGGACAGGATGGTTTTAGTGCAGAATTCTTTCAGACCTTCAAAGAAGACCTAATACCAATACTTCTCAAACTATTTCATAAAATAGAAACAGAAGGAACATTACCCAATGCATTCTATGAAACAATAGTTGTACTGATACCTAAACTACACAAAGACCCAACAAAGAGAACTTCACACCAATTTCACTCATGAATATTGATGCAAAAATACTCTATTCAGCAAACCCATAGCCAACATCAAACTAAATGGGGAGAAACTTGAAGCAGTCCCACTAAAATCAAAGACAAGGCTGCCCACTTTCCCCCTATCTATTCAGTATAGTATTTGAACTTCTAGCAAGAGCAGTTATGCAACCAAAGGAGATCAAAGGGATACAAATTGGAAGTCAAGTTATCAATATTTGTGAATGATATGATAGTATAAGTAAGTTACCCCTCAAAAAAAAAAAAATCCACGAGAGAACTCCTACAGCTAATAGCTTCAGCATAGTGTCTGCATACAAAATTAACTCAAAAAATTACTAGCTTTCCTGTACTCAAAGGATAAATGGGCTAAGAAAGAAATTAGGGAAATGACACCCTTTACAATAGTCACAAATAATATAAAATATCTTGATGTGACTTTGACCAAGCACGTGAAACTTGCTTTAGAGGCTTCAAGTCTCTAAAGAAAGAAATTGAAGAATACCTCAGAAAATGGAGAGATCTCCCATGCTCATGAATCAGTAGGATAAACATGGTAAAAAATGGTCATCTTACCCAAAACAATCTACAAATTCAGTGCAATCCCCATCATAATTCCAACCTAATTCTTCACAGAGATAGAAAGAGCAATTCTGAAATTTATCTGGAATAACAACAATAACAAAAAACAAAACAAAACAAAACAAAAACAAAAAAACAGGATAGCAAAAACCATTCTCAACAATAAAAAATCTTCCGGGGGAATCACCACTCCTGACCTTAAGCTGTACTTCAGAGCAATAGTGATAAAAACTGCATGGTATTGGTACAGAGACAGGCAAGTAGATAAATGGAATAGAATTGAAGACACAGAAATGAACTCACACACTTTGGTCACTTGATATTTGACAAAGGAACCAAAACCATCCAGTGGAAAAAAGCATTTTTAACAAATGGTGTTGGATCAACTGGCAGTTAGCATGTAGAAGAGTGTAAATTGACACATTCTTACCTCCTTGTAAAAAGCTCAAGTCCAAGTGGATCAAGGACCTCCACATAATACCACATACACTGAAACTAATAGAACAGAAAGTGGGAAAGGACCTCGAACATATTGTCTCAGGGGAAAAGTTCCTGAACAGAACACCAATAGCTTATGCTCTAAGATCAACAATTGACAAATGGGACCTCATAAAATTGCAAAGCTTCTATAAGGCAAAGGACACTGTCAATAGGACAAAATGGCAACCCACAGACTGGGAAAAGATCTCTACCAACCCTATATCCGATAGGGGGCTAATATCCAATGTATACAAAGAACTCAAGAAGTTAGACTCTAGAGAACCAAATAACCCTATTAAAAAATGGGGTACAGAGCTAAACAGAGAATTCTCAATTGAGGAAACTTGAATGGCTGAGAAGCATGTAAAGAAATGTTCAACATACTTAGTCATCAGGGAAATACAAATCAAAACGACCCTGAGATTCCACTTCACACCAGGCAGAATAGCTAAGATCAAAAACTCAGGTGACAGCAAATGCTGGCAAGGATGTGGGAAAAGAGGAACACTCCTCCATTGCTGATGGGATTGCAAGCTGGTACAACCACTCTGGAAACCAGTCTGGCGGTTCCTCAGAAAATTAGAAATCGTTCTACCTGAGGACCCAGCTATACCACTCCTCGGCATATACCCAAAAGATGCTCCAACATATAACAAGGACACATGCTCCACTATGTTCATAGCTGCCTTATTTATAATAGCCAGAAGCTGGAAACAACCCAGATGTCCCTCAACAGAGGAGTGGACACAGAAAATGTAGTACATTTACGCAATGAAATACTACTCAGCTATTAAAAACAATGACTTCATGAAAATCGCAGGCAAATGGATGGAACTTGAAAATATCATCCTGAGTGAAGTAACCCAGTCACAAAAGAACACACATGGTATGTATTCCCTGATAATTGGATATTAGCCAAAAAGAAGCTTGGGATATCCACAATACAACTCACAGACCATATGAAACTCAAGAAGAAAGAAGACCACACCAAAGTGTGGATGCTACAGTCCTACTCAGAAGGGGGGAAATAATCTTGAGAAGTTAGGAAAGAGGGATCTGGGAGAGGAAGAGGAGGTAAAATGGGGGCGGTTCAGACAAAAGAGGAGATGGAGGGAAGTTCAGAGGGTTGCGATTTTGAAAGGAAGTGTGTAGCAGTGGGTGAGGGGAACTGGGGTAGCCACTAGAAAGTCCCACATGCCAGGGACCCAAGAGGTTCCCAAGACCCAACAGGGAGGACATTAGCTGAAATACCCAAAGGGGAGATAGAGCCTGTAGAGACCATATCCAGTGGATAGGCATGGCTCCTGGTTGAGGGATAGGGCCACCCACCCACCTCAAAAATATTAATCCAGAATTCCTTCTGTGAAAAGGAAATGCAGGGACAAAGACTAGAACAGAGACTGTCCGACCTAGGAATCCATCCCATCTGCAGACACCAAACCCAGACACAATTGCTGATGATGCCAAGAAGTGCTTGCTGACAGGAGCCTGGTATAGCTGTCCCCTGAGAGGCTCAGCCAGAGCCTGACCAATACAGATGCAGACGCATGCAGCCAAACATTGGATTTAGCGCAGGAACACCAATGGAGAAGTTAGGGCAAGGACTGAAAGAGATGAAGAGTTTTGCAACCCCACAGGAAGAACAACAGTATCAAACAAATGGACTCCTCCCCACCCCCACCCCCCACCCAGCTCCAAAGCTCTCAGGGACTAGACCACTTACCAAAGAGTACATATGGGGGCACCCATAGCTCCAGCTGGATATGTAGCAGAGGCTTGCCTTATTGGACATCACTGGGAGCAGAGTCCCTCAGTCCTGTGGAGGCTCAATTACCCAGGGTAGGGGAACACTAGGGTGCTGAGGCAGGAGTGGGTGGACAGGTAGGGGAGCACTCTCATAGAGGCAGGGGGAGAGGGAAGGGATAGGAAGTTTGTGGAGGGGAAACTGAGAAGGGGGATACCATTCGAAATGTAAATAATAAAATAACCAATAAAAAACTAAAAAAAAAAAAAAAACTAAAAAAAACTAATGCTCAAATCATCATATTCTTCTCTGATGTGACAGTCTCCTTTGTTTGGTATCAGCAGGATTCTGCTCTTTACACTGGTTCTGATTTCATGAAGACCTGAATCATTCTGCAGCAATTATGAAACATCTCCCATAGAGTTGCAGCCTAGGGCAGATGGAAGAATTAACTTAAAAGACAGAAGAATTAACTCAAAAGGCCGCCTCAAGCATCCTTCTGTTAGACAGAGGTCATCCCCTAAAGATGATTTCAGGGAAGGGCTTTCCACAGCAAACATCAGAATGGTTGACATCAGAGGGGATAGGGTGAGCAGAGCCTAGATTCTGTGGATGGAGAGTCAGGCTAAGGTTTCAGTAGAAGGCTTTAAGATCCAATTTCCTCCCTGTTTGACCCAGTCAGCTAAGCCTGTGCTTACTGGTTGCCTGTGACTGCACCCCTTTGGCACCTTATCATGCCTCCAGCTCAAGTTCAGCTTCCTAAGCTGCTCCTTATCTAATGTATCTCCAACCTTTCCAGAGCTTCACAGGATGAGTAAAGAGGCCTGGATCCTAGTGAAAACATTGGAAATTTCCCCTTGAACACTGTAAAAGGTATAGTGACTTTATGTCTATTGCCTTTTTCTTTCTAATTTTCTTTTTGTTCAATGTCTGGTTTCTTTGAGTCTTTTATCTTTACTCAAATTTAGATTAAACCCTGACAGTCCAATAATCTAGAAGTTCTTTTGCTCTAATATTAAATATGTAGTTTGTTTCATGAAATTTTCCCCATGCAAATGAGCTAAACATTTCAAAGACTCAAATGCATGTAAAATCAATAAACCTGAACATTGTTTAAAGCACAATCATGGTAAAAATCTTCAAGTTGAAATCCCTGTTGCAGCTCAAACATCATTTCCATATGGACTGTACGTGGTGGCTCACACCTTTAGCCTCAGCATGTGGGAAGCAAAGGCAGAAGGATCTCTGTGAGATCAATCCCAGCCTGGTCTATGGAGTGAGTTCCAGATTAGCCAGAGCTACAAAGTGGATTTCTTAACCAAATAATATTTGTCCTGTAGTGAGCAACTTTAGTACCAGTGTAAAATGTACCACAAGGGTAACTTCATATGTTCTTAAGGCCTCTGTTATAACAGCAAAGGGCCAAAATTTGGGGTCTGTGCAACTAACCTGACAGAAAAGAGTGGGCAAGATTTAAAGTAAGCAAAGGTAACTGGAGAAGCCTCTGCAGGAGAAGCAGAAGTGGGAATGGGAAATTAACAACTAAGGGATACTTAATATATGCCAGCTGTTGACTGCTTACTTCTATCCATCAGTTCCTTTAATCTCACATTTACTATAGGAGGAAAGGAAATTCCCCTCAAAGATGGAAAAACTGATTCATGGGAATTCCTATAAGTGGCCTGATGCCATAGATCCTATTTATTTTATTCTCTGTTGTAGTCCCATGATTTTGCACTATACCTTATACATGGAAGACATTTAATAAATATTTGTTACATAACCTGCCCTGTTTTCTTGATGAGGTCCATTCAAAGCACCAGACTTTAATAAGTTGTTAACTAATTAAGGGTGCTGTCTGTCTCCTTTGAGACAGAGGATCATCTATAAGCCTCAAGTTCTCTGATACAATCAGGACCACATGCTCTGTTCATATCTGTGTCTCAATCCTTGTAAAATTTATCTGAGGAAGTTGTTCTAGGAGTCAGGTTCCCAGATCAGCAGTCCAAGCCATGCAGTTGGCATGGCTGTCTTTCCTCATAGATATTCTCTAAATAAGACAATCATAAGGCAGCCAGTATCTTTCCTTCATCTGATTTACCACCATCAACACCACCAAGTTTCTAATGATAATATTGTGTCCTATGTCCCCACAAACATGATAAGAGCATTAGAACAATGCAGATCCTTAAGAGGATTATTGTACTATTCAGAGACCAAAACTACTCCATCTTGGAACTGGCTTCCATCTTAAAAGGGGGGGAGCCCGAGAACTTGACCTGCAGCAGAACCCAAGCTGCACTCATGTACCAGGAAGGACCCCACAACTTGTCCTGGCCAGAGTTACCCCTTAGCTACTTCCTAGCAACAGTTAATCAAAATTAGTCTGATTGTTTCAGACGTACTTTCAGACCATTTGTGGTTGTTCATGGTCTTGCTTCAGAGCCCCCACCTGTCAGCTTACAGTAGACGTTCAGTTAGATGCTTGCCAGGCTGGACCCCATCCACACCCCTGTCACTTACTTCCATTTTCTATAAAACCTTGTCCCAGTGAGAGTTCAGGGCTGCTTCACCAAACCGTCCTGTTGATCTTCAGTGAGTAAACCCAAACTCAAGTTTGTAATAAGGAGACCCTAATGTGACGACATCAGAGTCACCTCCTTGATGGGCTTTTGGGGCTCACAAACGCTTCCTGGCACAGCATTTGGCACAACACTGTTAGTTTTGATTTTACATCTTTGTTAGTCATTAATTTCTTCTGAGCTGATATTTGCATATATTTCACAATCTCTATAACAACAACAACAACAAAAACAATATTTTCACTTTCTCTTCTGATTTAGTTAATTAAATGTCTTTGTAACTAGCAAAGAGATTGCTTCTCACAATATCTAAGAAGTTGACACAACTGCTGAATTAGGATGCATGATCAAATAATTTCTTTGGAATTAGTGCAATTGAGTTTTTATTGTTCTCTACTCACTCTAACATATATACACATTCAGATATTCCACTACTCGACCACCCATCCTCCTCCAAGTGCTATATACAAGGTATTAAGCTTTCTGGTTTGTTTGGGCTCCCCAGTATTTTATGAAACTAGCTGACTTCATCATTCTTGGTTTCTCTATCTATTTACAATAGACATTCATAGATGGATAGACAAATAGACTGATGAGTGATAGATAGATAAATAGATAGATAGATAGATAGATAGATAGATAGATAGATAGATGTAGATGTAGATGTAGCATGTAGTTTAAACGTGGGCTTTTTAAAACTACATGCTACATGTATATACACACATTTTCTCCAGAAACATTTGAAAATAAATATTTGCTAATATGTTTATAAGCCTCTTGCCCCTTAAATAACTCAGGATGGTTTTCCTTCTTAAAAGACTATTTCCAGATGGGGATGATGGCACATTCATATAACCCCAGCACTCAAAAGATAGAGCCAGGGGGATTAGGAGTTCAAGACCAATCTGTGCTACATAGCAACTTTAAGGCCAGATTGGGATAAATGAAACTCTCTCAATTTTCTCCCTTACACTTCTGCAATACAAGTACCAAAATCATGAGTTTAACATTGACACGACTGAAAAAACACTGTTACTCATACTATAAAATTCATTTTGCCAAGCTGACTTAACTTTTATTTATTTTTAAGAAAAGAACTTGCTGCCAGGTGGTAGTGGTGCATGCCTTTGATCCCAGCACTGAGGAAAATATTCTTCTTTAATTAGTGATATGTTGGGAACCAGGAATGCTGCTGAAGTCCCCAAAGTTTCTAATTTTTAAGTTAAATTTTATTTTACTGTGTGTCTATGTCGGTCTGTCTGTATCTGTGTCTGTATGATGTGGGAGATGTACCATGGTGAGCATATCATTTACACATTTGGTTCTACCTTTATGCATGTTTCAGCAGTCCAGCTCAAACCACCTTGCATAACAAATGCCTTTAGCCACTGAGCCATATCACTGGTCTCAAGATTCTAGATCATAAGGCAGGTGTTCACCAGTGGATGGTTATAGCTCAGGAGACTCAAGGAGACGTTTCCTCTCCTCTTGGTTTGAGACCATTTATTTCAATTGTTGCACTTCTGATAATGCCCAAGGGATTGGTGGATCTCCTAGTGAAGCTCTATGGTGATTTGTCATAGTGGTGGCAGTGGTGGTATTGCTGGTGCTGATGGAGGTTGGGCTGTAAGTAAGTCTCTTAAGAGTCTTACTCCCAAAGTTATATCAAGTATATGTACCAAGCTATCTATATTTCCTGTTTGTGCTAATCCCATAAAATACAATGTGCTAGGAAACAACCACAAGGGCAAATTGTGGAAGATTGGCTGTGCAGCTTCCTGGATGATGTCCCCGTAAATGTTTATCTTTGGAAGTCTTGACTCTCTCTATAGAGAGGCCTTCATCGTGTCTCATGTGGTATCCTCTTTAGATCTTGTGAGTACAGCCCCTCATCTTGGATGATCAGAATTTGTAGATTGATGAAAAGATTAAAATGAAAGAAAATTTGATAATGACCACTAAATCATAGACATGGTTTGCCATTACTAAGTAGATTAAAGAGCATGCAGATGGCTTGCCTGGAAGAACCTCTGAAAGTGTAAGCAAGTTCCAAGTGCCCACACAGTGGTTTACAACTGCCTGCAATTCCAGTTCCAGGAATCTGAAACCCTCTTGTATCTTCCTTAGGCACCAGGCATGAATATTATATACATGTGCACATGCAGAGACTCTTGAGTACACATAAATTTTTAAAAAGTAATTCTTTTTAGATTTTATTTTGTATATAGGAGTGCTTTACCTGCATGTATGTATACATGTGTACTACATGAATGCCTGGTGCGTATTGAGGCTAAAAGAAGGCATTGGATTCCCTGAAACTTAAGTTATAGACTGTGAGCCACCATGGGGTGCTGGGAACTGAACCCAGGGCCTCTAGAAGAGCAACAAGGGTCCTTAACTTCTGAGCTGTCTCTCTAGGCCCATATATACATATATACATATATATGTATACATATGTATATATGTGTGTGTGTACTTATATATGTACACACACAAATAAAAATTAGAAACTTTGTAGACTTCAGTAACTTTCCTGGCTCCCAGCATATCACTAATTAAAGAATAATATTTTCCTCAGTTTAATTTGTTATCAGAGGAAAGAATATCTCAGTGTCCCTAAGTCAGTTTGGGTTTTAAGTGAACCATGCTACTTCTAGTAGATTTATAGGGAATCATTGTGCTAGATTGTATATTGCATGCATGATCCCAACCCACATCCTTTTCTATGCCAAGTCCTTCCCTCAGCCCATACTCTGTTTGACTAAATAGAACAGAACAAAGCTAACAATGTAATGCCAGTTCTTGCCTCTTTATAATGGCCAATAGTCATTCTTTGTACTTTTTTTTTTTTTTTGAGACATGGGTCTCACTGTGCAGCCCTGGCTGTCCTGGAACTTGCTATGTAGACCAGGCTGGCCTTGAACACATAGATATCCACCTTCCTCTGGCTCTCAAGTATTGAGATTAAAGTTGTATGCTACCAAGTTCAGAATCTTCCAGCATGTTTAAGCTTAAAAAAATGCAAGCTACTTGGAGAGACAGTCTACACTGAAATATTATTCTTTAATTATTCTTTAATTAGTGATATGGTGGGAGCCAGGAAAGTTACTGAAGTTCACAAAGTTTCTAATTTTGAAATTTTATTTGTGTGTACATATATAAGTACATATATATACACACATATATATGTGTGTGTGTGTATATGTATATATGGACCTAGAGAGACAGCTCAGAAGTTAAGGACCCTTGTTGCAGTCTACACCCTCTGATATCCCAGTCAACTACAGCACTGAGTGGCAGCCATGATGCAAGTCTTCAGCATCCAGTCCAGACTTTAGACTAAACCATCATCTTAGGTATTTGAACTGAAAATAACTCAGTGAAGCCCAGTCAACCATAGGAACATGAGCAGTGGGTTAATTTTGCTGTAATAAAGAACCATAGTCTGGTCAATGATAGTGAATGCCTATAACCTCAGCACTCAGGAGGCAGAGGCAGCAGGATTGCTGTAAGTTCAACACCAGCCTGGTCTACACAGGCATATTCCAGGTCATTCAGTGCTACATAATTCTGAGATCTTGTCACAAAAACAAAAGCAAAAAGAACTAACCAAACAAAATACTAACCAAAACCAAATAAACTAATAATAGCAAAACAGTATCACAAACTGTGTGGATTGAAATAAGACTGTATTCTCTCACAGTTCTGGAGACTACAAGTAACTTTGCTACTGTTATGAATCATAATGTACATATCTGACATGCAGAATATTTGATATGTGACCCCTGTGAAAGGGTCTGTTCTACTCCAAGGAGGTCATGACCTACAGATTCAGATCCACTGACTTAGGCAAAGAAATGCTAAACATTTTACAATGTCCAGGAAAGGTTTTCACCTCAAAGAACTTTTGACTTAAAAGTCAGTGGTACCAAGGTGGAAAAGCCCTGCACTGACTGTTTCTAAATAAGCAGCTCTCAATCTGTTTGTCTTGACTCCTTTGGAAGTGGAACAACCCTTTAACAGGGGTTGTTTAAGATCATCAGAAAACATAGATATTTACATTACAATTCATAACAGTAGTAATGTTGTGGTAAATCTCCAACCCAAATATTCCCCTACAATGAAAACACAACTCAATGAATATGAATACAAGCTGTGTGCCTAGATTGGGCAGATCTACCACTACACTACCATCTTCCCCATCTATGAGACCCCTTATAACTTGCAGTTTCTCCAGGCCACGTGCTTCTGCTTTGCTTTCCTTCCACCTCCTCCTCTGTCTCCCCTCTCTCTTCCTGAAGAAACTGCAAGTTATAAGGGGTCTCATAGATGGGGAAGATGGTAGTGTAGTGGTAGATCTGCCCAATCTAGGCACACAGCTTGTATTCATATTAATAGAGTTGTGTTTTCATTGCTGGGGTATATTTGGGTTGGAGATTTACCGCAACATAGCAAAATTACAGTTATGAAGTAGCAACAAAGTTAATTTTTCCCAAGACAGGGTTTTTCTGTGTAACAGCTCTGGCTGTCCTGAACTTACTCTGTAGATCATACTGGCCTCAAATTCACAGAGATCTTCCTGCTTCTGCTCCCCAGTGCTGGAATTAAAGGCATGAGTCACAACATCTGGCCACAACAAAAATAATTTTATGATTGGGTATGCACTCCTCCCTGAGAGCAACTTTGCTCTAGTTTTCCGCTTATATTAAGAGACGTGTTTTGCCTTTTTGATTATGTTAAATAATATTTCATTTTCATTTTCATTTTTTCACATCTTTTAAGACATGCTTTGTTTTTTGCTCATGTTTAAAGACATGTTGCCTTTCACTGGCTTTAAAAAATCCATTATGAAATGGCATGTCACTCCACTTTTTGAAACATTATTATTCTTAACCCCACCTTGACCTGGGGAAGGGGCTCCTTTGGTGTTGATACACAATGGTGGCCTTATACCTTTTTTTGCCAAGGGGATACAGATAAAAATGTTTTTATGCCGAGTCTATCGACTGAACATTTTCTACTGGCCAACAGAATGTGCTTGGCTGTAAGAGACTCTACCATTTTCTAAGAGTCAACATTGATTTCCCTCTATACCTAGAGGCCAAACCTTGGGCCTAAGTGTTGCTAATTTGCGACCAAGTGCCTGAGACATCTTCTAGTTATTGTTATTTTTATCTTTTAAGTTTTTTATATCAAACAGACTCATTCCCGGAGTCCACAAACAATCAAAATTCGTTCACTCCCGGACCTCTTCTTCTCTAAGCTCAATCTTGAAGCTTCTAACAAGAAAGTTACTTATTGACAATTGAACTAAAGGCCTATTGAAGGCAAAGCCATTGAAAAGGCTCCTAGCTGGGGAGCTACTACTCCAGAACTCAACTAAGATGTCTACGGCCATACCACCCTGAACGTGCCTGATCTCGTCTGATCTCAGAAACTAAGCAGGGTCGAGCCTGGTTAGTACTTGGATGGGGCACCCAGATGAAGATGTCTACGCCCAGCTGCCCATCAGCACACCAGTGCTGCTTTACATAGACTTCACAGAAGATAGACTACAGAGAGACTGTGGCAACTCCTGGACTCTGCAAGTGCTAAAGGCGTATCTTAGCATTTTGTATGGATGGATGATGCAGAGAAGCGTCTGTCTCTCTGGTAATGAAGTCAACCCAGACACAGACACATGCTGAGGCTGTGTCATATAGTCTGAGATGATAGAACCAGAGAGGTATACAGAGCTCTCTAGCTAAAGCACCATGATATTTCCCATGCAAAATATGTGCTGAGCTCCATGGCCTTTATCCTACTTTTTGTTTATAACTAAAAGAACTCTCTGTCTGTTTTCTAATGTAAAGGGAGGAATTGTTACTCTCCTGGTTTGAGGCCTGCCTTTCATAGCCACACCTCTCTGCCCATCTCCTGCTATTTGCCACACCTCCAACCTGGTTCCAGTTACATTCGGAAGTTCCACCTCTGCAGAGAAAAACGGAAGTCGCTGATTGGACTGACATGCTGGCGTACTTGGGGGGAGTGGTTTTGCCTCAAGTATTATACCTGTTGGAGGGAACAAAGGAAATTATTAAAGGGTTCAAGATGGCTGAGTATTGAAGGCTCCTGTCTAATGTTTTAAGGTACCTTCCTCGTGGGTAGGTATATCTGTGGCCACTCTATCCTTTCCCCAACTCTCTCTTGCTGCTGCTCTTCTTTCTAACTCCATATTTCTAGGTAACCCACTGTTTTAACGTTGCTGTTGGGCAGCAACAGTTGGGGGTCACCACAACATGAGAAATTGTATTAAAGGATGACAGCTTTAGGAAGGTTGAAAACTGTGGAGAGCCGAGCCCCGAGAGGAGAGAGCAGCCTCGTAAACAAAGCCCTTATTTGGCTAAGCTTGTTGCCATTGGTTGCTTCCGCATCTGGTAATCTATCCACTTTTGCCATGTGGCCCATTGGGATTGGCTAAGCTTGGAAGTACTCAGCAGCTGAGGGTGGGCAGGAAGGCGGAGCTTAAGTAACAGCTCCAGAGAGAGGCAGGAGTGGCAGAAGGAGGAGAAGCAGGCAGGAGGAGCAGGAGGGAGAAGCACTGTTAAAAGTTTCCTGAAATAAACTGCAAAAGGAAGAGCTGTGTCGTCGCGTCTTTCTTGCCAGATGAGGAGCACGTAACAGAAAACCATTGTTTTTAATGGTGTTATCTCAGCATTTGTGTTTATCCCAGGCAGAAGGGAATATTACAGACCTTCATCCATAGACTGCACTGTGGTAAGACTGACCTAAACCCTTCATCCGTAGACTGCACTGTGGTAAGACTGACCTAAACCCTTCATCCGTAGACGGCACTGTGGTAAGACTGACCTAAACATGCTAACCTGAACTCTGATTCAGTAAAGTTACCAGGAAAACTACAAACAGATTTCTAAATGTTTTTGCATTTCCAGGTTTCTGTATAAACAATACAGCAGAAGCAGAGGGAAAAGGAACTTCAAGATGTAACTAAATAAAGACAGGTATGGGGATATAGGCTTTTAATCTCTGCATAAAGGCAGGTGTAGCTCTGTGAGTTTGGGAGCCACTCTGATCTATACAGAAAGTTCCAGATTTTATAAGACTTGCCACATAGCTAGACTTTGTCTCAAAACAACAAAAACCCTAGCAAAACTCACCCATCACCACCACCAACAAAACTAACCAAACATAAAAGATGCAGTTATGCAACACATCAGGCAGGCCTGGCTGGTACAGACTGGTCATCTCAGTTTTCAGAAAGCTAAGGCAGGAGGGGCTTCAAGGCTCCTTAGGGCTGAGTAGAAAAAAAACTGACTCAAAAACAACAGCAAACAAAAACCCAGGAAACTTTGCCTCAAAAAATAAATATATAAAAATAAAATAAGAAGCCAGGCGGTGGTGGCACACGCCTTTAACCCCAGCACTTGGAAGGCAGAGACAGGTGGATTTCTGAGTTCGAGGCCAGCCTGGTCTACAGTGTGAGTTCCAGGACAGCCAGGGTTACACAGAGAAACCCTGTCTGGAAAAAAACAAAATAAATAAATAAATAAATAAATAAGAAATTAGAAAGAAAGGGAGAAAGAAAGAAAGCTAGGAGGTGGTGGTCCATGCCATTAATCCCAACACTTGGGAGGCAGATGCAGTCAGATCTTGGGGAGTTACGACTCAGTGATTAACAATTAATAGTATTGCTGCTCTTTCTGAGGACACAAGTTTGATTCCTGAAGCTGAGAGTGGCTCTGCCATGCTTCTCCCCAAAAAACAAGAGATGACAACCTAAGGGGGAAGGAGAGTGAGTCCAGGAAGCTGGGCAGACCTTTTCATTGGGGGAAGCAAATGCGTGCAGATGTCTTGTGTATACACCAATACTGAAGAAGCACTCCATCACTTCACAAAACTTTCTTGAGATTACTTCCCTTTCTTTCATCACTGGTATGTATGAGTCACGATCTTAATCTCCCTGAGGAGATCCTGAGTGATTCTGAAATTCTGAGGCAAACCACGAGAAGCCTTTTGTATTTGCATTCTGAGTAAGTGGCAGGTGCCAGGAAGCCAGCTGCCCAGGGGCTGAGGACCAAAGAACATCACCAGGCAATACCGAAGCTGGAAAAGTTCCTGTGCCCAAGGGAGGGCTGGATGGGGAAAGGGATGTATAAATGATATATTGCTTGGCTGCTGGTAGCTGCCTGAGGGGAGAACTCTTTTCTAAATTAGCATGATTCCCTCTCCCCTATCCTGTGTGCTATTACTACAACACCTTTACTGCTGCTAGCTGAAGAACAGGAGAGAGACTGACCATTGGTCACTTGCCACCTTCTGCACCTGAGGCATGAGCAGGCCCCAGGTAAACGAAGAGAACGAAAACTTCTCTCCTACAGACTCACAGCCAGAGACAGCCAGATAAACTATAAGCAAAAAATTCCCACAGATGGGACCAAGTGCTATTAAAAAAAAAAAAAAAAACACCCAGCTTTTATTGAGGATGTGAGAACAGAAAATGAACTTGCTACTTCTGCTTGGTAACAAACATGTGGACTTCAGTTTCCTGTGGGCTCCAGATCCAGACACTTCATGCTGGGTACTCAGCATTCAGAGCCACAGTGTTGCCATGAGGCCCTGATCTGGTAGCGCACACATCCTCAGCTTTGTCTTCTTTGCCTTCATTCATATTATCTGGTTACTACTGTGTCAGACTGTATGGTTTTACCCATGAGTGTTGAGTAAAGTTTCCTCACAGTACACTGTAAAATACCTTTTTACCCAGTGAGTGCTTTGTGCCCCTACCTAGCTTGTATCTTTTCAGTTTTCGAAGTAATTCATTCACATAAATGTTCCTACCATCATTAAAGCTTCATACTAGACATATTTGGAGGAAGATTCCAGCAGACAGATCAGTTTCAAACAAACAAAACAACCCTAACACTTATCCATAACAACATTTGAAATTTCTTCCAATTTTCAAAGAAACTTATGTATGATCAACACTTGCCTCCTCAGCACTCCTCCCACGCCCGTAGTAGTCTTACTTCTTTCCCTTGTTAAACTCTTCTACAAGCTAGGAGCACATGCTTGTAATCCTAGCTACCTGGAAGGCTAAAGCAGGAGAATGACAAATTCAAGGCCAGCCTGACTGACTAAATCCAAATCTTATATCAAAATTAAAAAATAGAAAGGGTGGTAGTGGTGGTGGTAGGTGTCACTCCCTGGAAGTTTAGTTTATTTGCCTGGTATGTTTAAGGCCTTGGATTCAAGTTCTACTTCTGGGGAAAACTCTCTCTCTCTCTCTCTCTCTCTCTCTCTCTCTCTCTCTCTCTCTCTCTCTCTCTCTCTCTCTTTCTCTCTCTGTCTTTCTCACTAGATTCTTTGCAAATGAGCTTTGTGACTCACACTTGCCCAACTAGATATTTTGAGGACTTAAAAAATATAGACATTAATAAAGGTTAGTCAAAACAGGATCTTTAAAGTCATACAACTGAAAGTACTAAAGACATAATTTAGCTTTGATGGTTGGATAGAACTTCCTATTCACTAGCTTCACAATCCATAGCATCAAAGTGAAGGAAATATTGATGACATGATTTTGCAGTCAACATTTGTGTGTCTCAGAAATATATTAAGCTTAAACAAATGTAGCATTTTCTCTAATCCAGAGTGGGAAATATATAAATTACACCATTTGAATCAGAGTCAGTTTAATTCTCTGAAAGAACTCTTAGGAAAAAAAGCATTCTAAATGCATTGCATCATTTCATAGACAAATGTGATCAGACTGGTTTATGACAGGGCAGGCCCCTTAACAACCCAGGGCTCAGCTATATAATCTATAAAACGTTGTACTGATGTTTGTGGACATGTGAATAATTTCTACCCCAAATACACTATAGGAGTCTGAAAATGTTAAATGAGTTCTAACCCAGAAAGTCTGGTTTGCCAGAGATCACACACATGGTCAGCTACTGCTCTTCATAGAGAATAGCTTTAGAATCAAAAATTTGAGTAAAAAAAGAGAGAGAGAGAGAGAGTGAGAGATTAATGAGCAAAACACCGAAAGAAAAAAAACTCCATATTAAAACCAAGCCACACTTCTAAGCAGTACATCTCATTTTATTTTTAAATTTATTTGGCATGGATGTTGATGATGGTGGTGGCGGTGGTGATGGTGGTGGTGGTGTTGGTGTGGATGTGTGGGTGTGCCTGCAAGAACGAGTGTGCATGTGCAATCTGTAGTGCTCATGTAGAAGTCAGAGAACAACTTGTTGGCGTGAGTTTTCTCTTTCTAGTATATGGGTAGAGAACAGATAGAAAGGGCTGAACTCAGATCATCAGCTTGGTGCTAAGTGTCTTTACCTGCTGAGCCCTTTTTTTTTTTTTTTGCTCAGCAGTAAGTTTTAAGTATCTATATCCTCACTTTTAAAATCCACAGATTGGTGTCCTTCTCCTATACATTTACCTTATGTTTCTGGCATAACCAGATATTCAGTGAAGGAATGTCAATTCCAAGTTTTTGTTGCTGTACAGAGTTTTTCTTTTTCCAAAATGAAGAGAGAGTTATTCATAGCAGGGTATGGTTGGCATCTCACATTTATCCCAGCATTCGGGAGGCAGAGACAAGAGCATTCTTGAAAGTTTGTGATCATTCTAAGAAGCATAGCGAGTAACTGACTATACAAGGTTATATAGTTAGACCGTGTTTCAAAAAAAAAAAAAAAAACCAATCCTCAAACTAAACAACATTTAGCAAACAAAAACAGCAACCGATTATTATTACCTTGTTTTGTGGATGGAATATATTCTATAGATAATAAATTTCTAACCTCCAGGATATGTGAATGAGACTTTATTCAGTGTCTTTAAGGATATAATCAGGCTAAGGTAATTATCCTACGTTGGACACTAATCCAGTCTTCATAAAAAGAGGAGATTTGAACATACACACATAGATACACACAGAGAGAAAAAGAGATGGGAGAGAGAGAGAGAGAGAGAGAGAGAGAGAGAGAGAGAGGAGAGAGAGAGGTCATATTAACACAGCTACCACAAGGCAAGGAACATCTGAGGTGATCAGTATCTGAAGAAGACAGGAAAGGTGCCCCCTAGAGGATTCAGAGAGGTCATAGTCATGACACGACCTTGGCTTTAAAAACAATTTTATACAGAGACAGGTGGATCTCTGAGTTCGAAGCCAGCCTGGTCTACAGAGTGAGTTCCAGGACAGCGAGGGCTACACAGAGAAACCCTGTCTCGAAAAACCAAAAAAATAAAAAAAATAAAAATAATTTTATAGTTGTGGAGTCACCACAATATGAGAAACTGTATTACAGGGTCACAGCATTAGGAAGGTTGAGAACCACTGACTAAGTACTAGACTCTGGTAGCATCCTTCTGTCCAGCAAGGACAACAAAAGCATATCTCTCCTTTTCCTAGTCTCAAACTCCTACGTGTGATCCTTCTACCTCACCTCTAAAGACCTTTGTTTAGCCAGGTTTTTTGGGGGGCATAGAGTTTTGAGGCAGGGTCTTGAATGCATAGCCTTACCTGGCACTAAACTTACAGAGATCCCCCTCTCCCTCCCTCTCAAATACTGGGCGTGGATCACTATCTCCAGACTACGGTAGTTTGCGGTTTTGGTTTTGGTTTCATTCCACTTTTCCAGTAATTAATTTCTACTAAAGTGTTAGTCCACAAAGAAAAGCAAAATTTGCCTTTGACTGTGAATGGTCTCAGAAGACCTGCATATTCAGAAAAAGGTATGCTAAAGACTCAAGTGAGAGAGGACCGCTTCCGGGAGTAAGATATACCTCAGTCAACACTGCTTTTATCTTGCCCAGCAGTCGTTATTTGTGAACCTAAATGGAACTTTCTAACTCCTTTTCTTGGTGGCCTTAGGGATTGAACTGGGGCTTCGTGCACACAGAGTATAAATCTTCCACTGAGTTGTGCTCCCAGATTTAGAACACCATTAACCAGACCTATGGCACGAAAGTTAAAAAGCAGTCTCCAGCGGAATGACTATCTCGGATCTTTAGTGGTGGTGGTGGTTGAGACAAGGTCTCACTATGTAGCTCTGGCTAGCCAGGACTTGCTACATAGACCATGGTAGACTAGGGGCATGCCTCACCATGCCCAACTCCATCGCGCATCTTCTACAAGATTTTCCTCATCTTTACAAACACCTCCCCCAGGAACCACCTATCTTGCTAGTGATCGACTTTCAAGGGTAGCAGATCTTTTCCCCCTCAAACAATGCTGCAGCATGCACCTTCACACATGCAAGCCAGCGTCATCTGTGATGGATAACTCTGTCTTGTGCTCTTTAAAATACTTTTTTTCTTGTCCATGTCATCAACTTCAGTCCTGAATATTCATATATCTTCATTTTTCATTACAAAAGCTACCTATGCTTATTGTAAAAATCAAAGAATGCAGAGTATGCAATACTACAGG
>NW_022196903.1:42453550-42473328 GCF_008632895.1 Mastomys coucha
AAAAAAGCAAAACAAAACAAAACAAGACCACTGTATACTCTCATCCTGCCCTAGTGCTCACCACCACTGAGAAGTCCAGTCTTTCAGAGATTTGGGTGCACATGTGTGGATTAAAAAAAAAAAGGCATCTGACTGTATATTCTATCCTACAACTATCATCTATTTGGGTGCACCAAATAGTATTACTTACTAAGTTCTATGCGTACTTTCTTAAATGGAAGAGAGACAGGAAGTCAATCATTGTTAAGTCTGGTTTTCTGGGCAATAGAGATGAATAACTTGTGATGTTGCTGTGGGATGGAAGTGCCGCTGAAAACAACTGAAAGCCTGAAGCCCAGTCCTGTAAGTTATGATGCATTAGGGCCTTCCCAGATGGAGTTAATTCACATGAGTCATCTTAATCCAATAGGAATCACATTGGCCCTGATCCCATTAGTGTTGCTGTCTTTAAGGAAGGGAGATGCTGTCTGGGTTGGTGCCCTGAGCAGACCTTGGGCACAAACTGTGCAGCCACTCTCACAACAGCCAGAGGAAGCTCCACTCCCAGGTGCTCCAACGGGCCCAGGATCACAGGAACACCCGGATAGCTTGACTCTGAGGAGTTCTGACACAACCAGGATCACAGGAAGGACAGGCCCCGGTCAGATATATCCAGGGCTGGTAGCACTAGAGATAACCAGATGGTGAGAGGCAAGCATAAGAATATGAGCAACAGAAACCAAGTTTACTTGGCATCCTCAGAACCCAATTCTTCGACCATAGCAAGTCCTGGACACACCATCACACAGGAAAAGCAAGATTCAGATCTAAAATCACTTCTCATGATGATGATACAGGACTGTAAGAAAGACATAAATAGCACCCTCAAAGAAATACAAGAGAACACAGGTAAATAGCTAGAAGCACTTAAGAAACAAAAATCCCTTAAAGAACTACAGGAAAGGGCTGGTGAGATGGCTCAGTGGGTAAGAGCACTGACTGCTCTTCTGATGGTCCTGAGTTCAAATCCCAGCAACCACATGGTGGTTCACAACCACCATGAGATCTGATGCCCTCTTCTGGTGTGTCTGAAGACAGCTACAATGTACCTATTTATAATAATAAATCTTTGGGCCAGAGGAGCGGGGTTGACTGCAGCGAGGAGAAGCAGAGGTCCTAAAAGTCAGTTTCCAACAACCAGATGAAGGTTCACAACTATCTACACAGCTACAGTATGTACTCATATACAAATATACAAAATCTTTAAAAAAAAAAAAACTACAAGAAAACACAATCAAACAGACGAAGGAAATGAACAAAACCATCCAGGATCTAAAAATGGAAATAGAAACAATAAAGAAATCACAAAAGGAGACAACCCTGGAGTTAGAAAGCCTAGGAAAGAGATTAGGAGTCATAGATGCAAACATCACCAACAGAATACAAGAGATAGAAGAGAGAAACTCAGGGGCAGAAGACACCATAGAAAACATTGACAAAACAGTCAAAGGAAAGAGAAAATGCTAAAAGCTTCTAACCCAAAACATTCAGGAAATCCAGGACACAACGAGAAGGCCAACCCTAAGGATAAAAGGTATAAAAGAAAGTGAAAACTCCCAACTTAAAGGGCCAGTAAATATCTTCAACAAAATTATAGAAGAAAACTTCCCTAACCTAAAGAAAGAGATGCCCATGAACATACAAGAAGCCTACAGAACTCCAAATAGACTGGACCAGAAAAGAAATTTCTCCAATCACATAATAATCAAAACAGCAAATGCATTAAACAAAGAAAGAATTTTATAAGCGCTAAGGGAAAAAGGTCAAGTAACATATAAAGGCAGGCCTATCAGAATTACATCAGACTTCTCACCAGAGACTATGAAAGCTAGAGGATCCTGGGCAGATGTCATACAGACCCTACAAGAACACAAATGCCAGCCCAGGCTACTATACCCAGCAAAACTCTCAATTACCATAGATGGAGAAAACAAGATATTCCATGACAAAATAAAATTTACACAGTATCTTTCCACAAATCCAGCCCTACAAAGGATAATAGATGGAAAATATCAACATAAGGAGCAAAACTACACCCTAGAAGAAGCAAGAAAGTAATCTTTCAACAAATCCACACAAATCTAATTCCACCTCTTACAACAAAAACAACAGGATATGACAATTACTTTTCCTTACTATCTCTTAATATGAAAATTAATATTACCAACATATCCTAATCAGGTTAGGGTTAGGGTTAGTGTTAGGGTTGAAATTCAAAAATATGAGGAATTAGAAATTTGTTGGCTGTTATCTAGTGGTCTCTCTAATTTGATAATTGGAGAAATAGGTCCAATATTGTACAATCCATATACACTTTCTGCTTGTTTGTACCTGTACTATGGTTTTCAGAACAGCCTACATATTTCAAAATTATTTATACAGCCAAAAGAAGTGCAGACAATAAATTTGGGAGGTGGCTTGTAAGAGAACAACAGAGAGAGACTGAATGCTTTGCTTGATTTTGTAACTATTGTATCAAGTTTGAAGAAGAGGACTTTATAAGTTACTCTTTCTCTGAGATGAATGTTTTTCAAACTCATCACAGCCAATGAACCAGATTTTTACCCTCACCTAATGTCTGTGCCACCCTCCAAGCAGAACCATTGTTCATTGAAACAGTTGGTGAATGACTTCATGGATAGACCATCTTAATACACACAACATTTCTTAAATGAATGTAACCTGTTCCCTGTGGGCTGAGAATGATGACAATCACTCAAGTCAAATAGCTTTGACTATAGCAGAAAATCTGTATCCAAAAATCGTGCCTACAATTCATTCCTTGGCACAGCAGAACTGTCAACTCTTAGCTTAGCTACTATGGAGGTAAAATCCTTTGGTGATGTGAGGGTCATTGAAGTACAGCCTTATTACAATGAACTCCAATGTCTAAAAATTGTTCTTCCTTTGGGTTTGTACCACGGCAATAGCCAAGATTTTAAGCTCTATTAAAAACAAAACAAAACAAACAAAAAGTATCTATTTATGTTCATTAAAAAAAAACTAATAGTGAAATTATTTTAAAAATATCATACAGTTAATATGTTTGGAGTTATTTAAAATTTATACTGAGAGACACTTTAGAGAGCTGAGGCAAGCCATACTGCAGCGAGAGAGAAGGCTCGACAGAGAGTTGAATGAAACATACCAACTGATTTCAAGTTGGCAAAAGTCTCTTAAGAAATTTCCAGGTCTTCAGAGGTAGGCTGGATCCAAGGCCCGAACCCACGCCCACCATGAGCAACAAAGTGGACATGTCTTTGGACAACATCATTAAGCTGAACCGAAGCCAGCGAGGAGGTCGCTGCAGGCCAGGCTACCTGGGCGGCTGCAAGGGCACAGTGCAGGGCGCCAGGCTGGTGAATCGAGGTGGCCAGCCTAGGAGGTACCGGCCCGCCATCGCCCGCGGTGGCAGGAAACGCCTGCCACCATACTGCACACCCAAACAACTTCCTGACAAGTGGCAGCAGGACCGCTTCCATGGCAGCTACCTGGGTGGAGCCAACCTGGAGACAGGTGCAAAGCTCTTCCTGTCCAACCTGCACTTCCGAGTATCAGATGAGGATATTCACGAACTCTTTGCAGAATTTGGAACCTTGAAAAAATCCGCTGTGCACGATGATCACTCTGGACGAAGTTTAGGGACAGCAGGGCTGCACTTTGAACGCAAAGCAGATGCCCTGAAGGCATCTTCATTGAAGAGTACAATGGCGTCTCTTTGGATGGCCGCCCTATGAAAATCCAGCTTGTCGCATCCCACATTGACACAGGACGACCAAGACCTGCACAGAGCATAAACACAGGCGGCATGACAAGAAACCGTGGCTCTGCAGCTTTTTCTGGTGGTGGCACCAGGACAGGGACCTTGGAGGCAACCTGGGAAGAGGCAGAGGCGCCAGCAGGAACTCAAAGCAGCAGCTTTTTGCAGAGGAGTTGGACGCACAGCTCGATGCTTATCAGGAAATGATGGACACCAGCTAAACAACCTAGCAAATCCGCACGAGTAACAGGACACAGAAGCCTCCTCTGGGACGCCTAGAGAGACGGTTGGCAGCTGGATGGTGCAGACAATCATGGATTCGCTTTTTCCTTCTTTGGGTTTCTTTCTTTCTTTTTCTTCCTCTTTTAAAACTCACGTAAACTTTTTTCTTTCTATCTTTCCTTCTCTTTTAGTTTAATGTTTTAAAATTCTGTAACAGAGCTGTTTTGTACTGAGTTATGTTGGAGATAAATTGTACTGGTTGGTGTTGTGAAGGTGGCATTTTCACCTTTGCCATGATAAAAATGACCCAAGTACCTGAGGGTCATAAAGTAATAAAGACATCCTTGATGACTGAAAAAAAATTTATATTGAGAAAAACGTATGTATTTTCACATAAGACTGTTCAATTGATTGTTGTTTTATATCAAACCACTTTTATAATGCTCATTTTTACTGTTACAATATTTTATAAATTTTAAAGAATATGAGAAAAAAAACCCAAAAGGTATGGCAGGTATTGAAGGGGATTCTCTGGGAGGTACAAAAGGGAAAGAAGAATGTGATGTAATTCTATATACTTAAAATATATTTTTAAATGTTAACAAATTCAGATAAATTGAAATTATGTATCTTTTCTCATCATAATGCAATAAAACTTAAATCAATAAAAAGAAAGAATAAAAAATAAGGAAGAGAGATGACAGTCACCTCTTAACCATTCATGTTCATACAAACTCTGCTTCTACGTTGTGTCTTTTCAGTCAGTATAAAGAAAAAAAAAACAAGCGAAAAACAGGATGATAATTAACTGTCATTGAGAATTTAGTAGTTTGCTCTAGCAAGAAGTTCATAGGCACTCTGAGAACAGCAAAAACTTGAAAGCACCATGGCTCACACCCTGCAGAACACAGCCTGCTGGAGTCAGCCAGCTCGCCGCCCTGACATGGCCTCAGCCCTGCCCATCAGCCAACTTAGGAAAGCAGCAGTTATTTTCCTTTTCTAATGGCAGATGAGACAAAAACAAATTTCATCTAAGATAACCAAAAATTAAGACTATTGACTATGCTCCTTAAAAGATTATAACAACTGATAGTTTTCTAGACAGTCCAGGTATCTCTGGATTGATCTGATGGGACCAGTTGCTCCTGCATAAATGCTTTTGCTTCCTCCATCTTTCTTTGGCTTTTGTAAAGTTGTAAATGCATTTTCATTTAAGAGATTGAAGCAAATAGCAGAATATGCATCAGAAAAGATGGAAGTCCCCTCGCCTTTTGCCAGTGCCTCCCACTTTCCAAAGAAATCTCTTAACCTGCCTATCATTTGTTCTAATACATTCCAATCACATTCATGTGCATACATGCAGAGGGAACTTTAAAACAAACAAAGCATATACTCATGTGGGCCTGAAAAGACGATGGCTCAATGGTTGGGAACACTTAACTGCTCTTGCAGAAGGCCAGGGTGTGATTCCAAGGACCCATATCAAGTAACTCATTCCTGCTTGTAACTCTAGATTTATCTCTTCCTTCTAGCTTCAGTGGGCACTGGCACTCATGTGGTACGCATCCAAACAAGCAGGCAAACACATAAACAAATTTAAAAAGACAGAAAATGGGGCTTGGAGGCCAGATGGTCTACATATGAGTTCTAGACCAATCAGGGAGGCCTACAGGCAAGAGCTGATTCAGACAGGCAAGTGCCACCATATCCAGCTCCAGAACTCAATAGTGAGGTCTCTTCTGAATTTCAGCACTGAGTGCCAGTTAGATTTAAATCAATCACCATCTATCTAGCCATTCATTTCCACAAATAAAGCCTTGTTTAGAGAAAACAGCAATAGCACTGATAGATTATTTATCAAGGTAGATCATTCTCTGTAGCTCTCTCTTCTGAGGAAATGCCTCAGATGTTGGTGCAAGGTTATGATGCCCGGTTTTTTGTAAGTTTGCTTCAGAACCCATCTCATGAGTTTGTAGAGAATATGGCAGTGATGGCACCTGCCTGTGAAACCATGGAGAATTCATTTTCAAACAGTTGGCTGTATATCACCTATCTCCACACATTAGATCCTCATTCCGAGCTCCTCAACTTGAGGTGAATGTTGACCCTGAGAGGAAGACCTTGTTTGAGAAAAGGTTCTTTTCAGACTTAAGGAAGGCTCCTGAGGTGAAGTTCCTTGCATCGGAGTAATCTTTCAGTCGATTAAGCATCCTTAAAAGAAAGGAAAAGCAGCTTGAGAAGGAAGGCAGAGTCTGTGTGATTAACCTGCAAGACAAAGGCCACAAAAATGTGTTGGTTGCTACCAGATGCCAGGAGAGAGACCAGGAATAAATTTGTCTTCAGGAAGAGACAACCATGTCCACACCTTGGTTTCAGACTGACAGCCTCAGAACTGTGATAAACCTGTGCTCTCTTAACCCACCCACCTAGGGCTAATTTGCTACAACAGCCAGCAAATTAACACTCTTTTCTACCCACAGAGGCAGAGTTGTTTTCCACGTCCTCCTTGGATCCTCCTCAGTCTCTGCAAAGCAAAAGCAGCAGTGGCGGCAGCAGCAGCACCTGGGTATGCAGGTTAGTGCCTGCTGGCTTCCTCCTGGGACACTTAGGCATGACCCCACCAACAAGGTGACCACACAGCTCATTCCTGTGCCCTCTTCATTTCCTTGTTTGTTTGTTTATGTGACTTTTGTTGTTGTTTAAGACAGGATTTCTCTGTGTAGCCTTAGCTATCCTGGAATTCATTCTATAGACCAGGCTGGCCTCGAACTCAGACATCTGCCTGCCTCTGCTTCCTGAGTGCTGGGATTAAAGGTGTACACTACCACTACCTGTATTTATTTACCTATTTACTATTACTTTTGTTGCTGTTATTATTATTTTTTAGAAGGATCTCTCTATGTAGTCTTGGCTGTCCTGGAACTCTTTATGTAGACCAGGCTGGCCTTGAGTTCACAGAGATGTAAAAAGAATTAAAATTAATGTTTTGTATATATTAAGTAAATATGAAAATTAATATGGCAGCAGTTATTCCTTAAGAGCTAATTCCCCAATAACTACACAGAGAAGCCAAGATTTATTTCAAGCTGCACCTCAATTATGCCTACATTGAGATCTATCTGTGGCAATTACAACTAGCCATTTTCTTATTTAAACTTTCCTCTAAATCTATGTGTCTGATTGCCCAGAAAAAAAATTAAATTAAATGTAAAAGACTTCCTTGTAAGGCTGCAGTTCTGTGGGGGGAACTCTAGACTAGAGGGCACAAAGTCTGGGGTTCAACCCATAGCACAACACACACACATACACACACACACACACATACACACTTGAGTTTTCCTTAAATACTTAGCCACCTAACTGTCAGTGAACAGTCATTATTTGACTTTTAGTTTGTGTCCCCTCACTAATCCCTAAGCTCCATGAGGCTAGTACCTACTCAGTAAATTGTGTGAAATGAATACTGTATATCCTCCTGTTGCTCACTGTAAGAGTCTTGTCCTCTTTCCATCCAATGCTGCCTTCTCAAGCCCTTCTTAGGGAGAGGCAACCTGTGAACATGAATGAAAAATCTTGCTTTAATTAATTCAGCCATGATGATTTGGGTCAATCGTCTTTCTCTTCCTATCTTTGAGATCACATTCCATAGCAACAAAGAAGCACACACACACACACACACAGACACACACACATACACTCACATACCCATACACACACCATGGCTCTGAAAAGTGAGATTGTGGATGGTATCCACCTTCCTCTTTGTACTTTCTTTTTCATTTTTTGGAGACAGGTTTCTCCATTAGTCCAAGCTAGATTGTGAATCACATCTTTCCTGTCTCAGATTCCAAGTGAGAGGTATGTGGCTACATCTATTTCACTCTGCCTCTCTGTCTTCTGTCTCTCTCTGTCTCTGCCTCTCTGTCTCTGCCTCTCTGTCTTCTGTCTCTCTCTGTCTTCTGTCTCTGCCTCTCTGTTTCTGTCTCTCTGTCTCTGTCTCTCTGTCTTCTGTCTCTCTGTCTTCTGTCTCTCTCTGTCTCTGTCTCTGTGTATGTCTCTGTTTCTCTGTCTCTCTCTCTCAGTCCTGTATGGCCTGGAATAGACTAGGTTGCTTTTAAACTCAGAGAGATCCGCCTGCCTCTGCCTCTTAATTGCTGGGATTAAAAGTCATGTGCCACCATGCCCAGCTTTTGCTTCCCCATCCCCTCTCCTCTTCTTTGAATTAGCTCCACCTTACATGTGTGGACAGAACTGAACCCTGACACATAATTGGGTGAGAAAGTCCTTCTCAGATCCTAGGAAAAGTGGCCAGCCAGCTGGGTACAGATAAAAGAGATCAGCCAAAGCAGAAAAGGCCCAGACAAGCCAGACAGCTCAACATATGTTAAAGCTGCAAATCAGACCAAACTAGGATTCCAAAAAGCAGGATCACATTGCTCACTCCAGCATTACAAAATATATTCTCCTAATTTTGTTGTACCTAACTTGACTTGGGAAGGATGCACTGAATTTTTGTTTACTTTTAATGCTGACAAGGTCATGTTACTTTCATTTTTTAAAGCTTCATTTTTAAGGATGATTCTTAAACACTTTAACCTTCCCTTAGCCCACCACCCACCAGAGGTAGTGGGAAAGAAAAAATACAGGGAAGTGGACCTGTTTAGAAAGGTTCTTTGGAGAAACTCCTGTTTGTGTTGTCTGGAAATCAGCAGTTCAGTTCACAGGTTCGCAGCAGCTCAATCCACTCACAAACACTTCATGGATCCCAGCAGTCCAGTTCAGTAGTGTTGGGATAAAAGGCAGGAATCACGAGCAGAGGGATGGCCTAGCAGAGACAGCTGGGCCTCAGCCCTGGCATGAGTCAGCAGGAGAGACCAGAAGGAATGCCAGGGGAAGGTCTTGGCTGTGCCTCTCTCAGGGAAGCGAAGATCAGCAAAGACTTGAGACCCACAAGCATTGCCCAGCCAGCTGTGCCAGCAAGCCACCCTCCGTCTCCATCACTGTCTGTTTATACCTTCCAAACAGCCTGTGTCTTCCACATGCCTTGCCTTAACTCATGCACTCCATCAGTCCAAGTTCGTGGAAGCAGTAAGAAACTGTAGCACATCACCAGAAATTTTTTTGATGCATTTCCCTCTGTGGAGTCCCAACAAATGCAGTTCAACTACACAATGTAAGGTGGACTAATACATGTGTATTGTTAGCAAAGAATCCTTCATCACATATCCTTTCACATGCTTGCTTTAGCAGAACATCCTCTCTCTCGTGTCCACTTCAGCTAAATGTTCCTTCATGCGTTTGCCCCAGCAAAACACCATCCAACTAACTTTCCAAAGAACCTTTAAGTTTACATTTCAAGGTCATTTACTTTACTAGTTAATAAACCAGGAGGAATCTAAAAGACAAGCCCTCTTTGGATGAGAACAAAATTAATTTTTTTTCAAGAAGTTTGGATTCACCAGACACAATTGCCTTTTAAGGCATTTGTCTGAACTCCAACCTAATTATTATCAGGGCTTTGGGCTAGAAAGCAAATTGTATTGTGTTCTTCTAAAGTCATCTGTAATCACTTCAGAGTGTCTCTGCAAGTCACTGCTAGAATATGTAATGTGATAAACTCTATTAGGTCACTAAGTCCCAGGGCTGTAAGTGATACAAAGAACCACAGGTCCCAACCCCTCCCTCCAGTCTTCAGAATTACTTCTTCACCAGCTATACCAGGCCCCCAGCCCCAGCCTGCCTCCTACAAGTTCTTGTTATATATTCATACAGGATGAGAAGAAATCCAGAAAGTTGCCTTTGAAGAGGAAGCTGGAAAACCTTTTACCCTCAGGATCCATGATTATATCCTTTATTGCAAAAATTGGCAGAAGTTAGGAACTGAAAAGATGGTCCTGCAGTTAAGAGCACTGGGTGTTCTTGCAGAGAACTGGGGTTCAACTCCCAGTATCCACACGGCAGCAGCTCACAGTCATCTGCAACTTCAGTTTCAGGGAATCAGCACCCTCTTCTGGACTCCAAAGACACCAGGCACACATTTGGTACACAGACATACATATAGGCCAATGGTCATACACATAAAATAAATACTACTTTTAAAAAATTGGGTTCACCTTATTTATTATTTTTGTGTTTGTTGTTATTGTTGTTTTGTATCTCATTATTATTATTAGTGTTGTTGTTGTTGTTGTTGGTTGTTGGTTTGTGTATAAGTTCTTGGCTTCCTGCTCCAGCAGCCATGTCTGCTGCTTGCTGCCATGCTTCCCCGCTGTGATTAACTATTACTACTATGGACACACAAACCTAAACTATTCTATAAGTTGCATTAGTAAAGTGTTTTATCGCAGCAACAGTAGTAACTAATACAGGAGTTGATACCAGGAGTGGATTGTTATTGTGAAGAACCATTTTTTTTTAAAGGAGTATGGTAGAAGACTTTAGAACTTTGGACTAGAAAGGCAGTTTAACAGATCATTAAGCTCAGCTTAAAGGGCCATCCTAGTAGGAGCTTAAAAGACAGTAGTGCTGAGAGCAATGCAGGTTATAGAGGTCCAGTTCAACAGATTTTAGAGGAGAACATTATTAGAACAAGGTTAGAGGTCATTCCTGTAATATTGTGGCAAAGAATTTGAATGCCTTCTGCTGTTTTCCTAAGAACTTGTCTGAGACTAGATTTAAAAGTAATGTAGGAGGGAATCAGAGAGATGGCTCAGTGGTCAAGAGCACTGACTGTTCCTTCAGAGTACTCAGGTTCGATTCCCAACACCCACATGGCAGCTCACACCCATCTGTGGTTTCAGTTTCATAGGGTAAAAATGACCTCTGGCTTCTGTGGTCACCAGACTTGTGCGGTGCATGTAAGTGTATGTAGCTAAAACATTAAGAAAAAAACTTTTTTAAAAAAAGTAAATTTCCTATGGTGGAGATTTCAAGGCCATATAATATAGAATCTGTGGTCTAGTGTGGTGTGGTGTGGTGTGGTATGGTAGGGTTGTTGTTGTAATTGGGTTTTTAAAGAGATGGTCTCACTATACAGACTTGGCTGACCTGGAATTTATAGAAACATGTAAGTTAGTAGACAGACTACTATGGTTAGTATTACATTCTCATTTTAGTTAGATGACAAAATCCCCACAGTTAAAACATTTTTATAGGTTCTAGTTAGGATCTAGCATCTGTGAGCTGGTGTGATGACTCACCGGTTAGTCATGAGGGCCAGAGTTTGGATCTCAGACACACAATAAGCCAGATGTCCCACAAAATGCCTTTAACTCCAGTTCTAAAGCCATACACACCCACACATACACACATAAATAACTCTTTTTAAAAAGAAAATAAGACATAGCACTTGACAACATTCCTAATATTTTTACTAAATTATATGCTTTTAAGATCATTGAGTCAGCTAACTTAGTTTTCTGAAACCTCTAAGCTTTTGGTACCATCATTTAATTTTTAAAAGCTTTATTATTTCATGTGTATGAATGTCTGGGTTCTATAAGTAGAACATAGGTGCTCTAAATAGAATCTGGGCCTTCTGCAAAGCCAGTACTTTTATTTTTCCTATTTGCAATTATGTGTATGTGTCTCTGTGGATATGTGAAAGTGAGGGCCAGAAGAGGGTGTCAGATCCTTGGGAGCTGATGTTACAAGTCATTACAAGCTGCTTGATGGGAACTGAACTCTGAACCTCTGAACGGTGTGAGTCTCAGTGCAGTGGCTGAGCCAACTCTGTAGCCCTGGTACTATCATTTTATCTAGGACAACGGTTAAGTGTTAACTTAAACTTAGGGTTTCGTTCACGTTTCTGAAATTCCCAATGCAACCCTAATGACCCATTTGCACTCCCCCCATTCATTACAGTAGAGGTTTAGGAAGCCACCTGGGCTTTTTTTTTTTTTTTTCTGAATAATTCGCTGGCTTTGACATCACAGGAAGATCATTAACCTACAAGGAAAAACCTAAGAAATATTTTCAATGAACTGCTTTATTTTGACTCAGTGGAAAAACTCTACCAAAATTTCCCAATAATGTGTGTGTGTGTGTGTGTGTCTGGACTAGGAACTTGTATATGTCTTCAAATGTCCCATCTCAGAGACACTTTCCCAGCCCCACAATTCTAAAATAAATAAACAACAACAAAGACAAAAAAAAAAAACCCAAAACATCCTGAGAAAGGTTTATATGTGAGCTCTGTTTCATATTTTAGTTTCGGCCTTAATTCATACCTGAAAAAAACCACCCAGGTCCAACCCACATCTTCAGGGGAAATACCCTTTCTTATGGAATATAACTTCGTGTTATTCTGGCAGTTTTTATGTGCATAACACTGAAGTATAGATAATCTCTCTCTTTGTCCTTATTCTCATAATACATATTTAATTTTTTTGAAAAGTCACTGTCTCAGTTCTACAGTGGGTGAGAAGCCATGAGTAATATGGGGAGGGATTTAAAAGGAAAAAAAAAAAAAAACAAGCGTAAAGGGGACTTTACACTCACAGAGCCTCATGGAGGGCTCAGATCCTTGCTGGCAACACCTGCTGATGTGACTCTTTATTTCCACCCTAGAACTATCCTTGCAGGGTACATGCCAGGCCCCGCCCCAAAAGGCCAGGTTCCCCAACCCACAAGCTTCCGAAGCCCAGGACACTTCCTGTTCTCAGAGGTTCTGCCTCCCATCCCACGTTTCTGTCAGAGCAGACTCTTGACTCAGTTTCCTTATTTTGCCTTAGCTATTGGGGTAGGGCAAGAGTTCCCAGCAGATCTCTTGCAGCCCTCGTGGCTGCCCACAGCCCTCTGGGTTTCCTTTCATATTTAGTTAGGCTCTACCCACAATGCATTTGTAAAAAACTGAAATGCAAAAAGAGCTTGGTGGTTAACCTAATTCTCCCAAGTCATTACTGGTGAAAGTGTAACTTTTGTTTCATTTTCATCACATTTAGCATACTGATTTTATGTGCTTTGTTTTTAATGGTTATGGCATAGACCCTGAAAAAAACTTAGTTAGAAAAGATCCTAGATAGAAATTATAAATAGTCAGAGACTGGCATTACTGTTTAGTTGGTCTGGGGTTGTGGGTTATTGTTAAATTGTTTAACACCACACACACCCATACTTGACTAACTTTGGGAAAGTTAAGATTACATTTAGTCCACGATATCAGTAGAAAACTTTTTTTAAAAAGGGATTATTTGTTTATAAGTATTCTGGTAAGATTAACTTTCTAGTTACACCCATGTATTAACCTTCAAAGTATCTGGAAAGAAAAACTATGCAAAAAAGAATCATTAATTTAAAACACTAAGAAGTGTTTTAATTAGTTTTGAACTTACTAAAGAGTATGTTCATTTCTGTTAAACAGCAGTAAGTTTCCATTGTAAGCAATTATGGAGAACGGGGAAAGCTTTTATAGAAGAAACCATCTTTCCCAGATATTGATAGCATGAGTTCATGTGCCTGATGCACTGCCCTGATAAGATTTAATCCAGTTTGGATTTTTGAGACAGAGTCATCTTACAAAGCCTAGGCTGATTTTTAAACTCCCTGTATAAGCATTTACCACTTGTCCCCTTTTAAAATATTTCTACTTGTATAATTGTGTATGGTTGGGGAAAAACCTCGAAGACAATACATGAAATTATTGACAGTGTTTACATAACTCTTCAGGATTTTGAGTCTAGTGACCACTTAAGAATGCATTATGTTTTTCTTAGTATGAGGTGGTGGTGATGGGGGGAGGTGAGAGGTGAGATGGAAAGGGATGTTTATGGAGTTCAGAAGAGGGCATCTGACCCTTCACAGCTGGACTTAGAGGCAGGTGTGAACTGTCTAAGGTGGAACTGAACTCTAGTCTTTTGCAAAAGCAACATCTATTCTTTTTGCTTGTTTGTTTGGTGGTGGTAGTTTGTTTTGTTTGGATTTTGAGACAGGGCTTTTCTATGTAGTCCTGACTGTCCTGAAACTCAATCTGTAGGCCAGGCTGATCTCATAGAGCTCCTCCTGCCTCTACCTCCTAAGTGGTGGGATTGTAGGTGTGTGCCACCATGCCCAGCAATTATTCTGTTGTTGTTGTTTTGTTTTGAGACAAGGTCTCATAGTGTAGCTGTGGCTATCCTGGAACTCATTATATAGACCAAGCTAAGCTTCTAACTCCAAGAGATCCTCTTGCCTCTGCCTCCTGCACACCCAGCAGCAACACTGAGCTACCTCCATGGCCCTCGGATTTTAAATATTACATTTATGTGTTTAGTGTGCTTGTGTGTATCTGTGAGTGTACACATGCCATTACTGGAGTATAGACAGAAGATACTTGCAAAGGTTGGTTCTGTTTCCACATGTGGCTAGAGCACAGGTCATTAGGCTTATTGGCAAATGTCTTTAGCAGTTTACTTTTACACTTAAATAGGCACTAAATATAAAATTTTAAAAGCTAATGAGTTGTGGGACTTAGTGATAGCTCAGAGGTCAATGGTACTGGTTACTCTTGTAGAGGACATGAGTTCGGTTTCCAGTACCTACGTCATGGCTCACAGTTCCAGGAGACCCTGGAACACCCCCACTCCTGGCCCCCACAGACACCAGGAATGCAAGTGATAACATATATTCATGTAGGAAAGACACTAACCTACATAAAATAAGCCTTTAAGAGCATGTTGTTAAATTTCAGTATTTGTATAGGTACTTATAAATGTGAAGATAATGTTTTTGTTGTAATTGTTGTTTGTGTGAGGACAAAGTCTCCAATAGTCCGAACTGGCTTCAGACTTACTACATAGCCAGTGTATGGACTTGGACTTCTGATCTCCCTACCTTCACCTCCTGAGTTTTTGATGTATAGGTTTTTCAAACCAGCCCAGGTTTAGACATGTACATTTTATTTGTTTGTTTGTTTCACAGGTAAATCACGCAGGCCTATAACTGACAATCATCAGTGTTGATTTTTTGCAACCAGATAGAAAAGGAGTTTGCTGTCTCATGTTTTACAGCAGGGTTTGTTGGCTTTTCAACTAGTCTTTAGTTGGGTGTTGTCAACACCTGCATCTTTTTGGCACCACTCAGATTCAATTAACTGGCTTTGCTTTCTTCATTAACAAAAGCATTTGACACCATGGCTGAAATATATGTATCCTTTATTGTCAATTTGCTTTTGAAACCTTGGAAGGAAACCTCTTCACCCCTCCCCCAAATATCTGCAAAGTTTAGTGAAGATTGGGGGGCGGGGTTTCTCCGTGTAACCCATGCTGTCCTGAATTTGCTTTGTAGATTGGGTTAGTCTCAAACTCAGAGATAATATTTGCCCCTGTCCCCCAAGATGTGGGCTCAACCGTGTGTACAGAGTTTGATAAGGATGTTTCTTAATCCTTGGGAGCATTTGGAGCTGCGAGACCTAACTAAGAACAGAATTTGGTCACTCAACCTTGCAGAACTATTAATCCTTAAGTTAGACACTGAATTTAAAACACTGACAAATACCTATCAGAGATTAACTCAATTGTGAGGGAAATGGACTAGAACTAAGGTTTGCATAAGTGACTTCAACCCATTACTCAAGCCAGAGTGACAATGATTAAGATCAAATTTCAATGTTAAAAGCTTTCCACACACAAAAAAATCTATATCATAGAAAAAGATATAGTGTATACACATACATGTGTATACACAAGAGACACCAAGAGAGATCTTGCTAAAACAAATGTCATCACATCATTTTAAAGAATTATGTCACAATTCTGCTTCTTGGTATTTATTATTCATGCCCATTTGTAACCCCTTCTTCCTGAGTGTGGCTTGAGCTCATATTGACTCATTTCTAAGGAATAGAATAAGACAAAAGAAAAGGAAAGTATACTCTATCTTGCTCTCTCCTTGTCCTCCTCTTCCTCCCCCTCCTCCTCCCTTTCTTCCTCCTTTCCTCCCTCCTCCTCCCTCCCTCCCCCTTTGTTTTCTTCCTTTACCCCCTTGCTCTGGAGAAAGCCACATACTGTAAGCACTACAGAGAAACCAGGAACAGTGTGTCCAGCCAACAAGACCATGAGTCTGCCAAAAGCCATGTGAATGAACTTGATAGCAGAGCTTTTCCCACTTGAGCTTCAAGATGACAGATTCAGTGTAGCCTTGGGGAAGACTTTGTCCTCCTTCCCTCAGCATAAACCCAACTAACCCTGTCCAGTTTCCTTATCACCAGATATTGGTAGCAGTTTCAAGTGATGGACTCAACCCAAACTTTTACCAAGAAATGGAGCCCTTGCTTAAGCATACCTGGAGCACTTCTGTTCTGAAAAGCATATTCAGCATAAAAATCACACACACACACACACACACACACACACACACACACACACCTTAATGGCCCTTAATCACCTTGGTTTTGACAAGAATGTTCTTGTCAACCTTTCCTCATCAGCCCCAGTGGACTGTGGAGTCTGCGAAGCAAGACTATCTTCAAACAGGGGAAGATTCACTAGCAAAACAAACCACCAAACCAACCAACCGACCACCAAAAGACAAAAGACCTGTCGGGCAGTGGTGGCGCAAGCCTTTAATCCCAGCACTTGGGAGGCAGAGGCAGGCGGATTTCTGAGTTCCAGACCAGCCTGGTCTACAGAGTGAGTGTGAGTTCCAGGACAGCAAGGGGTACACAGAGAAACCCTGTCTGCCACCACCCCCCCAAAGAAAGAAAGAAAGAAAGAAAGAAAGAAAGGAAGAAAAAAAAAGACCAAAAAGTGTATCTTGTGAACATTTCACGTGATTATGAATATACATGGCCAATGGCTAGATCATAAGAATAATTCATCTGAGGTAAATATTTTGACAGATACAACCTGTTGGCTATTCAACATAGTTGTTTCTTAATCAATAGATTGTGCTGTTTATTTAACATTTAACAAGCATTTGCCATTTCCTACTGATGATATTTATATCATTGCTATTATCTCACTATTTTCTCCGGTTTTGTGTATTTGTGTACTGTAGCAGGAAACGTAAAAAACCAATCCACGCTACTTCTGTCATGACACCGTCTGTTCTCAACTCTCTGACCTGGAGCTCTGAAATCTTTCTACCTGGCTTGCTAAGTTTCCATGGTGGGTTGTTGTCATGCCAGCCTCACACTTCCAAATTCTCACAGCCTTTTGGGGTGCGCTTCTTGCAAACCCATGCCGTGCCGTGCTACCTTTCTCTCTGGAACACAGCTGAGCCACCACGTGAAGGAAAACACCACACAAACAAAAAAGGTCCTGATGCTTGTACAGCAAGCACATTATTGACTGAGCCATATCTATAGCCCCTTATCTCTATTTTATAGATGAGAAAACTAAGGTAAAGACTTTGGCCAAGGCACATCCAGCCAGGACGTGGTGACAGGGCCTCGGAAGGCAGTGAAGAGACTGCCCTTTCCCAAGACAGCTGTCTTGCTTCTGTCTCTGTTCATTCTGTCCATCTAGTGTCTCATACGCTAAGTTCAAGACAACAACAACGACTTCCTTACTATCCATCGTGATACAGCTTCACTTTATTCAAAGGGTATTTCAAATTGACAAATTTAGAAAACATATACACAATATGACACTCTTGAAATGTTCATGCAATTTCCATAAAGATTGGGAAAATAATCAGAGCAATTGAATTTGGCCAAATCTAAATAAGGGCAAGTTTAAAGAAACAAATAAACAGTTTGGTCTTTATGCCCGATTTAAAGAAAAAGAAAAAGGAAAAGAAAAGAAAGAAAAAAGTAAACCCTAATAACACACAGCAGCTTGACTGTGTGCCCAACAGCAGTGTTATCGAAGCTCCTGCTAGACTGGAGGTCTGCTTTTTGAGAAGTGGTGATTCTGGTGCTATTAGAGACATCAAAAGTACCGGTCACATCCGAGAGCACCTCTTCTGGTGATCTCCCCCTTTGACTCTCTTCCTTTATCTATGATGGCATCTTGCTGAGTGTACCCCTCTGGTCCTAAGTAAAAGAAGTTCTAGTTTAGAACTTCATGGGGCTAGATTCTCTACAGTTGGTGTCTCCATTCTGGAGACAAACAAACAAAAGACATGTCTCCCCTTTCTTTGGCAGAGTTAACAGTGTCACACATCATTTTCTAATTTGTATATGTACCCAGGTAAAATATAACATTGTCAGTGATGGATACACAATTGTATTAATTTCATTAGCCTTACTGGAGCTGCTCATTTGTATTTGTACTTTTAAAGTGTGTGTGTGTGTGTGTGTGTGTGTGTGAGTGTGTGTGTGTGTGTGTGTGTGTGTGTGTTTTCAGGGCACACATGTAGAAATCAGAGGACAACTTTCAGGAGTTAGCTCTCTTCTTTCTGAGATCAAATCTAAGTTGTCATGCTTGCAGAGCAAGCATTTTTACCCTCTAGGCCACTGTACCTTGTCACTAGTCCACAGGTTGCTTATATTTATTTATTTTATTTTTAAACTTACTATTATGGCGGAGGGGTTTGCCACAGCATGCATATGGACAACTGTGAGGAATTGGTTCTCTTCTACATTTCTGTGAGCTTCTAGGGATTAAACTCAGCTTGCAAGGCTTGTAGAGCAAATGATGCCTTTACCTTCTGACCCATTTTACTAATCTGTGAAGTGCTTCTTAAAAACAGCTAGTGAGCTGGGCGGTGGTGGCACACGCCTTTAATCCCAGCACTTGGGAGGCAGAGGCAGGCGGATTTCTGAGTTGAAGGCCAACCTGGTCTACAGAGTGAGTTCCAGGACAGCCAGGGCTACACAGAGGAACCTTTTGTGTATGGAAGAAAATGGGATAAATTATATGAACACATGTGCAAAAAAAAAAAAAAAAAAAAAAACAGCTAGCATGATATACATTGGTAGCCAGGTTTATCTGTGCATGAGTCTTAAGTCCTGGGAGGCTGAAGAGAGAGGATCTCTTGAGTCTAGTTGTTCCACACCAATTTAGACAAAATGAGATCAGCATCTCCATCATCCTCAAATGAACTACCTAAAGGTAAAGAGAACACCAAGGAACAATATAAAGCTGTGTTGATAAAAATTATCTTCTGCAAACCAAGGCAAGTTAGAGGAAGGGATGCAACTTGGAATTTCAACTCGTTAGTACATTGTGTAGTCTTTACACCAGAGACACGCAGGCATATTTTCTTTTTCCCTGTAACTATAATAATAGATTGTTAACTAGGATCCATACAGACTTCATGTGTATGCCTCTTATGGAACATTAAGTAGCCTTATGTCCTCTCCGAGTTTCTGAACCATCACCTCATTCTTTTCTCCTTACTTCATATACTTACATATGCCATGGAGTGCACATGGAGGTCAGAGGATAACCTGAAGAAGTCAGTTTTCTCCTTCTATCATGTGGATCCTAAAGATCAAACTTAGGTGGCCAAGCTTGGCTAGCATACCACTGCACACTTTTAATCTTATGTTTTCTGTATGTCATTTTCCTTCCTGCTGCTTTCTCATAATCTCAATTTCTCTCTCTCTCTCTCTCTCTCTCTCTCTCTCCTCATCTGGTAAAGCTGGCTGACTGTGGGGGTAAGAGCACTGACCGCTCTTCTGAAGGTCTTGAGTTCGGATCCCAGCAACCACATGGTGGCTCACAACCACCCATAATGAGACCTGAACGCCCTCTTCTGGTGTGTCTGAAGACAGCTACGGTGAATTACACCAGAGCAAGTGGGTCAGCAGAGGTCCTGAATTCAATTCCAAATAGCCATACACATGATAGCTCACGCCCATCTGTACAGCTACAGTGTACTCATACACATAAAA
>NW_022196903.1:42473484-42475351 GCF_008632895.1 Mastomys coucha
AAAAAAAAAAAAAAAAAAACCAAAAAACCCCCAAAAACTGGCTGACTGTGAGCTCACAGGATCTGTTTGTCATGGGCTCCCAGTGCTGGAATTAAAGGTATGAGTATTTATGACCTGTTCAATTTTATTACTTATTTCTTTATTTCTTTCTTTAGTCAGTTTTTTAGACAGGATGCCTCTATGTAACCCTGGCAGGCCTAGAAAACCCTCATAGAGCAGGCTTTGAACTCACAAACATCCGCTGCCTCTGCCTCCGACTGCTGGGATTTAACATGTGTGGGCCACACATGAATCCTAGGCCAACTTTAAATTAGCAAGACTATAACTTCTCAAATGCCAGTATTAAAATGCTCTGTATGTGTTTCCTCTTGTAGAATGTGTAATCTGGTGGACATCAGATAGTAATGCCTGGTGGAAAAGGAAAGGAAAAATTTAAAGGCTTTACTTCTCAAGAGCAACTGTAATTCAGAAACAGAACATAGAAAAAGGAAGAAAGAAAACAGATTCTTTATTCCGGGACATGATAAATAAACCTTCAAAAGCAATATGTAGACATATATGATAGGTAGAATCATTTTACTGAGAATAATAACAGAATATGGTTGGGCTTTTTCCCTTTTCATTCTTGAAACTGCTCAAGGTATTACAGTAGCAGTTGGCCTTATGCATCCAGAACACTCTTGGGGATAGAAAGACACTTTCAGCCAGGCAATGGTGGCACATGCCTTTAGTCCCAGCACTTGGGAGGCAGAGGGAGGTGGATTTCTGAATTCAAGGCCAGCCTGGTCTACAGAGTGAGTTCCAGGATAGCCAGGGCTACACAGAGAAACCAAAAACCAAAAAACAAAAAACAAAAAACAAACAAACAAAGAAAAAGACACTTTCACTAGCACATACATAGACCAAGGGAATACAGGGATATGTGCGTGATGGATTGGATTGAAAATTACATGTATGATATATGAAAAAAGTATAATTATATGGTCACTGTTCATCACAACATGAAGAATTCTACTGAAAGGTCACAGCATAAGAAAGAGAACCACTAGCTTAGGAAGAACAATTTAAATAGACATAAAAATCCAGGATGTCAGGTATGAATGGACCTATACATAACATAGCACAGAAGTCACCTAGGTTCTGTATTTGGCCAATGCATGTGAAATCTCTATGTAGAACGATTGGTTCTACTGACTGAGAAACAATGCTCAATATAAAAGTCTTGGAAAGTGTAGTCTGGAAAGAAGATAATAGCCAGAGGGAATAGAGTGTGGGAAAAAACTAAAGATTGAACAAGACACCAGAAAGACAATGAACTACATCCATCCCAAACTTTCTGGAAAAAGATAACATAGATTAAGGTAGGAAACAGGGCTGAGGGTGGGGAAGTGTGAAGAAGTCAAATATGGTCAGACTTTCAGATTACACAGGCCACCCACTGGGCTAGTAGACACCTAAGTTCTGCCCCATTTGGCCAGTACTAGTGACATCTCTGTCTAGAAGGATGAGTTCTACTAACTGAGAAACAGAGCTCAAGTGAAAGGTCTTGGGTGGGAGAGCCGGAGAGAAACCTAAGAATCCGGGGGTGGGTGAGTGGGTGGAGGTGCGGAGGAGTCAAGTGTGGTCAGGTGGCCCTTCAGATTGCACAGGCCATCCACTGGGATAGGAACTACATGCACCCTGAGCCTTCTGGTCTGAGAACAGGCAAGCACGCCTTCCCAGGAAGTGATAAACCTGTGTGGGGGCTTCAGGTTCCAGGATTCCCAAGGGCTTATCCGGAAGCCAAAAGACCCCGGACGCTCCCTCCTCAGACTGGCCTTAGGACTCTGGCCTATCTTCTGCCCAGGCCTCCTCCTTTGGTCTTTGA
>NW_022196903.1:42601169-42604468 GCF_008632895.1 Mastomys coucha
GTTTGGGAGTGTAAAGAGGAGTGTTGTGAAAGTGTAAAAGTGTTGTTTCGGGGTTCGGGTGTGTTTGTTTGTGCAAGGAAGGAAGGGAGAAAGAAGAAAAAATGTGTAGCCCAGGCTGGCCTCGAACTCGTGATCCTCTTGCCTCTGCCTCCTTGCAGAGCAGGATCATGGACCAAGGGAGCTGTGAGACGTGCCTGGGGCGGGTGTCATGCGGGAGGAGAAGTGTCGTGTTGGTGTGTGTGTGTGTGCGTGTATTGCCGCGTGTGTGTTGGGGGAGCAAAGGGAGGCGAGGCGAGGACAGGGGAGGTGATGCGAGGGTGAGGAGTCTTGAACGAGACTGGGCTAGGACCATTTTGGCAAGAAGACGAATCACGAATTCAAGGAAAGTCAGTAACCAGAACAAAGAGAAAGCAGAGAGACAGCCAGAGACATCACCAGACACCCACACTCGCAGGCACACACGTGTGCACACTCGAGGGCAAGTATGCACACATACACAGAGACAGACAGACAGACAGACAGACAGAACAGAGACAGACACAGACACAGCAGAGACACACACGGATAGGCAGTAATAAAGAGACACAGAGAGAAATGAGAGAGAGACAGACAAGAACAGTCAGAGACTCACACACACACACACACACACACACACACACACACACACACAGAGGGAGAGAGAAAGAGAGAGTGTGTGTGTGATTTGCCTAAGAAAGAAGGGGTTGGTGTGTCTAACACCTGTGACCGGTGCAGGCAGAAGGCAGAGGCCTGGGGCATCCACTAAATTGCCATCCCTGCTGGGTCTACAACTTGTCTCCACAAGATGCACTCTAGCAAAAGCAGTGCCGACTGAGGTCTTAAGTCAAAACCAAACCAAAGCAATGCAAAGCAGATAGAGCCCAGTGAAATATAAGTAGGAGAGTTGAAGAAAGGTGAAGAGTCACAGGAAGAGCTTGAAGAGAGGAGGTGGGGGAATCCAGTGGCTTGGGAGGAGGAGATGGCAGAGGAGGAAGAAAGAGGAGCAGGGCTGAAAGGAAGAGGAGAACTACAGAGAGCTTCAGCACTAGGAAGAGAGGGTGGTCTCCTGCCACTCCTTGCCTCTTCCCTCTTGTGCTCCTACTCAGAGAAGGAGGGCCCGGAAACTGGCAACACCCACAGCTCTGCTTTTGTGGTTTGTTTGTTTGTTTGTTTTGAGACAGGGTTTCTCTGTATCGCACTGGCTGTCTGAAAGTCACTGTACATATAGAGTTGGCTGGCTTCGAACTTAGGAATCCACCTGCCTCTGCCTCCCAAGTGCTGGGATTAAAGGCATGTTCCCCAACTGCCCGGCTCTGCTTCTCTTTCTTCCCTTTCTGGAAGGCCTGGGCCTTGGGCCACAAGACCACCCTGGCCATAACCAATCTTCAGGGCCTGGAGCCAGCACTTACACTTTGACTCACAGAGGTCCCCACACTGGGGCCCCTACGCCCATGCGGACTGGGACTGCCCTTGCTAGCCTTGCAGGAAGAGCTGCAGTTGGCAAGTGAGCTTCCTGGAATCATCCCATTGGCCCACTGGCTCAGGAGGCTATTCTTGTTCTAGGCTGTTGTGGGTGTGTCTCTGCATACTCCCCATCATTCAGACAGTGTGATTGAAATGTCGGAGAAAATGCAGAGGATTGGAGGATAAATATATGTAGTCCTGGCTGGCCTGGAATTCTGGCCTATACTGTCCCTTTAGAATCTACTGGTTTCTTAAGAAGTTCTTGCTTTTAGCCAACTTTTTGTCCAGTGTTTGATGGCAGAGTTGAGTTATATAGGGTATTTGTGATCATCTTGTCTTTGTCTTCATCTTCTTCCTGATGGGATCCTCTTTGTGTCTATTTTGTCAGTACCAAAGCTCATCCCTTTTGTGTCTGCTCGAATCCTAGGCCTTTAGAATGTGTGTGGCTGTGTGGTCTTAGTTCCATCTGTCTTTAGAGAAGAGAAATGTTCCCAAGCCTTTAATCAAGCAGTATCTGAAAATACCCTTTAAAAACAAATCAAGAGAAGATATATGTGGATGTAAGGTCATGATCACTAAGTTTAGTCTTAGAAATTATGAATAAATAAATGCTTGCCACAGTCTTGATGCAAGGGAAACTGATATGTGCCCACTTTAGCCTGACAGCCCAGTGTGTGTTCTTGTGTTGTGTTGAGACGTAGAACTAGAGATGCCGTGGTGGTGTGGAATAGACCCACGTGAGGAAGCCATGGTGATGCTGCAGCCCTGGCTGATGCCAGTTGCCATGTTGGGTTCTCAGCTCCACAGCAGCTGGGATCTGTCTGTGTTGATATTTGTGGACAGCCATTCATATACCTGTAATCTGGGTTGTCATCCCAGGCCTTGGTGAAGTCCAGACTCAATTGGCTGGTGGAGGCCATATTTGTGTCTGTGGTTTACTGGAGCAAGCATCTGCATTGATGTCAGAGGCCCAAGGTCCCACCAAATGCCTTATGGATTTCAGTGATCTGGGCTGCTGTCTAAAGCCCTGTGGATGTCTGAGCACTAAGCAGAGCTGGCCCAGGACCCTCTATGCCCTCTGCATATGGAGAGCAGGCCCAGTCTTTTCTGAAGTTTCCTGGGAGTGGTGGTCCCAAGCCTCATTGACTTTTGAAGAGTTGTCCCCCTTCCCTCACAGGGTTTGTGTATAAGTAGGGGAATCCCATTGGAGACTTGGGTTGATCAGTTCAGCTGCAACCCAGGCCCAGATCAAGGGCCTTGAGTTGCCCACCCCAATATTTACCCTATGAGTGTGTGAAGGTTTGGTTCTGCAGAACAATAGCAACAGGATCTCCGTGACAACAGGGCAAACCACAGGATAACCAAGGGGAGTTTCGGTAAGGGTCCACTATTGATGGTGTAGCAGATGCTAGAGGCCTTGAACTAGAACAATGATTCATTGCATTGGACATTTGCAAGTAAAGCTGTTTGGGCTGAAGGGCTAAGGACTTACACACCAAAGCTCCCAATGCCACTACGACTAACAAGATCAGACTGGTATAGGATCAGAGTGGTGCAAGTATAGGCACAGAACTGGAGATGTGACAGCTGTGACTGCTGTGAGAGAAGGCTGCAACTGACAGAAGAGCAGTCATTGCCCAAAGGGGTCAGCAAGATTGGTTTTTTGTTTTGTTTGTTTGTTTTTATTTTAATTTAAAATTTTCTTTTTGGGGCGAGGTAGAAAGGGTGAAGGGGAAGATATGGAAGGACTGGAAAATAAGGGGGCAAGGGTATATGACATGAAATCCCCAAAGAACCAATAAAAAGTATCCAAAACA
>NW_022196903.1:42605368-42616711 GCF_008632895.1 Mastomys coucha
AAAAAAAAAAAAAAAAAAGAAAAGAAAAGAAAAGAAAAGAAAAAAAAAGAAAAGAAAAGAAAGAAAGAAAGAAAGAAAGAAAGAAAAATTGAGGCATGGGGCACAGCACAACACTGTCTTAATGGCCCAGGTGCATGCTGTGTGTTCTCATGTTGGAAACAATTTTGCACAACATTTGAGAGTGGTTTCTGGATAAGAAAGTATAGAACACATAAAATTATATACTAGTAAAACTAAGTTAAAATACTGGGACTCTTAGGAGAGTCATTGTGTGCAATGTACAGAAGCAGAAAGCTAGTGGAGCTACAGAATTAAGGGTTAACTTGATTCTTTCTGGCCACTGCCTGACAGCTTTGCCCATGTCATTTATCATTAGAGCTTAGCTGACTTCAGAGCTCTGCGCTCTGAAATATAAGTCAAAGTTAAAGTTTAAAGTTTGCAATTATTATTATTTTGGCCAAAGGCCTGGAAGTAGGAAAAGCTTGAAACTTTGGGGAACAATAGTAATTCTTGATTCTTTGTGGGATGTGGTTATGTTTTTTAATTTGATTTGGCAATGATTATACAAGGTCCTTTTTTTTTTTTTTTAACCTGCTTTTGGAGTATCAATGAAAGAGTAAGGCAAGAGAAAGGCTAGTGAGCAGGTTGAGAGAATATATGAGGTAAATGTAGAGAGCACGTGAAGAGTGAGTGAGGTGAGAATCTGAGGTGTGTATGGAGAGTGTGTGTGTGAGTGAAAGGAGAGTGCATATGTGTGTGAGTGCGAGAGTTCAAGAAAAGAAAAGTGCACAGGAGAAAAGCAGACTGCACAGGAGAATGCAGAATGTCTGCAGCAGGGAGAGAGAGAGAGAGAGAGAGAGAGAGAGAGAGAGAGAAACTTTAAGCCTTGAAGAATTGCCTGTCAGTGTGTACTCAAAAAGTAGTCTGTGTATATTTATTATGTGCCTTTCAGATATCCCTGCTTCCAGTTGAGAGCCCCAACCCTGGGTTTGGGGATTTAGCTCAGTGGTAGAGCACTTGCCTAACAAGCACAAGGCCCTCAGCTCTGAAAAAAACAAAACCAAAAACAACAACAACAAAAAAAAAAACTTCGAGGCTGGCCCTCAACACCAGTGAAGATGGAAATTTAAGAAAATTGGGAATGGAAAATAAAAACATAAAGTCAAGAGAAATAAGGAAATAAATTCATTATAAAAACATTTTTTCCTTCTACTGGTTCCCTATATGTACAGCAGTGTCTGGGACTGGGATTAAAAACATGTCATCCACAAAATCCTTACTTCCTCCTTTCTTTAATTTGTTTTAGTACTTATTTATTTATATCAGTACACTGTAGCTGTCTTCAGATACACCAGAAGAGGTGAGAATTGAACCTAGGACCTCTGGTAGGTCAGTGTTCTTACCTACTGAGCCATCTCTGCAGCCCCTTTCCTTAGTTTTTATGTGAATACTAACTTACTTGAATTCCTTTTTTAAGTTGTGTGTGTGTGTGTGTGTTGTTGTTGTTGTTGTTGTTGTTGTTGTTTCTATGTCTATCTTTCAGCCTATATCAGTGTGTAGTTAGAGGACTGGAAGTTAGTTACTTTTTTCTCCACCGTTGCTATCTTGGTATTGACACTCTGATTGCTGGGCTCCACTACCTGTCCTTTAGTTGCTGAGCCATTTGCTAGCTCCTGACCTTTCTTTAGAATAGTACTTCTCTAAGTAATAGTACTACTATTCCAGATATTATCATATCAATAATTTTAGGAAACTGTTGGTCAAAGTTTTGTGCTTTATATACCATTGTCTGGTTTTCATTGTTGTTTATTTTTTATTGTTTGTTAAGCATTGATGTCTGCTGAAGGAAACGGCCAGAAAATTCGTACTTTTTCTCCCCTGGTAGAGTTCTTATTTCAGGTGTGCGAGAAGCTTTGACCTCCAATTTATTTTTGTCCCCTGTACTGTTAAGTTGACGAAAGCCAGCTTCCCAAGCTTCAATGCTGACGCTGTTTCTCTCATTCTCAAGAAAATGCGTTTCTCGGTCGTCACATACTCAGTCTCCTCTTGATTTAAAATTTACTTTCTTATTTCACCATTTTTAATACTCTCAGGATTCCTGCAATCGTAGCTGGGGAGCGGGGAGAAGGGAGAGATGCTATTTTGCATACATATTACCCAGCATGCTTTGAGCCAGACGTTATCCGGAAGCCCTGTAAGTTCATTGAATTGTAAATAGATTTTTCTTATAAAGTAAATACTTTTCTGTGTTTTTGTTTTTACGGGTGAGGTTCATATTTGGAATATGCAAACATATTTTTAACAGCTTGCTCTCTCTTAACCCACCATGACTTACAAAGGGTGAATATTATAAACCTTATATATCTATGACGACCAAACCATTTCTCGGTTGGTCCGAGAGTAGTGGTGTTTACAACTAATTGATCACAACCAGTTACAGATTTCTTTGTTCCTTCTCCACTCCCACTGCTTCACTTGACCAGCCTTTTGTTGAATGAGCTATTTAACACCAACTCCTTCCTGTCCGTGGACAACCAAACATTTTTTAATCACTTTAAGAAATAATTATAACATCACCTTCTACCAGCGTAATTGACTAATGATGAGCACATCACCTACCACGTTGAAAAGGAAAATCCCTTTATTTGTGTCAGATCCTTCTGTTTACTGAAAGCCTTAGGTTTATGTGTCAAAATGACCCATATTCATTCACCTCCATGTCCCCAGTGTCAAAGAGAGGGCAAAACAGAACAAACTGTAATGGAAAAAGCAAGATTTGAAGGTTGTAAAGTTATATGCATATGGGTTCGCTTTCACTCCACATAGGAAATCAGTGCATCTATTCCAAAGTCTATTTTGAAACAAAGTTTAAAAGATGAGGGAGGAAACGTTCAAGGCTGTTAACCTAGAAATGATTCTCCTTTCTAAGTAGTGGGGAAACTGTGGTTTCCTTATTTATTTCTTGGACTCTGGTTCTTGACCTTAGCTGCTGATTCTATCTGGGACGCTTCAGATTTCTCGGGGGCTACCTGTTGCATTTCAGATTTTTCTGCTTTTTCATCCTTTAACTGGCAGAGAAAACGGACCTGATCAAGAGCCCTAGACGGTATCATTTCTAGTCTGTATCAAAGAGTTCCCTTAATCTTTTAGGAACTGCAATTCAAGTCAAACTAAGATTTGTGACTTCAATGAAGAAACGAATTTCAGATTAAGTCAGTATGAATCACAACTGGAGGTTTTATTAAGGATCTTTTAATACAGACGTTAAGCACAAGTGTTAGAGAGAGATGCTCAGCAAAAAATGAAACAAACAAACAAAACAAACTCCAATGTAGGTAAGAGCTTCTAAGGGGGAGGGAGGAGGGTCTCAAATCTTCTTAGCATTAGCCACACACAGACCATTTTGATTTCTCTTAAGTTACACTTGAAAAGTTTGCTAAGAAATCTTTTTTGTTTACTTTTCTCTATCTTTTGATAAGTAAGATAATAAGGTAGCTCTAGCAATAAAATTATAATCTGATAAAGACCAGAGCCATTTAGCATTCAGTACACGACTTTTCCCTGTAAAGGGAAAATCCTTTCTGGTAAGATTCCCTAGAAAATTGCATGTTGGGAGGGAGAAGGGCCTGGAACAGTTGTTAATTGTGCTGAAATCTTTGTCTGTTAGCAAGAGGCTTCGAAGGCAATCCAGGGTGAGGGGCTCCTCTCCCTTCTAATGTCTGCGGAGACAATTCCACAATCTTATTATACAGGGGCCTGCTTCCAGCTTTCTCAAGGTTGCCAAAGGCCTCTGGGTGCAACTCAGGTCTGCAACTGTCTCTCTGAGGCTTCCCTTGGTATCCCCACAAGGAATTTGGCCTTCTTTCACATTTTTCTATATTTTCAGACTCTTGGACTTGATTTCCTGCAAAAAAGCTTCCTTTCTGAGACATATATTTTTACAGTTCTATTTTAAAACATGACACGATTATTAACTTCAAATATCTCTTAATGTTTTTTACTCTTATTAAATATCAGTCTTAAATCCTACTGATATTACTTTAAAATTCCTAAATGTCTACAAAGCTTTTTACTTTGCTCTTTACTTTCCCTAAATGATTCAAACATTGTTCATTGCCATTTGATCTGTACAAATTTTAAGATTTGGTAAATTATTTGCGGAAGATTAAGTTTCAAAAAAGACTAGTCAAGTGCAGTAGTGAGAAGGGGGGAAAGTGTAGAACAGGAGTTCAATCTGTAACTGACTGTGAACAATCAATTGAGATAACTCACTACCTTCGGACCAGCCAGAAGCTATGGTCTCACTGTGAATTAATTAAAGCCCAAGATTCTTACCACTTTACGATTATGGTATTTTTTTTCCGATGGAGTGGGGTAGGGGAATGTGTGTATGTAATTTACATCGTAATGTAAATATTATGTTTATATATAAAACTCTGGCAATATTTGTTCACTAATACATTTGGTGACTGTTAGCCATCAAGACTTGAAACCGCTGACTTTTGCTGAGCATCTTGGGAAAGACTTGCAAATGTACCATTTCGTCACTAGGGCGTTTCTCCTGGCCTGTGAAAGGCTCGTTCACGAAGTGCATTCCCAGATGACCTTTTGCAGAAGGCCTCCTTTGTCTGGTTGCTGTGGGTCCGCCCCGACGGGGAGGATCCGTCCGATAAAGAGGAAGCTTCACTGTGCAGACCCTCGAGCTTTTTGCCTCTAGCCCCTTCAGCAGAACGGTGTGCCCTAAAACCAACCACTTTCACGCGTGGGTAGCCTGCTTCCAAAACTACCACTACCCGCTATTTCCCAAGCCCCAAGTGACCCAACCCAAACAAAACAGGCAAGCAGCCCCAACAACCCAGAGCAAGACTAAATAATACCCGGGCAGCTCAGCTTGGATGCTTCTGAGGATTTAAGAGTTGACAGGGTGATAAGGCAAAACCAAGACAGAAGCCAAAGAAATGGAATCGGAAGATGGGGAGGTGAGGTAGAGAGAGGGAGGGAGAGAGAGACAGAGACAGACAGACACAGAGAGAGCTCTAAAAGATCGGAGATTAATCTGAATGCAAAAAGTAGCCAACTGGACAGTAGGGGTATTCTGGAGCGAGGACGGGTTTGTAACGAAACAGGCTGAAAATTGTCAGATTGCATCGGTCATTCCAGATAGCAACACCCTAAATGAAGAAGGGTAGTGACTCCTGTCATATAACGTACCAACTAGACTCTGCTGTGACAAATGTCCTTTTCCCAGGAATGTCCTCGGGACTCTTCAAACACCTGCCTCAACCCGAAATGCAGAACAGTGCCTCTTAGTCCAGTTTGATGATGTCAGCAAACTTAACCCATTTCCTGGAGACTCAACATCCTTCATCTTTACTTCCCTCGCAGGCTCTGCTCTCCGCTGACCCTCCTGAGACTTTCTAAGACCCTTCTGGGTGCTCTGCAGTGGATGCTACCTGCTTGCTTAATAGACTCCGCTGCTCCGAAGCAGTCGCTCATAAACCCTTTGCCTGAAAGATGGTCTCTGCCTCTCTTGAACCCCCATCCTACCGAAAAACTCAACAAAATTGACAGGGAGAATATAAATGAATTTATAAAAATGGCTCATTCAGGTGAGGCATGGTGGCAGTCTCCCTTTGTCTAATGTCTGTGAGAGAGGCAGGCAGATCTCTGTGAGTTTGAGGCCAGCATAGGGACTTTCAGGCCATCCAGGGCAACTTAGTGAGACCCTTTTTCAAAATATTAATAACAATAGCTTTATTATTAGACTATTATTATATTATATATAATAACTACATTATATATAACTATTATTTTATTACACTTAAGATCCATGTAGTAGCAGGAAAGAGCAGCCCATTCTTTGCTGGGCTTTCCCTGGCGGTGTTAGCAAAGCTTGCCATACCATCTTCCTCCCTGTAGCACCCTGTCCTCACCGGCATCTAAATTCCAGGGAGACATGGTTACTGGCTCTTCCTTTGTCTGACATCATTTTTCTATCAAGCAAGCAGGTAGCATCGACTGCAGAGCACCCAGAAGGGTCTTAGAAAGTCTCAGGAGGGTCAGCGGAGAGCAGAGCCTGCGAAGGGAAGTAAAGATGAAGGATGTTGTGTCTCCAGGGAATGGGTTAAGTTTGCTGACATCACCTAACTAGACTAAGAGGCAAAATCAGTGTGTTAACAGAGAAAGTAGGGGTTGAGGGAATCAAAGAAAAAAAAAGAACAAGCTTCTCTACTACAAATCCTTCAAAGAACTTCTCCAGCCTTGGGGATCAGCTTCGTAAGTGTTGCTCCATGAAATCCCCAATGTCTCATTTCAAAAATAGGTAATACTTTAAAATGGAGCAGTCTCAGATGGACGGTGGGTGTGTGTGCATTTAATCCCAGCATTTAGAGGACAGAGACAGGCATATCTCTGAGTTTGAGGCCAGCCTTGTCTATAGAGAGAGTTTCGAGACAGCCAGGGCAACACAGGGGACTGCGGGACAGTTTCTACCCCATTTCCCTAAGTCCAAGCTTGGTAAGCCATCCCCCCACCACTATCAGGGTTTTCATAGAAGGAGCTGGTAGTAGAAACTTAGGGACTGGGCCATTAGAATGTCAGATCCAATTTGCTCCTGATGAAATTATCTTCCTCATGGTGCAAAGAGCCCCTTGGAGGACACTGGGAAAGCAGAATTATACAGTACAGGCTGGTGCTCAGTAAGCAGGTTGACAGAATGAATACATGAGTGAGGCTGAGGGATGGAGTCATTATTTTTCTGTTGCTGTGATAAACTACCATGACTAAAACAGCTTACAAAAGAATGTTTTTATTTCGGCTTACGTTGTAGAGGACTAAGAGTAGTCCATCATGGATGGTTCTTACACACTGTTTTGTGGGTGGAGTTTGAAAACATTGTGCTAATGAAAGAAACCTGATACAAATAAGCCATGTGTTGAATGGAATTATGTACATTTCTATGAAATGTCCAGCATAAGCAAAGTAGACTGAAGTTTGGTGGCAGAAATGGCAATTGTATAGCACTGAAAATTTACTGACTACATGTCCCTGAGTTGTATACTTCAAAATTCTTTGTTTGAGGCTGGTGAGATGGCTTATCAGGTAAAAGTGAAAGCCCAAAGACTTGAGCTCAACAATCCAACAAAAGAAGGGAAAACTCCTGAAATATTGCCTGTGGCCTCCACAAGGTGTTTGTTGTAGCATGTATGCACTCACATACATACCACACACCCCTACAACAACCGTAATTAAATCATTTAAAAATTTTTTTATCTATTTTTATTTATTTATTTATTTATTTAGAGACAGGATTTCTCTGTGTAACAGAGCACTGGCTGTCATGGGCTCACTTTATAGAGCAAGCTGGCCTCAAACTCACAAAGATCTGCCTACCATTGCCTCTTGAGAGCAAGGACACCCGACCTTTAATGTCAATTTTTAATCACCGGTGAATTTCATCTCAATTTTTCTTTAAAAAATTTCTATCACCTATCTGGGAGGTTTGCTCTGTTAGTAAGTGGTGGCAGATTTGGGTAGCTGTCTAACAAGTACTTGCTGTCAGTCAAGTTTGGTCTCCAATTCTCACCCTACATCCCTTTGATTGGTCCCCTCCTATCTGCAATCATATGTATCCACCTTCAATATCTGTTGTTCTTTGGAGTTCTGGAGGTCCTGCCCTTTAGCTCTGATGGATGCTACTTTGTTGCAGGAAGCCAGTCTCTCTGGCTCCTAGGCTGGGTTTTTCTACAAGGAAGGTACAACAGTACAAATGAGACCTGCACTCAAATTCTAGCTCACGTCTGGCCAGACAAGCCCTGAGCTACATTATTCTCACTCCTTTCTGGCTTCAGCTTGGGAGGTAAATACCACAGACCCTCTCTACCAGCTCATTTATCCCTTCTCTAACGCCAAGTCTGGGTTTTGCTAAGTGTCCTACATTGTTTCTCTCACCAACATCTCCTGGTTGTATTACTTCCCTGCTGATAATCATTAGTAATCCTCCATAAACTTTGAAGAGGAAGTCAAACTTCAGACTTCTAGTAGATGCATGAAGATGCCTGGTACATTAGGATTTGTACTTAAAAACTGTCTTTCTTAGACCAATGAGATAGGTCAGTGGTTAAGAGCATTTGCTGCTCTTCCAGAAGACCCAATTTCAGATCCTAGAAACCCCATCATGTGACTCACAACCACCTATAATACTAGCTCCAGCTGTGCTCAGTACCCTCTTCTGGCCCCAATGGGCACCTACACTAATGTGCACATAAACACATGCATATACCTACGGAAAAATAAAAACTTTCTTAAAAAGTGTGTGTGTGTTTGTGTACTACATACATGCCTGTGCCTGGTACCTGCTGAAGTCTTTGGACCCCCTGGAACTGGGGTATGGATGGTTGTAAGCCACCATGTGGATGCTGGGAACAGAACCTGGGTCCTCTGGGAAAGCAACAAGCACTTTTAACAGCTAAGCCATCTCTCCAATCTTTTAAAACAAAATTGTCTTCCTCAGCTCCAGCTCTCAATCGGAAATAACATGCTAGTAGTGAAAATGCCCTCCTCATCTGGCCTTTGGCTCCAGGAGTGTCGATATCAGCCTGTGCCATGCTCTCAGTAACTCTATTGTATAAAGCAGTGATTTTTTTCAAACTGTGCCTCTCTATGACTTTATGGAAACCATTTTTTTTTTTTTTAAAGATTTCTTTAAGGGCTGGAGAGATGGCTCAGTGGTTAAGAGCACTGACTGCTCTTCCAGAGGTCCTGAGTTCAATTCCCAGCAACCACATGGTGGCTCACAACCATCTATAATGCATTGGATTTGATGCCCTCTTCTGGTGTGTCTGAAGTCAGCTACAGTGTACTCATATACATAAAAGAAATAAATCATCTTTAAAAAAAAAGATTATTTTATGTATGACTACTCTATCTGCATGTACACTTGAGTGCCAGCAGAGGTCATCAGATCCCATTACAGATGGTTGTGAACCACCATGTGGTTGCTGGGAATTGAACTCAGGACCTCTGGAAGAACAATCGGTGCTCTTAACCACTGAGCATCTCTCCAGGACCCCATGGAAGCCACGTTTTACCATTTAGTGTATGAATGTATAGGATCGGGAGCACATGAGCTATGGTATGCCTGTGAAAGTCAGAGGATAATTTACAAGAGTCAGTTCTCTACTTCCACCATGTAGGTCCTGGGGCCAGACTCAGGTTGATCCCAGGTTTAGTAGCAAGTACGTTTACCTGCTGAACCTCCTTGGGACTTCATTTTGAAGAGATGACTGTGTGCCTATATAGAACAGCCGCATCCGTCCAGCATTACCATGTGGGACAAACTAATAAATGACTTACTTCTGGGAGTGGAAAGGGTGCCACCAGCCGGGCAGTGGTGGTGCACACCTTTAATCCCAGCACTTGGGAGGCAGAGGCAGGCGGATTTCTGAGTTCGAGGCTGGCCTGGTCTACAGAGTGAGTTCCAGGACAGCCAAGGCTATACAGAGAAACCCTGTCTCAAAAAAACCGAAAGGGTGCCACCACCTTATAAATTCAGTGGGGTGAATCTGGACATGTACACTAAGTATTCATGTCATTATCAGGGAAACAAGGCCCAAGAACTTACTGGACACAGCAGACTAAGGCAAGAGTTTAACTCTTCTACCTGGACCCCATACAAATGAAAATACCTAGCACCATGAGGTCAGCAGCCCCCAACAAACCTGTGTGTGTGTGGCGTGTGCCAGGAAACACTACGTGGGGCTTGAGAGATGTATCACAGTTAACTACTCTGAGTTGACTGCTCTTCCAGAGGACCTGGGTTTCATCCTCAGCACCCACATGACAGCTTAAAATTGTCCCATGCCCTCTTCTAGCCTCTGTTGATGCTAGGCATACACATGGCACACAGATATACATGTAGGCAAAGCACCCACACACATAAAATAAAAAACAAATCTGTTTCCAGTGTTGATTTTGACATGGCCTACTCAAACTGATGTCTCTCCAGTCTTCAGCTCAGATGCCTGGGCCAACCTGCTCCTTTACCTGGAGAAGGGCTGGGCTGGGTACTGCCCTTTCACCTCTGCAGCGTGCCCACAATCCTCCAACACACACTGGCCTGATCTGCAGCCACTGGGCTGCCCCAGTTACTGCTGCAGGGAATTTGATCACACTGTTAAGCCCGAGACTGTGGTATTTACCGAAAAAGCCTGTTTCTAGCTACGTGGCTCAGCCTTTAGCATACACCTTCTATACCTCTGACTGGAACACAGACACACCCTTAGCACACACCTTTAATCTCAAACAATGAGGGTAAAGTTAGTTTGTAGAAGGATGCACCCATATTTGAAAGTGACATCTAAGTGAGTGGCAGACACAGTGATGAGTCAGAGAAAGATCTGACAGAATAGGCTATGCCCAACTCTCACAAGGAGAGGAAAAGGAAGCTGTGTGAGGGAGAGCCCAGGACAGCCAGGACTACACGGGGAAACCCTGTCTCAAAAAACAAACAAACAAAAAGAAACATATCCATATTTCATGTTTCGGACATAGCACACTCAAAAGGGAAAAAGATGCTTACACACACACACACACTTACTTCATGGTTTTAGTTTGACTCAGGGCAGACAGGCCTTGGTGACTAGAGTTCCAGAAAGTTGACAAGCTTTTAGAGCCAAGAATCTTGGACACCCAAGACCAGGAGTTAACACTGACTATTGTCAAGATCTGAGAAATCCCAATACCAAGCCTGCTCAGAAACTGCAAGAATAAGTGCTGCCAAGATCTAAGAATTCCCAACTGCCTGGCCACCTGAGAACTCTAGCAAGGGTGGAGTTAGCAGGTGTGCTACTGGGGACAACATCAGAGCTCTAACACTAGAGAGCACCAGCCACAGCTGCTCCTGTTCCTGCCTGCTATGCAAGTGTCTAAGTCTGCCTGAGATCCTTTTATTTTAGCAGCGAGACTGGTTTGAGGACCCAGAAGTAGCCACACTCCATTACCACCTGTCATCCTGGTGTCAGATGCTGGAATGGCTGTGTCCATCCAACATGAGATTCTGTTCAGCCGGGACACGGACATGGCTCTCACATAGGCTGAAACACCATCCTGGCCAGTTGTCAGGGGAGAGTGACTTGGTGTCATCATCAGGAAGAAATCAAAAACAAACATACCGACAGTTACCTACTTTTAAGCTAAAAGTTGGAACAAGAAAATAAAAGGCAAGCAACATAATTTGGCAAAGACTTTTAAACTTTAAATTAAAAAAAAAGAGATTCAAACAGAAGATCCAAAACTTATTTGTTTGAAGAAATACTGAAGTAAATAGTTTAAAAAAAAAAAAAA
>NW_022196903.1:42616822-42618662 GCF_008632895.1 Mastomys coucha
AAAAAAAAAAAAAAAAAAAAGTGAAGATCCCGCCATTTCACGGCTGGCTCACTTGCGTGGTGGCCAGTGCTGTCCACTACAATGTCTGGTCTCTCCACCTCTGCAGGCAGCCAGGCCTCTAAAGCTCTTCCTTGGCGCTGCTCCTCTTTGTGGCATGTTCATCTATAAACTTGCTCAAATGCTCCAGATCTCTGTCACCACCCTCAAATTTAATTGGGTTCTTTTTGTCCCCACTGGGGGCAAAATAGATGGTAGGGAAGCCCTCCACCTTGTATCGGTCGTTGGTGATGTCATTGGCAGTAGCATCCATCTTGGCGATGACCAAGTCCTTCTGGCCCTTGTATTTCTTGCCGAGGCTGGTGTAGACAGGCTCCAGCTGCTTGCAGTGCCCACACCAGGGTGCGTAGAATTCAATGAGGACATCCTTTTTGGGGTCCATCACAATGGCATCAAAGGTCTTTCCCACCACCACCTTGACTGGCCCCTTGTTGTTCTTGGGTACGGGCTGTGATTTGATGACTGGCTTTAGTTTTCCTGCCAAACACAAAAAGAGGAGGTGTCAGTACTTAAAACACCATGGATTCTGCTACTTTATCTGAACCAGGCACAGAGGTAACCTGAATTACTAGCTACCAGGAGTTCTTAGCCCCACTCACAGGTGAGGATTCAGCCCCTTTAAAACCTTCCCCAACAATGGGCAACACTCTATAATAAAAGTATCCTCACTCTCCCAGTCCCTACAAAGTCCAGTCTAACAGAGACACTGACCAATGTAGGAGAGCACTAGGACTGGGTCTGAAAACATCAACTTTGTGATGACAAAACTGAGTACCCAAGATGGAGAAGGGCCCTGGTATGTACCAAATGGCCAACAATGAGAATCAGGTGCTTTGCCCAGTGAGGACAATAAAGACTAAGTTTGGAATCTCATAGCAATGTTCCTCACGTTCAAAAGCCTGTTTCAAAGAGCTTTGAAAGTTTCTAAGTCATGCTTGCTCTTTTTCCTAAAAATAAAACCAAAACCTACCAACCAATCAAACTAACTCCAATAACAGCATTCTGAGAGGCTGAGAAGAATCACAGTTTGAGGCCAACACGAGATACAGTGAGGCCCTGTCTCAAAAAGCAAAAACAAAGAGTCTGTCTCCATCCTCCCAAGCCTGAGGGACAGACAGGAGAGGAAAAATCTAGAGTAACACTCGTGAGTACAAGTGGTCAATGACAGAGAGGTTCAAGTCACAGAGGCCTCAGCTGTGCCCAGCCCTGCACTGTCTATCTTCAATGCATCTGGAGATGCCTCCCGGAATCTTTGTCTAGTCACAAATTGTGGTTTCTTGAGGCTGATGCCACTGAATGAGCCCTCACCTGGCTTTTGCTTTCAGAGTAAATACTAGAAGACTTGCCAAAATGAGGAAAAAGTAAACCTCCCAAATTTCAAAATATAGCATTTGAGTTGTCTCGGTGTCTCAGTCTAGGAGGCACACTGGCCCTTCCTCAGGTGACTAAGTCAGAGAATGAGTTGGAGAGGACTTAGGAGTGGGGAGGGACGGGGAGTTACAGGGCCTACTAGGCCTTCTCTGTGGGCTGCAGAGAAGAGATCAGGTGTCTGGGTGTCTTCCTCTATCATGTGCTGCTATCTCTCTTTTTTTTAATCATTCATTCATTCATTCTCTCTCTCTTTTTTTTTTTCCGAGACAGGGTTTCTCTGTGTAGCCCTGGCTGTCCTGGAACTCACTCTGGCCTCGAACTCAGAATCCGCCTGCTTCTGCCTCTCAAGTGCTGGGACTAAAGGCGTATGCCACCACCACTCGGCTCATTCATTTTTTTTTTTTTTTTTTTT
>NW_022196903.1:42618733-42633513 GCF_008632895.1 Mastomys coucha
TCTCTGTGTAGCCCTGGCTGTCCTGGAACTCACTCTGTAGACCAGGCTGTCCTTGAACTCAGAAACCCGCCTGCTTCTGCCTCCCAAGTGCTAGGATTAAAGGCGTATGCCACCACCGCCCGGCTAGGCTCATTCATTCTTGATGAAGAGTCCTTTGCCAGCTTGGAAGCTCCAGGGTGTCACCTGTCTTTGTGACGCACAGACATGTGTGGCCCAACTCACCTTTTTTAAAAGCTGTGACAAATTCCCGGAGAGTGTCTGAATCAAACTCCTCTGGCTCCATGGCAAACTTCTTCCCACTCTCATCTAGGATGGCTGCGTTGACATCCTCTCCACTCTCACTGAGCCCCAGGTCCTTCACCTCTGTGGCATAGTCCTCCTCGTCAGCAATGGCGAAGGTGTACTCAGGGAAGTCCTTGGCCACCTCTAGGACTTTGTTACGCCAGAACTGAGTGGCTGAAACAGACCCAGGCTGTGAACTGAGTGGCTAAGCAGAGTAACTGTCCTGCCCTAGACTAGGCTTCACTTCTTTTTTTTTTTTTTTTTTTTTTTTTTTTTTTTTTGGTTTTTTTGAGACAGGGTTTCTCTCTGTAGCCCCGGCTGTCCCGGTACTCACTCTGTAGACCAGGCTGGCCTCGAACTCGGAAATCCGCCTGCCTCTGCCTCCCAAGTGCTAGGATTAAAGGCGTGCGCCACCACCGCCATGCCACTTCTTTTTTTTAATCATCTATTTTCTTTTTGTTGTTTAATTTTTATTATACTATACATAGTATATATATGTGTGGAGGTCTGGGAACAACTTGTGGGAACTGATTCTCTGTCTACCACGTAGGTCCTAGGGATTGAACTCAGCTCCTCAGGATTAGCACTGAATGTTTTTACCTGTTGAGCCAACTCTCTACCCCTAGGTTTGACTCTTAACTCCCCTTTTACTAAACCAGGAAGGAAAAGGGGTACTATAAGGCTCAGAACTCAAAATCCTATGGTAGAGGCAAAAAATATGCCCACACTACTGACTTTAAGAACCTTAGAGCAAGATTTCTAAAAGTGGTAGCCCCCACCCTTCAAAGGTGTTGGTAGGGTCTCTCACCAGCTCTGTAATCAAAGCTGAAGTCCACACTGTAGTATACAACCACCAGGGGGCGTTTGCTGTACCGCTTAGCATCATTAGAGGTCTTTCGATGGCCCACCAGGGGCAAGGCATGTTTCACCACATAGTCCTTAATGGCTGATGCCTCTGTGGAGCCCTGTTTCAAAGAGGGCATAGATGAGAGCAAACACAATGAAAAAGTTTTAGCTAATATGCCTTCAGAACAGGAGGGCCAGGTGAGCTCACTCACCCCATCCAATCACACGGTTTCTCCTGACTAGAACTCCGAACCCAATGGAAAAAGCTTAAGGGTCTTAAACAGTGACTACAATGGACTGAATCATGTGGGTCTTTCCATCTTCAGCTAACTGATCTTCACAAGAGCCCCGAGGCCCCTTTTATAGATGACAAGGTGAGATAAAACTCCAGCTAATAAGTGACCAGGCAAAGCACAGTAACTGGCTACAAGAAGCCACACCTTTAATCTTCGGATTGTATTGATACACCACTGAGCCCACCTCTTTTCTCTGGGGGCTGTGTGCTGAGGTCACAGCATTCAGACAAACAGCTGTGCTTAACGAGGCTCAATGGTGGACTCATTTAATGATGGTCCATATGGTTCTTCCAGTGAGATGCTTCATAAGCATCAAGGGAACCCAAGTCTACATGGCACCTAAAATATGTGTCAGAGTGACAGTTTCTAAGGGGACACAGAACTCAGATTTTGGAGACTGGAGGTCACCAGGGTTCACACTTAAGACTCAAATCAAGTCCTTTCCAGATACTGTCTCTCAATCACCAAGAGTAGGTCCAGCCCACTTTATAGCTGCAGAAACTTGTACAAGCTTATTAACCCACATTCCCAAAGTCCTACACTTGTCATACAGCAGACAGCACAATGAGAACCCAGGGTTCCTTGTGTAGACGGGGAAGTCAGGGAGCAGATGGCACACAGCGCTGAAAGTAGCAGTGCAGAGGGCAAGGTTCAAAGAGGGCCTGTTCTGATGTCAGTGGGTGTGTTGAATGCACTACAAAAGCAAGCAAAGAAGCCCTGGAAGCTGCAATAAGGCATAAGCTTTGGGTCCAGGTAGAAAGGATCAGATGAAGTCTTTTATCACCATCACCTGAGACAAGGTTCACTCAGGGAGCAAACTCAAGAGCACGGCAGCAGTGACGAGCTCACTCACCCCAGACTAGACTACAGGGAGCTTAACCTTGTAACCTTTCTGGGCTAAGTGTCCCTTCAAGAATGTGCTGGATTGCTAGGACAGTATGGCCTCTAAGCCCAGCATTCCAAAGGCAGAGGCAAGGGAATCTCTGTGAATTCAAGGCCAACCTGTTCTATATAGTGAGTTCCAGAAAAACCAGAGATACATTTTGAGACCTTATTTCAAGAAAAATTTTAAACAGTAACATACCAATATGACTCTTGGCAAGCCCCTGGGTATAGACGACTATCCTTTCCTTTTAAAATAAACTTCATCTCAAAATCTCAAAAACCAACCAACCAACCAGCCAGCCAGCCAGACAACCAATCAACCAACCAGCCACCCAGCCAAAAATCAACCAACCAACCAGTGATCTGGGCCCTTCCCTGGGAGCACACACATATGCTAGGGCTGTGTGTGACCATGAGGGTCCACAGCCCCCTGGAATCCCCCTGGATCACATGGTCTATGACTGAAGGGGTGGTGGCAACACTGAGTCCAGGGAAGAGGGTCCTAAGCCTTGCACAGTAAAGGAACCAATGGGTACACAGACCATAACAGGAATGAGACGGGTGAGGGCCAAATTTACACAGGGCACTGTGGTTTTTCTGGAAACGTGTGGTGTTTTGCGTAAGACGGGGCCCCACAGGCTAATGTATTTGAACACGGCATCATGGAATGACATTACTTGAGAGGGATTAGTCATTGAGGCCTTGATGGAGGAAGTTTACCACTGGGGCTTTGGGATTTCAAAAGCTCAGGCCGGGCCTAGTGTCTGTCTCTTCCTGCTGTCTTTGGATACAGATGTAGACCTCTAAGGCTCTTCTCTAGCACATCTGCTTACATGCTGCCATGCTCTCTGCCATGAAAAAAATGGACTAAGCCCCTGAAACTATAAGCCAGCCCAAGTTTAAGAGCTGCCTTGGTTGTGGGGTCTCTTCAAGCAACAGAACACTGACCAAGACAGAGTTTCATAGCTGCCCACTGGTGTTGACTGCTTCCCTTCCCCCAATTCTTTCTTTCCTCTGGGTCTTGTGCCACTGGAGGTGTTATGGCTCCTCAGGGGAGACAGAATGCAGTTCATGATGGGGTCTCCAAGTATCGTTCTCCTCAGAACCAGAAGGGATGACTTCAGAGGATCTCTGGTCCTCCAGCTGGAATAAAAGGTTCCTTGGAGTTCCAATCTGACCAGAACAGCCAAAGTGTTATAGTTCTCCAAAAGAAAGCCTGTTCAAGGCAGGTAGCAGCGGTCTCTCCTGCTACCAAAGCAACACGAACAGTGGCAAGAAACAGAACCACAGCCAGAGTGGCTAGCAGGAAGTATGCAGACAGACAGAGTGGCAGTGGCAAGCAAGGTGTGGAGATGGAGAGGCACAAGCCTAGCCTGCTGGGCGGATCCAAGGCCCAGCGATGAATGCTTCATCGTCAAGACAGAAAACTCTTCCCCAGAGTGTTACAGCTCAATAAAACAGCCACTCTCAGATGATTCTTGGTGAAGTAGCTCATGCACTTTATTCCATGTGGATAGGGACCTTACAAACATTTTGGGAGGAGGGTGGGATCCAGGGGTAAAAGCCTCCCTTTGGCTCAGTCTAAGATGTTAGGGGATGCTCCATTTGCATGGGGAAGGTAGGTCTCCAGGTATTGTCCTAAATGACCGACTGTCATGGCCCTCTTATGTATTTCAGGACAGGTAGAGCTTGAGAGGGAGCTACCCCCATCCCTACCATTCTCATTCCTAAGATTTCCCAGGGTTTTGGTCTTGCTCAACCTTACCAGTTCTTCTGTCTGGTGGCACTTGCCCCACAGGGTCTCATAAGGACCCAGAGCCCAAACACCAGGAGTTTCAGCACAATGAGACCAGCATCATCAGGAAAAAATACAATACAACTATTCTCCTATCCTGTGCATACTTTCTCCTATGCTCCTATCCTGTGCCCTGAAGCTTAAGAGCAGGGTGAGAAGCAAAGGTTGGGAAAGGAGGTTTGAATACAAAGGAGTGGAACTCTTCCACAGAATTAGAATAAGAGGTTTGGCCTTTCTGGATGAGGTGTGTCACTGGGGGGGTGGGTTTTAAGACTTTGACAGTTCTTTTTTTTTTTCCTTCTTTTTTTGTTTTTTTGAGACAGGATTTCTCTGTATAGCTCTGGCTGTCCTGGAACTCACTCTGTAGACCAGGCTGGCCTTGAACTCAGAAACCTGCCTGCCTCTGCCTCCCAAGTGCTTGGATTAAGGCGAGACTTTGACAGTCCTTGTATGCCAGGCCCAGTTTCTCTGCCTATGGATCAGGGTGTGCCTCTAGCAATGCTGCCATGCTTGCTGCCTCAAACCATGCTCCCTACCAGGATGATAATGGACTAAACCTCTAAAACCACAAGCCAGCCCAAGTTAAATACTTTCCTTTTTGAGAGTTGCTTTGATCATGGTATCTCTTTATAGCAATAGAACAGTGACTAAAATAAATAGCAATTAAATGAAAAAAAAAAAACCAACAAAAAAAACCAAAAAACAAAAAACCCATGACTAAGACAGGTATGCCACAACCTGTGGGCAAAGAAAATTCTCCAAAGTCCAGATGCTGTGCATGTAGAGTGCCCACGAACTGGCACAGCCTAGGATGCTTCACACCTCTGAAGTGTCCTCACTCACCTGAACATCCATCATGTGGATCCTGGGCTCATACTTCGACTGGAACTTCTCAGGCTGTACCAGCACCAACTTCCCCAGGGAAACTTTCAGGAACTTAGCTATTTCAGTGCTGAAAGTGTGGTGAAACTTGTAATCTTCTCTCAGGTTGTTAGCTAACAAATTAACAGAATAGATTAAAAGGATTAACAGTTTTATGACCCGAAGAGTATAAATGCTACTGTAAACTCTGAATGGACAATATGCAGAGCTTTAAGCACACAAAGGAGCCTGTTTTTAAAGTCCGGCACAAATGTAATATCAAAGTCTTCCATCCTAGAATTTGTCAGTAATACAAAACCACATCCACAGAAATTTAGAACTATGTTTGGAGCAAATGTCTCCTTTTAAACTGGAACTAGGGTCGACAGTACCTCTCAGAGAACACACAAGTACCACACATTCCTATGACTTTACACTGAGGCCTCATACCTAGTGCCCTTCACAGAGGTTTTGAGCTCTTATCCTGAGATTAAGAAAACTCTGTACCTAGCCAAGTCCTTGGCTAGGCTGGACTTTCTCTGGGTAAATTCTTCCTGATTGATTAGTCAAGAACAGATGATAGTTAACTAACCAATGAAGACCAAAGAAACATGAATTAAACTGAGTTCTTCTCTAAAGTTTTGACAAAACACCAGACTGAGCTGGGTATAGCTCCTATCTTTAACCCCAGCACCTGGGAGGCAGAGGTAGGCAGATCTCTGTGAGTCTGAGGCTAGTCTGGTCTATAGAGTAAAAACGAGGCTACACAGAGAGATTCCGTCTGAAAACAAACAAATAAATCACCAGCCTGAATTGAAAGTATACACAACCACTGCTACGTCACAGCACATGGCGACAAGGGACATGCTGAAAGGGCACTTAGTAACAAAGCAGTCTACACTTGTGCTGTGTGAAGGGGGAATGAGGAAAAGGTGGCAATGAGGATCCTAAAACATGCAAACACTGGCCTCTTGGAGTCAGTGTGTGACCACAGTTTTAGTTAACTAGCAGGAGCCAGGAGCCAGGCTCAAGCCAGAAGTGCTGTCACAAGGTCAGAGCTGTTCTTTCTAGGACAGGAAGAAGGCAAACAACTTGGATTAATGTGATTATGTGGGATGGGGAGACAGTGCAGCTGGTCTTACACATTTAGCATGTGATTAGACATTCTACCAACTCTGACAGCCACAAGGACCTGACCCACGGCCTCAGCCCAAGGCTGGAAAGCTTATTCCCACAGGTACTCCCATGGCTCTTCCATCAAGCATTCACTGAAGTTCTCTCATGTAAGGGCTGTTTTTGTGGTGCTAAAATTTGAGTCCAGGACCTCAAGCATACTAGACAAAAAACCCCAATCATTATACTAAATTTATGCTAAACAGCCTACATCCCCACAACCTCAGGAGTGTGACTGGGCACGCACTCACCAGCATCCTGATACTGCATGTAGGCCGGGTCACTGTCTCCCCGAAAGAGCCCAATGATGACTACATCATCTCCATCCTTCAGGAACTCCTGGACCTGCTTCAGGGTCAGAATCTCCTTTGAGGGAGGCCCAGACTGCTCAATCATGTAGTCAACAATTCCTAGGAGCAGAGCACACGTCTGAGGAAGGTCCTTGCAGCTGACCACATCCTCTAGCTCCCAGCTGTACAATGGACATCCCCTTTCCACACACTACGAGGAAGGGAGCAGCCATACCATATTTCTCTCGTGGGCCATTGTAGTCAAAAGGCCTTCCTTTGCGGAAAATCTTCAAAGTGGGGTATCCAGAGACATCAAACCTCTTAGCCAGGTCTGTCTGTTCAGTGGCATCAACTTTGGCTAAGGGAATTGGGGGAGAGCGCTTGCTGAGCTCCTTGGCAGCTTTCTCATATTCAGGGGCAAGTTTCTTGCAGTGTCCACACCTGCCAAAAGGAAGTCAATTCCATGAGGAATTTGTCCCAGGATGGATTCGTTTACCAGCTAAGTGGGGCACAGAGACCAATCCCATGGTCCTAAGGAACTCAGTTACAGCCAGCAAATCTTGGAATGTCTCCTAGATGAAAATGCCAAGAGAGGCCCCACAGACTCGCTAAATTGTTAGAACATGAGATTCCTGCCTTTGGCATTCACACCCTAGAGGCCTGTGTCTATAGACAGGAGCATAGCAAACTGGTGAAAGTAAGAAGAGGAAAAAAGCAAGAGAGTCAACATCCTAAGAAGGGAGAAGATTTCCTTAGGATCTGGGGGTTGTCAACAATATAAATCAGGAATGGCTCCACCGACAAGGTGACAGCTAATGGTTTTTTAGCCTTTATCTACTATCAAGAATAGACATGGCGGGCTGGCGAGATAGCTCAGCGGGCAAGAGCACTGACTGCTCTTCTGAAGGTCCTGAGTTCGAATCCCAGCAATCACATGGTGGCTCACAACCACTCGTAATGAGATCTGACACCCTCTTCTGGTGTGTCTGAAAACAGCTGCAGCAAATTACACCAGAGCGGGCCGGCAGAGGTCCTGAGTCCAACACAGCAACACACATGATGGCTCACAATCATCTATACAGCTACAGTGTACTCATACACATAAAATAAATAAAATAAATCTTTAAAAAAAAAAAAAAGAATAGACATGGCAACAGATTAGCTGGATTCAGGGGCTGAGAGAGGTAACAATGTCAACAAAGACAGGATTAGAGCATAACAAATTCTTAGCCTACAAACCAGAACAGGAGATGAACAAGAGACTATGGCTAACCCAGACTGTGTAGGGTCAGAGCAGCAGAAGAGCACATGCCTATCGGACAGGCACAGGCACCAAGGTTTATTTAACCTTTGGCGGCACACATACCACCAAAGAAAATATAAATAAAGACATAAAATAGACAATCTACACCATGAGACCCTGACGACTTGTATCTGCTCTCAGGTTCTCAGGTCCTCCTAGTTAAATTAACATAAACGCTGTCTTCTTCAGGTCCTTGGGAAACTCAATTAATTAAGGGGTATACCCTGCAACATGTAAACTATCTGCAAGTAAAGGATACCGCTCTTCTTAGGGCCCATGAGCTTATGAGCTGCTTGATGAGCTTGCTCGGCTCACAGTTAGTGCACACAGCTCCTGAGAGGTCATGGTGGAGGTTGGAACCAAGTGTCTGCTCCCTGTCCCCCATTTGAATGCTTGGGCCCTATTTGATGATGCTGTTTGGAGAAGCTTCGAGGCTGTAACCTTGCTGGAAGAAGTATGTCACTAGAAGTGGGCTCTCAGAGTTAAAAGATTCGCACCATTTTCTAGTTGGTTCTCTCTGCTTCACTCTTGTGGGCCATCAGCTTCCTACCCCTGTTGCCAGGCCTGCACTCTGCCATCGTATGGTCTATTATCTCTCTGAAACCATAAGGCCACACAAACTCCTTCTTTTATAAGCTATCTCTGTCATGGTCTTTCCTCACAGCAAATAATGGTAACAGTCATAAACCAGAATGGGTAGGTGACCCACTAGTACAATGTCATGTCCCACCTACCATGTCAGGCCTCCTCTATAGCAATGTAAGGACTGGCATCTCTTTAGCACTGAAGTGGGGTGACAAAGGTGCCTCTGACTTATCTGCTCCCCAGTACACTACGTTATTTCCTTCCTTCTCCCCCAGTTCCTTTTCCTTTGGGCATCCCTTTGTGTTGTCATTTCATCTGTACACCCAACAATGGACAGAGAGAATGTTATCCAGAAAGCCACAGGTTTGGGTTCACATAAGGCCCTGCCTAAGCAGGACAAACTAGCTCCTTGCTATGCATCAGCCACAGCCTCTGCCTGCTGATTCTAACACAACAAACTTCTTTTCCTTGCTGACACTCTGGGGCCTCATCCATGCAGAGACTTGAGGGCACATTCATTCATTCATTTATTTATTTATTTGAGACAGGGGTTCTCTGTGTAATCCTGTCTTTCTTGGAACTCTCTCTGGAACCATAAGGCCACACAAATTGTGTAGAGCAGCTAGCCTCAAACTCCCAGAGATCCACCTGCCTCTGCCTCCCAAGTCCTGGGATTAAAGGCATGCCCCACCACTATTTTGCCCAGTGCTCATATCCACAATTCATAATTTAGTCTTTATTCTAGTTTAAGTGACCCATCCAGACAAATGCTAAGTCTGTTCAAAAAATCAGAGCCCCTGGCCAAGGAATGAAGAATTCACCAAGATGTTGCCAGAGATCATCTCCTGGGAAGTCCAGGGGCTCCCAGACTTTTATTCATCTCCCTACAAGTCTTTTCCATCCAGGTGTGGTAACACATGCTTGAATTCAACTCAGGAGGTTGAAGCAACAGGACTGTTCAAATTTGTAGGCCAACCTAGGCTACATAGCAAGGCTGTCTTAAGAAACAAAAAACCAAGATGGCTCAGAAGGTAACAGTGCTTGTCATGCAAGACTGACAACCTGAGTTCAATTCCCCAGAACAGAAATGGAAAGAGAGCAAGGATTCCACAAAGCTGTTCTCTTACTACCACACTCACGTTGTGACACATACACCTGTATACACTCACTTAGACACACACACTCTCACACACTCTCATACTCTCTCACACTCTCTCACACTCTTACACACACACATACTCTAATAATGAAGTTTAAAGTGAGGACTTACTCCCTTCCATATGCATTCCTCCCATGATTTCCCTTACAGTTCCAGATGCTGCCTCAACCTTGCTGGCTGTGCATTGCAACCCTTCACCAATGCTTAGCAGAGTTCTGAACACTCATTATCATAATATCATGAATCTGACTGTTAAACATACCATGGGGCATAGAACTCCACCAAAATGATGTCTGCATTATTTACGACATCGTCGAAGTTATCTTTAGTCAATGAAAGAGTGACTTCAGGTGGAGGTGTCCAATCAGGCTGGGAAACTTCTCTGACTTTGGCAACAATTTCTAAAAAAGAAAACAGAAAAACATGAGACTAAATGCATGACCGAGATGGACTTCTCGGCAACTGCTCCAACGTGTGCTGCCTCTCTCTAGGCTCCAATGCCTGCTGCCTCTGACTATGCTCCCCACCACCTCTGAAACCCTAAGCAAGGCCCCAGTTACCAATTAAACGTCTTTTCTAAGAGTTGCCATGGTCGTAGAGTCTCTTCACAAGATCAGAACAATAACTATGACAGATACATATTACGCAATCTTGCAACATGTATGAACTATTTACATGCTCAACCATGTACATCATGGCACCAGATCACAGGCATCACGAAATGTGAGCAAAAATCTAGAAAATTTCTAACAGTAGAAGCTCCTCCTGCTCGTGCTGCAGCAGACTCACCTGGGAAGTGTGCCTAGACAGACAAACGGGCCAAGCTGTGGAGCTAGCACAAGCAGTAGAATGTTGTTTGCTTAATCATATAACTTACTCTGGTTTGACCCCCAGCACAAGAAATAAGTAAAAATAAAAATAAAAAAAAAAATAAACGTGTGAGTCTTAGGGCAAGGAACTGTAAACTTTCCTCTTTACTACAAACATCACCAAGAGCCAAGGGGACCAATCTTCACAGGTTCACTATATAAACTGCCTGCTCCTGCCCACACCCAGAGGCCCTCAGCCAGTTTATCAGGAAACAACCATTTATTAAAATTCACTCAGAGGGAATGGCCAAGGGGATGAGGAGTCTACTCTAGCGCATGCTGCTCTAAAGGTTCCAAAGTAAGCCAGAAAGCCCGGTAAGAAAGCTGGGTGCCTATTACCTTGTTCTTCCTTTATATTTGTTCAAGTATGGGTGTGTATTCAAATGAGGGTGGGTAGACCGGCACACCAAGGACTTCAATTGTTAAGGCTTGTCCTTGGCTAAAGGCAACCTTTTGTAAGTGTGAGAGAATCCGTGTGTTTTCTTTTAAATGGATAAATGCAGGTATGGGGAGGTGAGAGGTCAACCTTGAGTGGTGTTCCTTAGGTATCATGTCCTGGAGCTCACCTTCCTGGGTCCTGGAGCCATCATAGTCAACAGCCTGTCCCTTCTTCAGGATCTTGATGGTGGGATAGCCACTCACATCAAATTTACTGGCCAACATGGATGCTGAAGTTGCATCAATCTTCGCAACAGGAATGGGAGGATCATTATCCTTCAAAGTACTGGCAATTTTCTCATATTCTGGAGCAAACTGCTTGCAGTGTCCACACCTGAGAAATTTAAGGAAGAAGAAAAAGAATCACCTGTATCCAGAGAGATTGAAATCCAACAAGACAGTCAAAAAACAGAGGCTTGCTGGGTGGTGGTGGCACACGCCTTTAATCCCAGCACTTGGGAGGCAGGGGCAGGCGAATTTCTGAGTTCGAGGCCAGCCTGGTCTACAGAGTGAGTTCCAGGACAGCCAGGGCTACACAGAGAAACCCTGTCTTGAAAAAACAAAAAAACAAAAAACAAAATACAAATAAACAAACAAAAAAAAACCAGAGGCTTTATGGGAAGACTTGTAGTTTAGATACCAGACACACAACAAATTGCTTTTGCAATTAAGAAAAAAAAAATAACTGAAATATAAAATAAAAATGAAACCTCAAAACTGCTAAAAGGAACACTTATCTTACAGAAAATAATGGTTAAATCACATATTAGATAAGTAATGTGAGACTACCTCAGAAGTGAAACAGAGAGCACATAGAAAGAAGAAAAAAGAACAGAAGGGACTATGAAATGCTAAACAGCACAAGAGAAGTAGGAGGGATTTAACAGTTCCTATGACGGAAGCATGAGGGGTAAAACAGGAAAAGAATTTGTATCTGCTTCCCCAGAGTTCTGTACAAGAGAACAAAAATAAGACAACAAAATCACCCCACGGTGAGAAGCCTGCACCTGGAGCTGCCTCTGCCAGCCTGTTTAGAAACTATGACTACCATTCTATGGTGAGGGCTGACTAAAGGCCACCTAATGCCAGCTGGAAGGGCTGAGTTTCCAATTCCCAACACTCTAACAGCAAGTTGAAGTCCTAGATATGGTGAGATGGCACAGCAGGTAAAAGTCACTTGCCACCGAGATTGAAGATCCCAGTTCTAGCTCCTGGATCCACAATGGTAGGAAAAGATGAGTCCTCCAAGTTGTCCTTACTTTTACAAGCATGCTATAGCACACACAAAAAATAAAATAATCAAAAATGTAATAATAATAATAATAATAATAATAATAATAATAATAATAATAAAAAATGGAAGAGCTGGAGCTCTTGTGGTCAGATCCTTCATTTCATCTGGGGCCTGGATGGCCTGAGGAGGTCAGCCACAGAACTGTCCAGCTGTGAGAGGTAAGGTGCTTACCATGGTGCGTAGAACTCCAGTAGCACTGTATCTTTGTCAGCCACAAAGTTATCAAAGTTCCCATCATTTAAGACCCAAACACCATTTTCTTCCTTAACTTCTAAGTCATCTTCATCTTCCTCGTCCTCCTCGTCCTCCTCATCCTCCTCGATGGGATCCTCTGTATCTGAAGCGTCTGACCAGAAAAGACTCATGCTGGTTAAGACACTCATGATGTTCTCCGTCACAGCTGTGCCAGAGGCCCAAACAAGCCTTAAAGCAAATCTCGGTGGCTGGATATCCTTACCCTGGAGAGAGATCCTCTTCCACCTCCATATACTACACAGCTACTTTACATTCCAAGCGGGGACAAGGATGGAGGATCGGCACACCGTGGAATCAAAGCCCACTAGCTGCCATTTTCTGGAATCTCAATAAACCTTTCCCAGTGACACTTTACCTGCCTGCTCCTCCAAATATGCAGATACCCAAGATTTACTCTCTGGGACGCACATAAATTCTACTTCTGAAAAAGCTGTGTCATTCCACTTCATATTCTTTAAAAATAGCCCACAGGGCTGCTCCCTCAGAAGACGGCTCAAAGGGAAACATGCTTTTCTTAGAAAGCCAGCCTTGAGTAATACTCTGAGAGGAAAAGACTTTGAAACAATGACAACTTTATAGACTTAGGGGACCAATGCGCATCAAATACACCTGAAAAATTATACTTTGTTGGAAGCAATTCCCCCCCACCCCCAGAATGCAAGAGAGTGTTATTGTGTTAACTTTTAAGTTGTTCTTTCCAAACTGCAGATACAACAAAGCATGAAACTCTGGGTCTCCCTGACTGGTTTCTCCGACGACTGTCATGGCAGTAAACAGATCTATGTGCAAAAAGCACACTATTCCTTTCACCCTGGAGCCAGAGTGTGTCAAAGGGCCAATTCTTTTTAGGGGCTCAGTCAAGAACACTGCCGGTTACTGTCTGGGACTGAGGGCACTTGAGGCCTAAAACCTGTTCCCAGGATCCTGGAACCCCTGAGACTTGTGGAACGTATTAGGTAACACAAAGCTGGCTCTATAATTGTGGGTGCATGGAGACCCCCTGTGTTTCACCCACAGGTCCCTCACACTGCTCTTCCACAACTCTGAAGCTCTGACCATTATTAACGGACTTTACCAACCTGCAAAATCATTACAAAAATCCTAGCTCCGCCTCATCTCTACTACTCATATCTTACTCACTTCGCCCCACTTTACAACATCCTTCCCTGCCTCACACATCCTTTCCTCAACTGAGGCCTACATTCTTCTTTTGTTAGAGGTAAGAAAAATAGCTTTAATATCCCCACTTTCAGAGTAAAAACCAAGCCAGCTCGTGCTTCTCTTGCCCACTGCTACCTCCTTCTGAGCACCATCAAAACAGGTGTTAAGGACAGAGAGATTAGGGGGACAGGCTTTCAGGTATTCAGGAGGAGCAGAGTAGAGAGGCTGTGGGTCCCCGATTGAGTCTGACATTTGACAGCACAAAGTAGCTATTTATTGCATGGCTCCATGCCTCGGACTGGGGAGCCTTGGTGAGCCCTCAGCCCGCGGTAGAAGTCACGGTCCCGGTAACAAGGTAGGTAAGATATATGTTTTCTGGACAACTCCCTAGGGAACAGAGGACAGCTTCCTCAACAAGGGCTTGTTCACACCTTTCCAGAATGCTCAGGAACTGGGGAAACGGGAAGGACATACATGCCACACAAAATACAACAATCCTCTGCTCTGCAGCACTCAAAAACTGGTGCCTGGTCTACTGACATACTTCTTTGAGGGAACCAGAATTAAGTCATAATACACAATTTGCTGATACTGATTAAAGCTGAGTGGCTGCTGTTCCGGAGAGCTGTTGATCTTAGTCCCTTACACTCAATCTGAATTCAACAGGCCGAATCCACTCTCAATTTTGACTGACAATCCACACCATATGGACTGGTATTCATAGCAACCAGTCCTTTGGAACCCTCAATATTTCACACTAAGTTCACTAAGCTCAATGCTGCTGGTACTTCAAGAGCTTTGCCTACGGGAAGCACCTACAGGCCCATGCCAGGGCTTCATGTCTGTTACACAAGCCACTAATCACAGCAGCTTTCTAAAAGACAAACTGAATACTTTCCACTCCCTAAATGACCTGCTGGATGCAAGGATGCAGCTTCTGCCTAGTGGCCACCTCATCTGTGCATTTAGGAGGCTGGAGGAGCTAGGTAGGGTTTATGGTCATCCACACCCATCCTGGCTGCAGGCTATTTGTTCTAGTCAGGGACTAGAGAAAGCATTATGAGATTTTGTCCCCTTTTCAAGCTAGGGAACATGGCTAGGAGAGGAAGGGAATCCTGACTTATGTGTACAATGAAAATAACCCAGCCTGGTGGCGGCGGCCATATCTTTAATCCCAGCACTCAGGAGGCAGAGACTGGTGGATCTCTGAGTTCAAGGCCAGCCTGATCTACAGAGTGAGTTCCAAGACAGTCTCAGGGCTACACAGAGAACTCCAATCTCAAAAAAA
>NW_022196903.1:42633825-42639853 GCF_008632895.1 Mastomys coucha
AAAAAAGAAAGAAAGAAAGAAACAAACCCTAAACAAATAAAAAAAAATCAGAATAAAAAAACAAAAACCTGAAACCATGCATGCTTGGTTATCTCAGATTAAATTTAAAAATTTTTAATGTAAGATTTTATTTCTGAGTGTTTATTTCTGTTTTTAAAGTTTTATTTTTAAGATTATGTGTAAGTATGTGCACATGAGTGCAGTTCCCAGAGGCTCTGTCCTGGAACTAAAGTTACAGGTAGTTGTGAGGAATCAAACTCAGGTCCTCTGGAGGAACAGAACATACTCCTAACCGTGGAGCCATTTCTCCAGCCCTCACTCAGGGTTGTTTTGTTGTGACAGAGATCAAACTTAAGGTCTTGCACATTTGAGTAGCTGCTTTGCCACTGATCTACATCTCCAAGCACTCCTTTTTTAACCCTATCCACCTTTCCCTGATTGGACTTCACTTTTAAAGTCAAATACTCTAGGTTAGAAAGTATATTCAAAACTTCCAAAAGTACCTACTGAAAGAGTGCGATCTCTTTTTGCATATACCAAATGAAACATCTCACATCTATCTTCACACCCTGTCTACAACCACAGAACAGACCTGATGGTCACACTGCACCCCTGACCAGGCCAGGCACTGGTAGCTCCTTTCTGTAAGGATGTCCCCACTCCACTTTGCCAAGGAGCAGCTAGTACTGGCTGGACAAACAATTATTAGGCCAAATCAAACAGTAAATAGTGAACAACAACAACAACAACAACAACAACAACAACAAAAGAACGTCAACTAATGCTCAATCATTACAGATGAGACTTAGGATGGACCAAGCACAGTGAGTGACACTGCATTCTCCCTCCCTTTGCAGTGCAATACTTTGCGCATGCTAGGTGACTCATATATCACTAAGCCACACTGCCAGCCCTACCCAACCTGAGAACCTAGTGTGAGAGGGCTGTCTTTGGCCCAGACACCCCAGGGATTCCTGGGTTCACGAGGAGCAAACTCTTCCCCAGGGACAGCCCCAGTGACCTAAAAGATATACCACTGGCTAGTCTAAACAACCTTTGAAATCTACTCACCCAGGCCTCTCAAGAATTCTCACCTTTCATACTACCTGGCATTTTAATCCCTGCACAGAAGCAGGCAGAGCTCTTGCCTTCAAGGCCAGCCTGGTCTACATGATGAGCTCCAAGCTACATAATAAGACCCCATCTTGAACAAACAAACAAACATCACCCTAAATCACACCTCTGTCTCACACTGAATAGTTTTTAACATGTTCTTAAAGTATACACCAAGCTACACTGGTTCTCAAACTTCCATGTGTTCCCCCCACAAAGTCTATTCTGCCATGAAAAGTGAAATATTTGCGTAAAATGAAGAGTCTGCCTCTTTCTGTTTCAGTGTATTTTGGGTCTCTATAAGAAATGAGCACTCAGCAAGTTTGGATAAAATTGCCAAGATATCCTAGTAGGCAGGACGGACACTTGACCCCTTTCAGCAGTCTCTTCATTTCTACTCTTTCCTCCTACCTGGGCAAAGACTCATGAATCAATGATCCACAGGAATCTTACTCAACCTGAGAGTATAAAGTTCACATTCCCCCTACACACTAAACTTTAAAAATGGGGTTTGTTTATATTAGACTAAACCTAATAGGCAACAAGTTAGTGGTTAGAAGGGCAAAGGAAAGGTGTCGATCAGACCTGTTCTCTAGGAACAGCGATTTAACTACTACTTCCTAGTTTAGAAGTTCTTATGTTTTCGGCTAGAGGATTTCGAAGAAAGGGTGCGGGCATGTCTAGGAGTTACATATACTGTTCCTACTAGAATGCATGCATCACCAGCCTCGACTCTCAAAACCTAGCGCAGCGACTGGCAAAGAGGCGCTGAATAAAATGCTTGTATAAGGCATGGCAGCTCCAGTTTCCATAAAAGATGAAAACAAAGCCTGGGTTATTTCTACTTCTTGATATAGATGCCCAATAATCTGCGACTGCCTCTTCCAGGTCCTCCTTGCGGCTATACCGCCTACGTCTCGTTTCTAAAACCAGTTTCGGAAACCAGAGTATTCTCCCGGGAAATTTTATTCACCAAAGGGGCAAATCTCAGTAGGTGAGGGTGAAGAGACGAGTTGTGCAAATCAGGCACTCGGCAACGTCCCTCCACGTCCTAGTCTCGAGTAGGAACTAATGAGGCCCACAACTCTTGATCCGGCACTGCACTGAAACTCCAGCAAGTTCGTCGCTCCCGGGTCACTAATTCCGCAGGGGTGTGAGCCAAGCACCCTTGTCAGGCCCCAGCAAGGCTTGCAAACCCGGGCGAGCAGCTCCCACCTAGCGCCGGCCCGCCCACTCGTTCTCTCACCTCCCTGCGCATCTCCGGCGCTCGCAGCAGCCAGCAGCCGTGTCAGCGCCAGGAGCAGGAGCAACAGCCACGCTTTCCGGAGCTTCATGATAGGGTGCAGCTAGGCCTGCAAGACACCGCCACCGCGGAGCCCTCGCCGATCCCGAGCGACGCCCGCCGGAGCGCACCAAAACCTCCAGGAAGTTCAGCCCCGCGATTGGTTAGAGGCAAGGAAGCCGCGGGCCGTCCAATCCCCGCACGAATCAGGGCGAGAGCCGTGCTGCCCCGCCCACACCGGCCCCTACCCGCTGCCCCAGTGCCGCGCGCGGGCGCGCCCCTCGGCTCAGCGTTTAAAACTCCGAGCCCTAGCGTGAGGTGCCCCCTTCTGATTGGCTGCGCCGCGACCACCAATCACCGCCTGCCACTCGGTTGGCCGGGAGCGCCCAGGTCCGGAAGGAGTGCGGGGGAGAACAAAGGCAACCAGCCGGGGAACGGGGAGGCGGGGCTGGAGCAGTCCTAGGGGAGGGGTTGGCTTGGAGGCCTGCTCCCTTTGGCCGAGCCTGGCAGGAAGACCACGTGTAAGAAACTCAGAGAAGTGGTGGGGTGCCCATGTGAGAGCTTCCTTCTGAGTCCGCCCTTGTGCGGGGAACTAAAGTGGACAGAACTACCCTTTTGGAAAACAAAAAGAGAGAGATCAGAGATCCTGCCTCTGTTCCCATGATCTTTGGCTTCTTGGTTTTTCTGTTGAGCATATAAAAGTTTGAGTTTCTTTTCCTGGATAGTAGGTTGGGAGAGGAGTATGAAAACCGATTATTTGATTCAGAGCTGAGTGTGCTGAATCCACGTCTGTGGAGGCAGAGACCTATGACTTTTAGTGATATCCTGTCGCAAAAAAAAAAAAAAAAAAAAAAAAAAAAAAAAAAAAAAGGAAGAAAAGAAAAATTAGAACTTGGACTCCATGATTAAGTCTATAACTAAGTCAGATTCTTGTCTGAACGTTGCCTTATATTACGATTTTCTGGGGGGAAAAAGAGAGATAACCAATTTAGTGGTTTAGATCTAGAAATAACCGTGTTTTGAAGAAACTAGGTTTGCATGTTAGGAAAGAAAGCTGTACTGGTATTAGGGTCAACGCCTGTGGATTAACATCTGATAAGACATAATAGACAAATGAGGCTAAATAAACTAATCTTAGAAAATACTGCAGTATTTTCTTATGTATACAAGAGGAGAAAATGAGCTATATTTATGACTACTCCCCTGGGTTGTCGTTTTAAGCACTATTAGGGTAGGTTCCTAGGCCAATTTGAATGTGTGTTTTCCTTTACTCCTGCAGATCTCTCTCTAGAGAAGTAGTCTATTGGGAGAGAGTCCTTAACCATTTATATTGTCTATCTACTGGTGTATCTGTGACAATTCCAGCATGCATGTCCATAGCCAGAAGTTCAGATTATATGTTTTGAAAACTAAATTAAGACCAGACAGGCACACAACCTACATGCTCTGAACTCATGAGGTTTATGATCGATCCTATCTAGGTTAAACCACAAGAGATGAGTACAGTTTCTTGTATCTTCTGTAGAACTCATTGATGGTTCTACTTTTTTTTTTATTATTCTGATATAATTCTTTTCTGTAGTCTCAACTACTTTGGAGGCTGAAGCAGGAAATCAATTTAGCCCAGAACTTCAAAGCCAAACTGGACAAGCTGGCCTTGTCTCAAAACAAACAAAACTAGATACCCATAAACATATGACATCTCATCCAACACAAAACAAAAATATCTCTTTTTAAGATTTCCCTTTTTTTGCTGGGTGGTGGTGGCTCACGCCTTTAATCCTAGCACTTGGGAGGCAGAGGCAGGTGGGTTTCTGAGTTCGAGGCCAGCTTGGTCTACAGAGTGAGTTCCAGGACAGCCAGGGTTACACAGAGAAACCCTGTCTCGAAAAACCAAAAAAAAAAAAAAAAAAAAAAAAAAAAAAAATTTCCCTTTATTTTTATTTTTTTTAAGATTTCTTTTTTTTTTTTTAACTTTTACTGTTTTATGTGTAAAAGTGTTTTACCTGAATGCATACATGTATCCCATGTGTATATGCATGCCTGGTATATTCAGAGGTCAGAAGAGGGCATCAGATTTTCTGGAGCTAAAATGTGGGTGCTCTAGCCCCTCATGTGTGTTTGTTTTTTGTGGGAGGTTGTTTCGTTTTGGTTTTGTTTTGTTTTTCCAAGACAGGGTTTCTCTGTGTAGCTCTGACTGGCCTGGAACTCACTCTGTAGACCAGGCTGGCCTCGAACTCAGAAATCTGCCTGCCTCTGCCTCCCAAGTGCTGGGATTAAGGTGTGCACCACCACTGCCTAGCTTTAGCCCCTCATTTTTATTCTTACCTTATTTTATGTGCATAGGAATTTTGCTTGCGTGTATGTCTATGCACTACTTACATGCCTAGTGTCTGAGGATGCCAGAAAAAAGTGTTAGAACTCCCATAACTGGAGTTACAGGTGGGTATGGCTCAGTATGTGGGTGCTGCAAATCAAACTGAGGCCTTCTGGAAGAATAGCTGATCAACCTCTCTTAACTCTTCACTTTTGTTTTTTTGTTTGTTTTTTCAAGACAGGGTTTCTCTGTGTAGCCCTGGCTGTCCTGGAACTCACTCTGTAGACCAGGCTGGCCTTGAACTCGGAGATCTGCCTGCCTCTGCCTCTCAAGTGCTGGGATTAAATTCATTTTTTTTTTAAATTATGTGTTATGGGTGTTGGTTATATGCATGTGAGTGCAGATGCCCGCAAAGGTCAGAAGAGGACATTGGATCCCCTATGGCTGGAGTTATAGGTCTTGTGAACTATCTAACATGGGTGTTATAAACTGAATTCAGGTCCTCTGCAAGAGCAGTAAATGGTCTTAAACACTGAGCCATCTCCCCAGCCCCAGGTTTTGTTTGTTTGTATCATCTAACATGGGTGTTGTTGCAACCACCTGCCAGCAGGAAGGATGACAACAGCAGGATTCTTCTCAACCACACTTTATTAGGAGCGCCCAAGTTTTATGCGAGAGAAGGACCCTGCCCTCTGGAGCCGTCGGCTTATAAACCCTATTGTGTGGATGTGTCGATGCCTGACTGGCTCAGCAGTGTCTGCTGACCACTGCATCACCCATTTGGAGAGGGTGCAGCAGGAAAGGCAAGCATACGCAGGTGTGCAGAGTAAACATGCCTATGTGGCTGGCATTGCGCAGATGTACGGAGTTTACGTGGCTGGTGTTGGCCAGTGCCCAACAGTTCCCCCTTTTTGTTTTAATAAAGATATATTGGTATACCCGATCAAGGAGCTGCCTTCATGGGGGCATGCCCGATCGAGGGTAGGAACCATAGCATATCCCAATGCCTTCCCCCGTGCAGGGGACAAAATCCTGGCGGGGTGCAAAGGCCACCAGGGCGAAAAGTTTAAGCCTTCCAAGGTGCAATGGCAACAAGGCCACTTGGTGTGCAAAGGCCTTAAACTCGGGGGTCTGAGTTTAACAGCACTATAGGCCTGCCAGCCAATCTTGAAGAAAAACGTCTTGATCTAGCTCCATAAGCTCCAGCATCACCTTTTCACTCTAATGTTTCCGTTTTAGATGACAAAAGAGCCATAGGCAAAACACAAGACCACACAAGAGAATTGCTCCAAATAAAGCCACCCCCACCCGTTCTT
>NW_022196903.1:42641191-42643335 GCF_008632895.1 Mastomys coucha
GGAGACCTTATCACCTCTTCACCAAGGACATTTTAGCTCCAATCCCGGAGACCTTATCTCCTCTTTACCGAGAACATTCCCTTTCATTCCACCTTACCTGGGAACCTTCCAGTGCACTGCCCTGACTGCAAGGAGTTCTGAGCCTTTTACCACCGTTCGCCACCTTACCCGTCCAGCGGAAATAAGGAGGCAAACACCAAGCCCTTCTCCATGCAATTTAATCAGGAACCTTCATTTTTCAGCATGCCGCTACTTTTTTTTACCAGTACCACCGTTCCTCAGCTGAAGAGTTCTGAATCCACGAAGCTGTAACAAAGATAACATGACACTACAGGATCCTTCTCAACAGCCAATACCACTGCTCCATGTGTTGAGTTCTGAATCCTCCCAAGGATTTCCTCCTTGGGGGTCCTCTCTGGGGGCCGTAGATATTGATTCCCGGGTTTCGGCACCACTTGTCGCGACCACCTGCCAGCAGGAAGGATGACAACAACAGCAGGATTCTTCTCAACCACACTTTATTAAGAGTGCCCAAGTTTTATGCGAGAGAAGGACCCCGCCCTCTGGAGCCATCGGCTTATAAACCCTATTGTGTGGATGTGTCGATGCCTGATTGGCTCAGCAGTGTCTGCTGACCACTGCATCACCCATTTGGAGAGGGTGCAGCAGGAAAGGCAAGCATACGCAGGTGTGCAGAGTAAACATGCCTATGTGGCTGGCATTGCGCAGATGTACAGAGTTTACGTGGCTGGTGTTGGCCAGCGCCCAACAGCGCCCAACAGAAGAGGACATTGGATCCCCTATGGCTGGAGTTATAGGTCTTGTGAACTATCTAACATGGGTGTTATAAACTGAATTCAGGTCCTCTGCAAGAGCAGTAAATGGTATTAAACACTGAGCCATCTCCCCAGCCCCAGGTTTTGTTTGTTTGTTTGTTTTTAGGCAGGTCTCACAACATAACTCTGGCTGGCCTTGAACTTGCTACATGACCAGGCTGGCCTGGAACTCCTAGAAATTAGCAAGCCTCTGCCCTCTGGGATTAAAGGATGGGCCACTAGGCCTGTACCACTTTTTTTTTTTTTTTTTAAATCCTACATTTGTAACATACCATGGAAGTCAGCTTTTTCTTGACCTCTTAGAATTGTAATTACAGACTGAAATGCGCTCTGGACAGGCCTTCAGAACTAGCTGCTTAGAAGCTGTCTGTGCCTCCCTACTGTGTTTTTTCTTCATACTCAGATTCTATGTTCATGTTTTAGAATAGAATATTTCAGGAGATGCCATTGCAATTGCATTTCTTTATAGCTAAATACTGACTGCCTTTGATGTTATAGGGAAAGATTCACATTTAGGTTTGCCCAGCTACTTACTGTAACACAGGGCTGGCAACCTGATTGGTTTTGCAGAGGACTGCTCTTGATCAGCTATTTCTAAGTTCATAGAAATAAAGAGTTGGCTCAGTGATTTCCTTTTTAGGTCGCTAATGTCTTTAATCTCACCCGATGAATCAATCCTTAAGTTTTATTTTGTTTTTGACCGCGCTGAGGACAGAGCCAGGTCGTCCTGCTTGTTTGCTTTTTGTATTTAGAATACTCTGGCGTTTAATAGCAAAGCCACTCGAGGAGCATAATCTTCTTCAGAGGTTGGGATGTGGCTCTGTTAAGTGGAGTTAGGTTTGGTTTGAGGTATTTCCTAGCCACAGAGCATGACATAGTTTCTAGATTTCTAGTTGAATGCAGTGCAAGAATCCTTGCCCTGGAAAGAGACCGACAGAAAGTCTCCGGTGAGTTCTGTGTCCTGGCCATGCCTTTAGTTCCAGTACTTGGGCAACAGAGGCCGTGAATATCTGTGAGTTGAGCCAGCCTGGTCTATGTGGTGAATTTCAAGCGAATCAGGGCTATATAGTGAGACTCTGCTGGGTAGGTGAGAGGGGGAACCTCAACACAGTTACCAACTGGGTCTGAGGCCGTGGGGACACTTCATGTAACATTAGAGTCTAAAATATAAATTTTGAAAATCTTTTCAGATCTCTATAGTTCTATAACATGTGAGAATATAGATAATTTGCATATTGTGATACCTCTGTTTTATGCTCTGCCTGTTCTTTAGTCAGTTGTTTACATATTCACTTATCCTTGAGAATC
>NW_022196903.1:42643345-42663204 GCF_008632895.1 Mastomys coucha
GGGTTCTCTGTGTAGTCCTGGCTACCCTGGAACTCACTCTGTAGTCCAGGCTGGCCTCGAACTCAGAAATCCACCTGTCTCTGCCAAGTGCTGGGATTAAAGGTGTGCGCCACCACTGCCCAGCTATCAGCATTTTCTTAAGACCATACTACACATTAATTACATTAATTAATCATCAAGAGCATAGAGGAGAAATTTCAATAGTCACATGAAATTCAGAGAATTCATCTTACCGGTTTCAAAATAAGTGAATCAATAGCAAACCCAAAGCATATCACAACAGAGATAAAATCCACTGTATATAACCAAATTATACTCTGGAAGGAACAAAAGAGGAGAGCTGATATGAAATAGATACCACCCCCTTTTGTAGCTTTGACAGTGGCACTGGAGGAATTTCCTTCTGGTTTAAGATGGGACTTTTGAACTAACTGCTTTTGGGTGAAATGCACTTAAGTGGGAGGAAGAACAAACACTTCTTTTTACCAAGGGAGAGGATTTAATTGGTGGTATCCCAAAAAAGAAAATTCTTCATAGTCTCCCATTTTGAATTTAAATTTTAGATGAGTAGAGCCCCTGTTCCTAAAACCTGCTTCCCAGTAGGCTTAGCCACAGTTCTTCAGGCTGCCCTGGCAATTAAGTTTTGCCCATAGAGCTGACCTCCTACCTACCTCAACTCCAGTCAGCCTCTATCATTGCAAACAGTTGGCTAAGCCTTTTCTTAATGTCAGGCTCACGTGGAACCTGACAGGATTTTGCGTGTACTCGGATGTGCTCAGCCAGTTTGGACTTATAAATGAAGCCCTTCCCACAGTCACTGCAGGCAAAGGGCCTCTCGGGCCTGTGGATACGCTGGTGCCTGAGCATGTGACCCCTTTCTCGGAAGTTTTTGTCACATTCGGGGCAGTGGAAAGGTCTCTTGCCTGTGTGTAGGCCCTGGTGGCTGAGCAGCTGAGCCTTCAACCGGAAGCTCTTGTCACACTGGGGACACTGAAAAGGCTTCTCTCCTGTATGTGTCCTCATGTGTTCCACGAGTTTAGACTGTTTGGCAAAGCCCTTCCCACACTGGCAGGAGAACGGCATCTGCCCGCTGTGCAGCAGATGGTGCGCCTTCATGTCGGCCTTCACACGGTAGCTCTTGCCACACTCCGGGCACTGGAAAGGTCTCTCTCCTGTGTGTAGGCGCTGATGGCTAAGCAGCTGCCCCTTTAGGCGAAAGCTCCTGTCACACTCGGGACACTGGAAGGGTCTCTCTCCACTGTGGACACGGAAGTGCTCTGTGAGCTTAGACTGTCTTGTAAAGCCCTTGCCACATTCCCCGCAAGAAAATGGCCTCTCCTTGCTGTGGGTGCGCTGGTGGGCTTTCAGGACGCCCTTCAGGCGGAAGCTCTTGTGGCACTCGGGACACTGAAAGGGCCTCTCTCCACTGTGCACTCTCAGATGCTCACGGAGCTTGCACTGATGGGTGAAGGCTCGGCCACACTCGCTGCAGGAGAATGGCCTTTCTCCACCATGTTGTAGTTGGTGGGCCCTCAACCTGCTCTTCAGACGGAAACGCAACTCACACATTGTGCACTGAAAGGGTTTTTCCTCTAGGTGAAGCCGCTGGTGCCTCAGTAGCTGTCCCTTTTGGCTGAAGTTCTTTCCACATTGGGCACACCAGAGAGATTTCTCCCCGCTGAGGCTTCGGGTGTGTTCTGTGAGCCTGCAATGTTTGGTGAATCCCTGACCACTCTTTATACAGAAGAATGGTCTTTCTCTACTATGCACATGTTGGTGGACATCCTGTAGGCCTCTCAGGCAGAGGCGCTTGTGGCTTTCTGGACACTGAAAGGATTTTTCTCCTGTGTGTGCCCTGCAGATACCTGCCTGCTTAGACTGTGAGAGGAAACAATTGCCACACTCTCCGCATAAGCAGGGTCTGCCCTCACCTAGGATGCAGCCACACTGCAGGCCCTTCGGCTGGCTACCCATGTGGCAGCAGTCATGGCAGTCCTGACTGGGACCTGACTTCTGTCTTGAAGGCACAATGGTATCTTCTCTCCAGAAGGCTGGACTCTCTTGAATCTGCTGACACAGGTGAACACTGCTATCCGTCAGGAGGCTCGTGTCACATTTGGGGTGCTGGCGGTGGCTGAAAAGGGTATGCTCATGATGGAAGCACATTTTGCATTTAGGGCACTGGAGTGGTCTCTTCCTTGTATGGATGTTTAGATGTCTCGTCAAGTTCTGCATCAGGCAGAAGCTCTTCCCACATTCGGGACATGAGATGTTCCACTGATGTTTAGCATCAGCCTGTCTGCTGAACTTCCAGACCTTACATGATAGGCTCTTGGAGTGGCCCTTTTGTTGCTTCACTAAGTGATTCTTCTCCCAAGAGTTTTCCCCACAGACTGGACAAGAGTGGTGGGTACTCTGCCAAGAGGAAACTCTCTGCAAGCCAGGGAGAGACAGAGTTCTGTGACTTGAGAGTACTTTTCTTTGGGCAGCCTCACTGGAGCTCTGCACCACTGAATCCAAAGCCTCACGGTGGTGTGTTTGTTTGTTTATGAGACTGATGCCTTGATCGTGTCTGAGAGAAGCTTCTTCCCGTTGTCCTAAAGCAAGTCCCAAGGCATGCTGACTCTCCAGAGGATTCAACTGGAAATGGCATGTGATTTTTCCTGACATCGTAGCTTGCTGGCTACCTGAAAATGAAAACAAAAATTCAGTAAATCTTTTATCTATGGCATGACTGAAAATCATCAGCAACAAAGTGGTTCATAAGCCGGTGAGCCTGTGGTGGGTGAGCCTGTGGTGGTGTGTGAGCCTGTGGTGGTGTGTGAGCCTGTGGTGGTGGGTGAGCCTGTGGTGGTGGGTGAGCCTGTGGTGGTGGGTGAGCCTGTGGTATACAGAACACCCTGCTCCCAATAACTACAAAACCACAGTATGTGCTTCTACTTTCTGACCAGAATGAGCTCAGTAACCATTCGCACAAACTGAACTGAGCAGGTCTATGTTACAATGAAATGGAAAGATGAAAATGTCAGTCTCAAAGGCTGGGTCTAAGGGTAGGAAACAGACTTCACAGGTATGAGTCTCACTTGCCCACCGTGGAAACCTTGCCAGGCTAATTGCTTCTGGTTTAGGGCCCTTTATCCTATAAAAACAGGGAAATGGGGCAGAAGAGACAGATAGGAGGTTTAAGAGTATTGACTGCTTTTGTAGAGGACCCAGGTCCTGTTCTTGGCACCCACATGATGGCTCTAATTCCAGGGGATTGAACTCCATCTTCTGGTCTTTATGGGCACTGAATGCGCACAGAGCACATAAATTCACACAGGCATATACACAATACATATAAATACTAAAATAAATTATTAGAGGGTTTTTTTTTTTTTGAGACAGGGTTTCTCTATGTAGCCCAGGCTGGCCTGGAACTTGCTCTGTACCCCAGCTAGATTCACATTTGAGAGATTTGCCTGTCTCTGTTTCCCAAGGGCCAGAATTAAAAGCATGCACTACCACGCTTGGCCTAATAAAATAAATTTTAAAAATAAGTAAAAACAGGAAAACAAAAATGCATAAAGAGGGTTGTGAATAAGTTACTGTGGTACTGGCCATATTGTATCCTCCATAACTTCTGAACAGCATTACAACTGAAAGAATATCAATGTTCCATTTTCTAAAAACACTGTTCTTGGAGTCACAATGTGATGGTCACAAACATTTCCTAACAGAGCCCTAACAAATACCATAATCTATAAATATAACAAATTCTATGATTTATTCAAGGAAGAATCACCCTGAATGTGGATGGCATGATTTTATGGGATGGGGAGGTGGGTCCCAGACTGAATAAAAATGAAAGTGGGGGGGGGTGAGGAGGGGAGTACTGAGCACAAACACTCATTGGTTTCTGTTTCTAACTGTAAGTACAATGTGTGTGGCCACCCAACATTCCTGCCATCATAGTCTTCCCCACACAATGGACTGTATCTCCGCAAACAATGAGTCAAAATAAGCCCTCCATTTCTTAATTGCTTCTTGTCATGTATTTGTTCACAATGTGAAAAGTAACTAATATAGAAAACTGGAACCGAGGATTGGGATCATTGCTGGAGTAAACCTGACTATGTGGTTCTTAAGCCATTGAAGCTGGTTTGTGGAAGGAATGTGTAAGAGTATAGCATTTTACACAAGTGAAGCCATAGAATGACTTTACCAGAGCTTAGCAAGCCATTCTCCTGGGAATCTGGAAGACCAGAATGCCAATAGAGATACAGTCAGCACACAGAGGCTGTTGTAAATGTGATCTAGAAGGGCCAGGCTACATCTCAAGTTGGCAACAGAGCTTGGCAGTGTTGTTCATGTGGTACTGGTTTTATAAGCGTGAATGATACGAGAGTAGAGGGGTAATGGAGGCTTGCACCACAGTTCTAGACAGCGACTGGGGTCAGGCAACATGTGACAGGGCCAATTTCCTTCAAGGAGTCTCTTAGAAATCATGTGTGAAGCTAGGAAGGTAAAGCCCAAGTGTAGTACAGTCCCAAGTGTTAGAGATGCCAGGAGCCAGGAAAGCTGCAGGAACAAACTGGAGCTGGTCCAGGAGAGAGCTCATATGTACTACAGGGGCAGGACTAGAGAAATGGAGCTGCCCAAGGTCGGTGGAGCCTCCTAGATGAGTCTATCATAGCCCTAGGTGATGGACATGGAGCTGCAGGTTAACTGTTTGCCCTGCTGGAAATGGATCTTGCTTTCGTCCTCTATTTTCTTACTATACCTCCATTCCTCACTTTGGGAATAGGAATTATTATACTGTACTATATATACTGGTAGTATGTGACTTCTCTTTTGATAGAGGGGCTCACAGCTCAAAGACTGCTTTGGTCACAAAGGTACAGAAAGACAAACCCAGCTCTGTTCTTTCTCATTCATTACGAAGAACAGCTTCCATCAACATCCTCTTCAGCACCGAATACATCATTCCCTCCTAACACGATGTTGTAGGTTCTTGTATTTGCTGCATTTTTATACGCCAAGAGTTTAAATACTCTGTCCAAAGTCATGGTGGTGCTTTGAAGGGGAATGACCCCCACAGACTTATATGTTTAAATACTTGAACCCCAGTTGGTAGAACTGTTTGGCAAGGATTAGGAGGTTTTTATTGGAAGATGTGTGTCACTGGGGGTGAACTTTGAGATTTCAAAAGACTATGCCATTCACAGCTGGCTCTCTCTGCTTCTGCTTGTGGACTGAAATGTGAGTTCTCCCTTATTACTCTAGTGCCATGCTTACCTGCCTGCTACCACAGTCCTTGCCATGATAGACAAGGACTCTAACCCTCTGCAACCATAAGCCACCCCCCGACACCTCCCCCCAATACTGTCTTGGTCATGGTGTTTTTACCACAACAGTAGAAAAGAAATTATGCCTGTCCCCTAGAAAAGGAGAGAGCAGACTCAGGCTGAAGAGTTTGCGTGCCTGACCACTATGCCTTACAGCCCTTCTCCAAAATACATGGAACATCAAGCCTCGGATCAGTCAGACAGGAAGAAAAGATCAGAGATGGGGGTGGGTGGCAGGAGTGGTGGGGAGAAAGAAATCTGAATGTGATGTGTCTAGGATAAGACCATGGTTTTTTTTTTCTCTTTTCTTCTTCTCTTTTTCTCTCTGTCTCTCTCTGTGTAGTTCTCTCGGCCTCTCTCTATCTTTCTCTCGGTCTCTCTCTGTCTCTGTCTGTCTGTGTCTCTCTCTGTCTCTGTCTCTCTGTCTCTGTCTATCTGTCTCTCTTCCTTCTCTCTCTGTCTCTCTCTCTCTGTCTCTGTCTCTGTCTCTCTCTCTCTCTCTGTCTCTCTCTGTCTCTCTCTCTGTCTCTCTCTCTGAGACAGGATCTCATATAGTTCAAGTTGGACTGGAACTCGCTGTACCAATGAGGATAACTTTGAGCTCCTACCCTCCTTCTGCATCATCTCCCAAGTGCAGAGATTACAGGTGTGCATCCCATTACCCATTAGGACCATAGGATCTTAATACTCACTCTCAAGTAACTGCTCCTCCATAACCAGATATGCATGCACATCATCTACACAACAACAAATTCCTTTGTCTAGTTTCCGTTTGTCTCCCCAGTTGCCGAAGAGTTCCGTCCCAAGTTCGATCCAGGATATTAGTTCTGGTTTGGGCAGTCCATTATCTGTACAGGAAAGTCAGACAGGGTAACTTGGCTTGAGTGTTATAAACCACATAATTTTTAAATTTTTCAAAAGCTACTTCTGGAACAATATGTGAGATGTCAACAAATAGGCTCTGGGTCTTCATGAAGAGAAATACAACTAGCCACCCATCTCTCAGCACTTCCTGGTCTACCTAGACCTGTTATACTAACTGTGCCATTTTTTTTTTAATAATCTCCACATATAAAATGATTTTATATTTAATTAAAAAACAAAAAGGCACCAGGCAGTGGTGGCACACGCCTTTAATCTTAGCACTTGGGAGGCAGAGACAGGCAGATTTCTGAATTCGAGGCCAGCCTGGTAAATAGAGTGAGTTCCAGGACAGCCAGGGCTATACAGAGTAACCCTGTCTTGAAAAACAAACAAACAAACAAACGAGAGAGAGAGAGAGAGAGAGAGAGAGAGAGAGAGAGAGAGAGAGAGAGAGAGAGAGCTGGAGAGATGGCTCAGTGGTTAAGAACACCGATGCTCTTCTTAAGGTCCTGAGTTCAAATCCCAGCAACCACATGGTGGCTCACAACCACCTGTAATGAGATTTGATGCCCTCTTCTGGTGTATCTGAAGACAGCTACAGTGTACTTATTTATAATAATAAATAAATCTTTCGGCCAGAGCAAGCAGATACTGAATGAGTAAGCAGGGCTGACCGACTGGAGCAAGAAGAGTTGACTGGAGCTAGCAGAGGTCCTAAAAAGTCAGTTCCCAACAACCAGATAGATGAAGGCTCATAACTATCTATATAGCTACAGTGTGTTCTCATATACATAAAAACAAATAAATAAATATTTTTAAAAAAAAGTAGATATGCTATCATGAGAAACAGGAGATATGGAAGGTGTGTAGAAGGAATTATCTTATCTTTAAATACTGGAGGAGTCAGGAGATATAAAGTTAACAGAATATGCATATTTTACTATTATCCCTTAGAAGTTTGTTCTTTTTGTTTTGTTTGGTTTTTCAAGACAGGGTTTCTCTGTGTAGCCATGGCTGTCCTGGAACTCACTCTGTAGACCAGGCTGGCCTCAAACTCAGAAATCCACCTGCCTCTGCCTCCCAAGTGCTGGGATTAAAGACGTGCGCCACCACTGCCCTGCTGTTCTTTTCCTAATGAAAGACAAAAAAGGGAAGAGAATCCAGATGGAAAGAGAGATGGGGCGGGGATGGGAGGAGGAGAGGGAGGGGAAACTGTGATCAAGATTTATGTGAAAAAAGAATCTATCTTCAATAAAAGGGAAAAAATAAAAAGGAAAAACTTAACAATACATTAAATTTAATTTCTTCAAATTCTTTTAAAATTAATCTAGGGGCTAGACAGATGACACAGAGACTAAGAGCACTTGCTATTCTTTTAGAGGACCAGATCCTTTCAGTGTTTCAGGTCCCAGCACTCACAGGACAACCCACACCATCTGTAATTCCAGTCTAGAAGAATCTAACACCCTCTTCTTCCCTCTGTGTGACATATGCATGTGGTACACAGACCTGCAGCAGGCAAAACACTTATACGTGTAAAACATTAATAATAAAATTTAAATTATTCAGCCGGGCAGTGGTGGCTCATGCCTTTAATCCCAGTACTTGGGAGGCAGAGGCAGGTGGATTTCTGAGTTCGAGACCAGCCTGGTCTACTACAGAGTCAGTTCCAGGACAGCCAGGGCTACACAGAGAAACCCAGTCTTGAAAAACCAAAAAAAACCCCCAAACCCAAAAAACAACAACAAAAAAAACTATTTAATAGGAACACATCAAAAACTAGGAAAAATAAGAGAGAGATAGTATAAGTAAGACAATATTTCATTTTTTTCATATTAATTGATCAATGTTACTAAAATTAATAAATCAAGAAATGTGCTATCATTTTTTTTTAAGCACAAATAAACTGTTTTACCAGTGAAAACAGAATTGGTTAAAAGTGTCTGCCTATAGCTGGAGCAATGTCTCAGTGGTTAAGAGCGCTGGCTGTTCTTCCAGAGGATGACAGTTTAATTCCCAGTACCCACATGTGGCTCACAACCACCTCTAACTACAGTTCCAGGCATGCATGTGGTACACAGACATACATACACCAAAACACTTATACATAAAAAAAAAAAAACAGAATCAAACAGGAGCCTTTCATCTTTTATTTTATGCTTCTCCAAACAGGCTCATTTTTATGCATGCTTTTTCATGTGTGTACGCTGGGAGGGGTTGCATGTCATGCATATGGAAGTCAAAGAACAGCCTGGGGTTTTGTGACAGGATCTGTCATTGGCCTGAGACTTTTCCATGGAGGGTCAGGCTCTTCTAGGGATCCACCTGTCTTGACCTTTGACCTTGCCCATCGATGGTATTATGTAACAGATGAGAGCCACCACACTCATCTTTCTATTTGTACTGGGGCGGGGTGGGGGGTGGGATTCAGGTTTCCATGCTGACAAGGCAAGTGCTTTACCTATCACCTACTGAGTCATCTCTCTAACTCCTGATGTATTTTAAACCTTCATTTGATAGAGAAGAAAAACTAACCACGTGTAAGGGTGAACACCATTTTTGAGGCAGGGTCTCTTTGTAACCTTGCATGTCCTAGAATTCTCTATGTAGAGCAAGCTGGTCTGAAACTCACAGGGATCTACTTGCCTCTGGCTCCCAAGTTCTAGGATTAAAAAGTGTGCACCACAAATGTGTAGCACAGGCTAGTCTCAAACTCATAATCCTCCTGCCTCTGCTTCATCAGTATATTCTACCAGGGTACACCACCACAACTGGCTGATTGGTACATACCTTTGACCCCAGCACTCAAGACAAGTAGATCTTTGTGAGATCAAGGCCAGGTTGGTCTATATAGTGAGTTCCAGGATAGCTTCAGCTATACAATGAGACCTTGTCTCAAAACAACAGCAACAACAACAACAACAACAACAACTATAAAACAGCAACAAAAATCCAATAAACAAGAACTTAGAAGAAGCTGTAAGTGTATGTCAGTGGTACAGGCCTTGGGTGTCACATGCAAAGACCTGGGTGTCATCTCTAGAATCACACACAAGAAATCACACACAAAAAGAGGAGAGATGAAGAGGAGGAAGGAGGAAAAAGGACTAAAGAAGGGGAAAAAAATCCATTATCCTAATCAGAGTCAGGCACTCTTAAACACCTCAACATCCACTCTTCCAGCATCACACTACAGGGAAGATCATTCTTTTTTTTGCAGTCTTGTAAGCTGCAAGGAAGCCAATTTCTAGGTTAAGGCACATGGGTACTTCATGGGCACAAGGCAGGTATGCTTCTCAGTGGAAGAGCAGGCAATCTCCGAGTAAATTGTGATGGGAAAAGTTTTAACATTCTTCTTTGCTACCTCTAACTGATGTTATAGGTTGTCTTAAATACTTTGTTTCCTGTAAAGTCTACCTCTAAGTAAAAACTGGTAATGTATCCATTAGTATTAACAACAACAAAGAGATAAAAAGCCTTTCTGGATCAGAATCTAAGCTACCTAACCGGAGTATCAGTGACCAGGGGCTCTCAGAAGATCCAGCTGCAAGAATTACCACAGAAGTTGAAAGCTCCTTACCTAGAGAGATGAGCGTCTCATAATTGGTTCTCATGACTTGCTTGTAAAGTTCCTTCTGCCATGCCTCTAAGTGTTGCCACTCTTGTTCAGAGAAGTAAATGGCTACATCTTCAAAAGTCAGCGGGAACTAAAGCGAAAGACATCAAACAGATACCGTCATAACGGCTACAAAAGACCACAGTTCATTCTCATCAGTAATTTGAGACTCCCGGAGCAGACAGCTGTTTTTAACTCAGCAGACTCTTTTGCAAAAGTGATTTGTGGGCTGGCTCAGCCCAGCTCTCACATGGTCATCACAACCATCAATGACTCTAGTCCTAGGAAACCTAGTGCCCCTTTTTCTGCTCTCCGGAGGCATTGCACACATGTGATATACAGACACGCATGCAGACAAACACCTATATGCCTAAAATAAAAATGAAGGAAAATTTTAATTAAATAATAAAGCAATGTTTCCCCATCTTCTATGCATCTCAAACTGAATATCTGTATGTTTGAGTGGAATATTCACTACAAAAGTGAAACCAAATCAGTGCAAAACTTCATTTACTTAATATGTCATGGTCATTTATTCAGATCAATACAAGGCAGTAAACTGACACTGTGGTAAATTGCATTATTACATTATATTCCACAAGGAGACAGAGCCCTCTAATGGTCCATACACATACTGCTTCTTTTCTCTCTGTAAATGTTATTTATTTATTTTAAGGCAGGTTCTCACAGGCTATATAGACCAGGACTTGCCTAGGTCTCACAGAGATCTACCTCAGAGATCTACCTCCTCTTTCTCTCCAGTGCTGGGATTAAAATACATATGCCATTGTGCTTGACTACCTTTACTACAAACAATGCTCTGATGTGTTTCTTTATGTATTAACACTTTTACTGTTGTAGAATAGAGTCTAAGTGTGAGTGTTACTAAATCAAAGAATATAAACAACCTGAGTATTAATACATGTGTATGTGTGTGTGTCAGAGAGAGAGAGAGAGAGAGAGAGAGAGAGAGACAGACAGACAGACAGACAGACAGACAGACAGGGAGATACAGAGACAGAGACAGAGACAAAGAGAGACACATACACACACAGAGTGAGTTAGTTTCTCTATGTAGACTAAACCCAGGACCTTACACATGCTAGGCAACTTCTACCCTTGAGTGGGAACCCTAGTTCAAAACTAGTTAGTATTTGTGTTTATCATAGTTGACTAGAAAAATAGATACTTCCTGATGCTCAAAATTACAGCTATGAAAATTATATATCTGTTAGTTGAAAATACTCTTTATATGACTATAATCCCACATCATGCTGATCTCTTACTGAGTTTAGCTTCATTTGTTATTGGCATGTCTTTGTCTTCTATGGCTACTAAAGTATGTATTATCTCAATTTTTATTTTAAGTTTATACTCATTTTTTGTTAAAGTCAAGGTAGAGTTGAATTTTAAAAAGTCTATTGATTCACTGACATTTACATCAGAAAGCCAATATTTTAAGTTAATGCAAGTTGTTTGTGTTATAACATTTATTTTAAAACAATCATTTTGTTCCAGGTGTAATACCAAATGCCTTCCTTTATTTCCAGCACTTAGGAGGCAGCAGCAGACTGATCTCTGGAATCTAGGTCAGCCTGGCTTACAAAAAAAAGAGTTCCAGGACAGTCAAGGCTATGTAGAAAAATCCTGTCCCAAAAAACAAAAGACAAAAGAAAATCCACCAATTTCTGATGTATTAAGGAAAAACAAAACAAATTTTTATATCTGTTTACATCCAGTTTCTTCTGTGAGAAACACTAGGTTAATGGTTCTCATTTAGGACAATTAGCACTCCGTAGGACATGAGGCAAAGCCTGGAGACATTTTCGATTGTAACAATTTCAGAAGGTGTGCTTCTGGCGTCTAGTGGTTATTGGCTAAGAAAGCACAACCTTGTCCTCACACAAAAAAGTATCTACTCTTCTATAGCAAAGTATGTGCTCACACACACTTACTTCTCTTAATAACACTACCAAAATGCAAGAGTATGTATTCTGGTGATTCAGATAAAAATACCAAAGAAAAGCTGTAAAGTTGTAACTGGTTTTGGTTTTTGAAACAAGGTCTCACTCTCCAGGACTGACTGGCCCAAGTCTTGCAGCAATCCTTCCCCAGTACCAGGTCCAGCTTCCAAGTGTTTCCTTTAGGACTAAAGTGAAAGTTTCTCACTTTCCTACCTTAAAAAAAAAAAAAAAAAAAAAAAAAATCCTATGCTAAAGTCACTAAAATTTGTAGTAAGAATGAACCTTCAGCCAGGCAATGGTGGTGCACACTTTTAATCCCAGCACTTGGGAGGCAGAGGCAGGCTGATTTCTGAGTTCCAGGCCAGCCTGGTCTACAGAGTGAGTTCCAGGGCAGCCAGGGGTACACAGAGAAACCCAGTCTCGAAAAAACAAAACAAAACAAAAAGAATGAACCTTCAACTTCTGAAACTGTGAAGATGACAACAACAACAAATCCATGCGAGTTTTGCCATCATAATTTAAACTGCAAGGGTCCCACAGCAATAGTGGGACGTGCTTGAGTAAGATGGTAAAGTATTACATTAGAACTCCTACTATACTCCATTTTAGGCATCCACTGAGGGTTGGACAACATAACCTCTGGATTAGGAAGAGCTATTGCACCTGAGCCCTACTATCTATCTTGAATAAATTCACAAATATCTGTCATTTCGTGAAACTGAAAGGGATTTTATATATTGATTTAAAATAAAATTTTATGCTTATTTTTCCATCTATAGGTATGGCTATCTCCCACTTAACTCAAAATTCAGCTTATAAACGATTAATGTGCTACCTGTCTTTTACATACTCAATCCTGAAAACCTGTACATTTGTTGAGAATGTACAAGGGGTTTTACCCCTTATGTAATAATCAAGAATGCTTAGTAGAGCAGTAAGAACAGCATAATAAAAACCAGCCATACCCTTTACACACTAATTTCAACAGAACAAGAAATAAACAGCGCGTGCTCGGGGTAGATTTTACTCTCCGTTTTCACCCTCCTTTCCCTCACACACTCAAGGGGAGCGCAATGAGCGGCGGTCTAAAGGATGACACCGTAAACCCGCGTGCTATCACTGCAACCCTGAGCAAACCCACCCCGAAGGGGAAGGCGTTTGCTCTGCTGGTCCGACCGCGGCGCAGGCGACCAGGCGGACGCCGCTTTGTCCGGGATCTGGCAGCCTCCTCGGTCCCCGCAGCCCGGCGGTCTTGCCCCAGCCCTGTCCGCGCGGGGGGACCTTACCCGGGCGGGTCTGGCCATGGCCAGCGCGGACGCGCCTCGCCTGAGCCTTGGCCCGGGCGACGCCCGCCTTCCCCGGCGACAAAATGGGCATTCGCTCCGCACCGACCCCAGGTCCCCGCTCGCGCTCGCCCCCTAAGCCACCGCCGGGCCCCGTCGCCGGGGAACGCGGCTGTCATCGCGTCCCACAGCGCCCCCTGCAGGCAGGAGGAGCAGCCCAGCTCCGCACCGAAGCCTCGCGTGGCCAGTCACCTTTCTCTACAGTGACAAAGAGAGTGGAGGGAAGGCAGGGACCTCCAGAACGGTTCTGAGACAAGCACTGGGTGCACAGGGTCCATCTTTGCAGTGGGCTCTGGAGACTAAGACTAACAAGAAAATGACCAGAAAAAGGGCCTCCCCTCGGAACAGGTTGCCACTTAAGGATACACCTGGCCAGGGCCAGAGGTGTATGTTCTTCCACAAATACTGTCCATCCATATTGAGAGCACTCCACGGACCCGAGCATGCGTGGAATTCCCTCCCTTGACTGGAGAAGCCCTAGGAAATAAGGCTAACCGCTCATGCCTCAGGCTTCTGCGGCAGGTCACAGGTGGACCCTAGGAGTGAGGACAGAGCGCCCAAAGCGTTGAAGCCTTAGATTCTAAGGGAAATACACAAAGGGAGAAAGATACAGAAGGGACGTGGGAGAAATGGAAACCCAGGAAGAGAGTAAGACACTGACAGAAAAATAAGAAAGGGAGAAGCAAAATTGAAAGACAGCTTATCACCAGACTATTAACTTCAAGTTGTTTCCGGGTGTGTTATGAGTCTGGCTCAAGTATCATAAAGAAAAGGCATTGGCAGTGAGTAAATAGAGAAGTTAAATAGTCCCTGAGTAGTTATGTCAGAGTATACGTGTACCTGTTTGGCATAGGATAGTGACATGAACATATATGTATTACCAACTGAATGGTTTCTTTTAGAAAATATCCTGGGGACCGGTGGGTTAGCTCTGTAGGCAAAACACTTGCTGCTAGAGTCTGACAACCTCAACTTGATTCCCGGGATCAGTTTAGAGATGAAAAAAGAAAAACCATTCTACAGTGTGTTCTCTGACTCTCACATCTCATCACCCTCCAGCATCCACCCCCACCCAAAATCCACCATTAAAATGAATTTAAATGTATAGCAAAACTGGTTTCTTTTTCCCTCTTGAGGCAGCGTCTCACTATGTAACTCTGGCTGTTCTTAATGATGTATCCCAGGCTGGCCTTAAATTCAGAGATTCTCCTGCCTCTGCTTCCCTAGTGCTGTGATTAAAGGCATGTGCTACCAAGTCAAACAGTCTGGGGAGGGGTGCTCTTGATTTTTTGTTTTTCTTTATTTTTAAAAATTTTATGGGTAGGGTTGTTTACTGCCTGGAAGTATGTCTATATACTGTTGGGATTCAGGAAATTGCCACATAAACCATACATATACCAATCTCAGTTAAGCCAATAGTTCATTGAACACACACCATAATACTGAATGTCCAGGATCGCAAGAACCTAATTGTGGTACTAGTCTGCTCTCAGGGTAGCCTTTTTATAGGAAAAAACAGGTTCAAAAGTTTAAAGGACAAGGTGGGGGAGGGAGCAGTTGGCTTACTAAGCAAAGTATTATCTGGTATAATAATCCTTTAAGCCGATTGGTCCTGAGTAAGGTAAGGGGGTGGTGGATGGTGGTGAGCAGAGGAATTTCAGAACATTGAGATAAGAAAGCATGAGTATTGCAATCATAACTTTTTGGCTTTTTAGTAGCAGTCTTCAGTGTTAGCTACAAAAAGCACAATGATCTCAAAAAGCACAATGATCTCATAGGAAGGTGCAGAAAGGGCTGCCCTGTGATCAGTCAGCTCTGAATCAAGATATTTTAGACATAACAGTTCATATTGACCTTTGATTTGATGGGTCGTACATAAAGCTTTGTGGAATTTCTTTTTTTTTGGCGGGGGGGGGGGGTGGGTTCAAGACAGGGTTTCTCTGTATAGCCCTGGCTGTCCTGGAACTCACTCGGTAGACCAGGCTGGCCTTGAACTCAGAAATCCACCCGCCTCTGCCTCCCCAAGTGCTGGGATTAAAGGCATGCGCCACCGCTGCCCCGCTGGCTTGCGGAATTTCTTAAGATTAGCCAATGTCATACAGACCATTCAAAGAGAACAAAACAGGGTATGTGGTCAGGATGTCCTTGCTGTAAGTCAAGTCACTTCTCTGTGTCAGTGACTGGCAGACATGTTACAGCAACAATATGAAATAGCTGGCAGGCATGGAATAAAATGGCTACAGCTATTCTAGGGAGGTCTAGGGATATCAGAGCACTTAAATTTACAGGCAACTTTCCTGATATAATGCTGGGAATTGAACTCTGTTTGCAAAAGGAGTTTGTGATCTTAACCACTGAGCCATGTCTCCAGTCTCTAAAAACTGTTTTCACAATTGACCTTGTATTGTTCCTTCTCTCTGTCAAGAATTCCTTTCTCTCTGATTTCAAGTAGTTGGTTATTATTCATAGTTCTGAGAAAACAAAGTATAAATCCCCAAACAGGAATAAAACCTTCAGGCTAGACTGAGATTACTTATTAAATTATTACCATTAAAAGTGGCTTTAATAGTACAAGAATGAAGTAACGAGTTTGAGAAGCAGTGAGGTATAATTTCCCCAAATTTCTCTTTAATCCACTTCTCAAGTAGAAAATTAGTCCTATTCTGGCAATGTGGGCAGACATCAAAGTATTAGTTAAAGAAATAAAAAGAATACACTTACAGGGACACTTAGATTATGTTGCAACTCTCTCTTGCCCCAACCCAAGACAGTTATCGTATATAGGTTTGGCTGTCCTGGAACTCACTATTCAGATCAGGCTGGTCTTAAACTCATAGAGATTCACCTGCCTCTGCCTTCTGGCTGCTAGGTTCAAAGGCATGGCCCACCATACCTGGCTCAAATCTGATTTTTTGTTTTGTTTTGTTTTTTGTTTTTTGTTTTTCAAGACAGAGTTTCTCTGTGTAGCCCTGGCTATCCTGGAACTCACTCTGTAGACCAGGCTGGCTTCGAACTCAGAAATCTGCCTGCTTCTGCCTCCCAAGTGCTGGGATTAAAGGCTCAACTCTGAATTCTATATCACTCACCTCATCCCACTTCACTTTTCCCACAGTTAGAATTGCTAGGTAAAAGCTGGGTGTGGTGGTGCACATCTTTGATCCCAGCACTTGGGAGGAAGAGGAGGGTGGATCTCTATGAGTGTGAAGCCAGTCTGGTCTACATAGTGAGTTCCAGGCTATACGGTGAGACCCTACTTCAAAAAATAAAAAACAAATAAACAAAAAAATAAGAGTTTTGGGGGATGAAGAGATGGCTCAGTGGCTAAGAGCACTTGTTTCTTGGGGTGTTTTGAACAAGAATGGCCCTCTTAGGTACATTTGTTTGAAATTTTGAACCTAGTTAATGGCAGTATTTGGGAAGGATTAGGAGGCATAGCCTTGTTGAAGGAAATCTGCCACTGAAAGCAGGCTTTGAGTTTTCAAAAGCTGCTGACCATTCTTTTTGTAGACCTGGCTATAAGCTTTCAGTCACTGTACCAGTACCATGCTTGCCCACCTGCCTACCTGCTGCCATGCTCTCTGCCATGATGGTCATAGACTCTAACCTTCTGAAATCATAAGCCTCGAATAAATGCCTTTTTTCTATAATTTGCCTTGGTCATTGTGTCTTATTACAGCAATAAAAAAGTAACAGACACTGCTTTTGCAGAGGATCTGGGCTTGGTTCCCAGCAACCATATGGCATCTAACAACTTTTGTAACTTCATTTCTGTTTGTTTGTTTGTCTTTTTTTTGTTTGTTTGGTTGGTTGGTTTTGGTTTTTCGAGATAGGGTTTCTCTGTGTAGTTCTGGCTGTCCTGGAACTCACTCTGTAGACCAGGCTGGTCTTGAACTCAGAAATCCACCTGCCTCTGCCTCCCAAGTGCTGGAAGTAAAGGCGTGTGCCACCACTGCCCAGCTGTAACTTCAGTTCTAAGGGCTCTCTTCTGGCCTCCAAAGGTACCAGGCATGCCCATAATATACATACATACACACACACATACATACATACATACATACAAAACATTTATATACATAAAATTAGAACAAATAAACAAAAGACATGAAGAAAACATACTTATGCTTATATATGATATCAATGGCTACCTTTGAACACATTCCACACAATGAACAACATAATAAAAGAATCATACATATCAAGCAAGGAGAGTAATTGACTATTCAGTCTTAGAACATACATACAGTCTAAAAGGAGATACCTTATTTAGGGAAATAATCATTGCTACGCAAGACTGGGCTCAATACTTACCTTGTGTGTTAATTTTAAAAACCGTGTTTCTCTTGGAATAATTACAGATACTCAGGAAGCTACAAAGATTGTACAGAAAATGTCTTCTGAACCAAGTTTCCTCCAGAGGTCACACACTACTTTATGTAGTAATATCAGAACCAGGGAACTGATACTAGAATGGTGTTATAGTCAATATTTTATTTCCTTTATTTTGGTAAGCAATATTACCATTTTCCCAGCATGTTTTTTCCAAACCTGTATGAACCCAAATCGTCCCAGACCTTTATTACAGTAAATAAAGAGAAAAGCTGATATTAAGTGTACCAGCTTAAGCAACCATTCTAAACTGTAGGACATTCTGGCTGTTTCAAGTTTCTAGCTGGCACAGTAACCAGCACAAATGACCACTGGAGGTTTTTGGGACAGCATATGCTTTCACTTTTCTGAGATGACAACCCTGAACTACAATTATGTGTTGAAACATGAGGATATATTTAAGGTTCTTTTTAAAAGATTTACTCATTTTTATTTTATGTGTCTTGGTTTTGCCTGCCTATATGTCTGTATTCATGTCCATGAAGTGTCCCTGGAGGCCAGAAGAGGACGTCAGAGCCTCTGGGACTGGAGTTACAGAGGGTTGTTACTATCTTAAGTGCTGGGACAGAACCCAAGTCCTCTGCAAGAGCAACAAGTGCTGTTAACCACTGAGCCGTCTCTCCAGCCCTATTTGATTCTTTTCAGATTTAGTTTTTATTTGTGTGTGTGAGGTGTTGTAAGCTTCTATGCATCATGTGAGTGCAGGAGATGGAGGCCAGAAGAGGCCACTGAATATTCTAGAACTGAAGTTACAGATGATTGACAACTGCCATGGGGCTGGGTACCATACTGCCACGGACTGGGTTTCTGCAGGGACCCCTTATTCTGCAGAGTGATGAGAGTTCTGGCCTGGAAGGCAAAGAATTCAGCAAGTGACAAACAGAAACGACACAAGGAAGTGCAGAATCTGAGTGTATTTGCACAAAATAAGAATCGGGCTTATATAGTATACAGAAACAGGGCAAATGTCAGGGACCACATAGGCAGGTAGTGGTCACATCAAAGTCAGTAAAATCAAACAGTCAGATGTAAATGAGTATTGCTTTTCCCCGCTGGGCTATCTTGGCAGCCCTAAGCAAACTCTCAGTGGTCTGAAGCAGGTAAGCACCAGGAAGTCCCATTCTAGCAGCTCCTGGGAATGGTTTGGCTTGTAACACAAACATTAGTTCAGGAAACTGTTCAACTACTCTCTAGTTTGTAGAGAAATTCTGCCTTGTGTGGTACTGCTCTTAGAGTTCTATGTTTACAGATAGCAATAATGCCTGACCTCTGCTGCTAATTCTAGGGATACCCTGTCTGATAAGGCAGCTTCCTTGTGGGAACCAGTAGGCAATAATGCCTGACCTTTATTGCTAATTCTAGGGACTCCCTGTCTGCTAAGGCAGCTTCCCTTGTAAAAATTCCAAGCTAATAACAGCTAGGAAATCAATTAGGATCATTGAAACACTGTAGAGACCAGGAAACAATGTTAAATCTCAGCTTTAGCTATAACAAAATATTTCTTAGGGCACCTTTATATCTGAATAAAGAAAGTATGCAGATCTCTCCACAGACTTTAGCAGAGACCAATATGGAACACATCAGAGCTGGGAGATGTCAGTGACTGAATACTCAGGAGGCAAGCTAGCTCCCTTTGAAGCCATACACCTCAGGTCCATGATCAGGTTTTTCAGACCTGTCATGCAGACACAACTGAAGTAGACGAGTGCTGCGTGACACCATACATCCCTTGTCACATCTCCCTGGGCAAATCTCGTGCCCAGAATCCTTTCTGCCTCTTGGATGCTCTACCTCCTATTTAAGGCCATAGGCTTTTTAATTGACAGCTGATGTATCCATATAATAAGCAAGATATTCTCTCTACACCACTGTTTTAGAGGAAGAAACATTTAACAGCTTGATGATAGTATCATTATTTTGAATAGATAGAGCTAGTCCTAATGCTTGGTGGAGCTCAGTTGAACATGTCTTATTTATCCAACCTTTGGGAAGTAGAGACAGGAGGATCAGGAGTTTACTCTCATTCTCCACTACTTTGGCTACATGCCTCAAGAAGTTAAAATAAATAAGAAGTCAAGGGTTGTTTAGTAATACAAATGTCCATGTTTAGTATCCGTAGGAACATCTAACAATCAACAGGGAAACTACTCCCCACCCTTAAAACAGGGTTCCACTGTAGAGCTCCAAATGGTCTGCAATTTGCTATGTCTCTAGGCTAGCCTTAAACTTACAGAAATATTCCTGCCTCTGCTTCTTAGTGCATGGACTAAAGGAAAGTACCATCATATCAGGCTTTTTTCTTGCCTTCTAAGACCTTTCTTTCTTTCTTTTTTCTTTTTTCTTTTTTTTTCTTTTTTTC
>NW_022196903.1:42663214-42682967 GCF_008632895.1 Mastomys coucha
GTAGCCCTGGCTGTCCTTGAACTCACTCTGTAGACCAGGCTGACTTCAAACTTATAGCGATCCACCTGCCTCTGCCTCCCAAGTGCTGGGACTGAAGGTGGGTGCCACCACTGCCAGGCCGAAGACCATATTTGAAAATTATGTCTTTTAATAATAAAATCATTTATTATTTTCCGAAGGTCAGTATTTCTCTCTGTCTCTCTTCTTTCTCCTCCTCTTTTTTCTTCTTTTTCTAGTTCATTCCATCATAGTGACGTTCTAGTTTAGAGAAGGGTAATTGTAACTTCCACCTATGCACCATCTGACTACAGTTCATGCTCAAGTAAGTCAAAGCACACATAAGGTATTGTTTTGTATGTACACTATAAAACATCACAGGACACTCAAGTGGTAGTGGCCCAACAGGATGATCTCTATGCTTTGGGGAATTATAGACACTCTACTGTTGACGGCATTGAATGGATTCATTTACTGAAATAAAGGTCTGAGAAGAGAAATGCTGTTAAACACACAACTCTGTCTTCCCTTGGTCCTTAGTGCAGATCCAGCAGATCTAACCACAACCTTTATTTTTGTTGGCTCAAATAGTCCACTTCTCGGTGCTGGTGAGTGAGCTCGGCAGAGGATCTGGGTTTGGCTCACAACTGTGTGTAGCTCCAGTTCCAGGTGACCCTTCACCCTATTCTGGCCTCCATAGGCACTAGACACCCAAGTGTAGACAAACACTTATAAATATAAAATTAAAAGAAACAAATCTCAATTAAAAAAATGCCCCTTCTCATCCAACCCCAAGAGAGGCAATAATCCAAATAATCCGAATCTCTGGTGCCAATACAAGCCACATTTGTAATTTCTACGAATGATAACAACTCCGTCATTTCCCACCTAGCTCACTCATTTCTCCTTTGGTAGTAAATCACACTATCGTCCAGTCCAGACACCGTTCCCTGGGCTTTAAACTACCTAGCATCTGCTGGATCTTCCCAGAAGGATGGGAAAAACCCAGAGTAGCTTGGTTGGGTCTGCGCCTTCACCAAAAACTCTTTCTCAGAAGCTGACCTCTGGGAGGGCGCTCCAGATGCGGGGGCCGCCAGGGGGCGCGCTGGCCCGGGAGGACCGACCGGAGGGGAGGGGGGCGCGTCTAGGCAGACAGAGCGCACTCACTGCCCACACAGCGCCAGCGAAGGGGCGGCTGCAGCCGGTGCGGCGTAGGCTGCGAGCTTCTCCTCTCCTCGGCGTGCCCGCGCCCCCCGGAAGCCGGCTTGCCGCGCGAGCGCTGTCAGAGCGAGCCACGCGAGGCCGCTTCTCGCCGTCCGCTGAGCGCACTGAGCCGCCGGGCCTGCGTGTGGTGGCGACTCCCGGGACGGGACCGGGCAGCGGAGGGCCATGGCCGAGGCGACCGCCGCTCCGGTAAGGGCGCTGATGCACGGGCGTCTCTGTCACCCGGGCCTCGGGGGTGGGGACCGGGGCTGGGCACGGCCACGGGCCTTGTCGCCCGCGCGGGTCTGCGACGGTCGGTCGCTGGCCGGGAAGGGCCACCGCGGACCGCAGCGCCGGGCGACGCCGGGGTGGGGGGGACCCGGGTCTGACGTTGCTCACCCCCACACGCTGGCCGCGGCGTCGTCTCGTGCCGTTCGGTACAGCTGGGAGGGCTGTCGTTGGCTCGGGGCGGAGGGACAGTCCCCAGCGAGGCGGCGAAGGGAGAAGCCAAGGTGTGTCCGTACGCACGGCGCGAGCGCGGGCAGCGTGGCACCGGGGCAGGCTGGCGCGCTGCGGGGACCGTGGAAGGCCGACCGAGCGCAGGCTTAGCTAGCCCGTCAGCCGTGCGTGTGCTCGTCCGCCGCAGGCCTGCAGTGGGCCCAGCCGTGCGTGCACCGGAGAGATGCCAGGGCTGCCAGGACAACCGGCTCGGTATCTTGCACACAGCCATTAAGGAAGAGGGAATGGTGGTTGAACGGAACGTTCTCACCGGAAAGTGTTGCTTTTGTTTGCCGCCTCAGAAGCCTTGGGTCGGCTCAGAGAAGACTTTTCCCCTAAGTCAGAAGTCAGGCGGGTCTGCTGAGGAGGAGATAGGAAGTAAGAAAGAGAAGAAGAAACCCGGGTAGCAGTGGGGAGGGGTGGCGGCATAGAGTCGAGGGGAATACCACCCTTCCCCTTGAAGTTTAATTTTCCAAGCCCACCCCCCCCAACCCTTAGATAGTAGGGCCCATCGTGTATGCTATAGGTATATGCTGAAAACTGCTCAGACTTTTAGTTCTCGAGTAGTCATGTTTAGGAGGTTAAACCGTGATGGTGGCACGTTGGCGCGCGCACACAGGAGTTTGAGAAGGGAGGGTCAGAAATTTTACTCTATGCTTGGTCAAGTAGCCAGAATGTGTGTCTTTTAAAAAAAAAGAAAAGTTAAAAAGAAAGAGAAAATTAATTTCAGTGAATTCAGTGGAATGTTATTTTAGCCCAGTGTATGACAATATTTTAATAGTGATATTATAAAACTATTAATGAGATTTTATACACAGCACATCTCAATTGAACTGACCACATTTATAGTCCTCAATAATCACATGGAATCAGTGGCTATGGTACTGACCAGGGGCAAGTCTGCTGTGTGAAGAAGAATTTGGAAATGCTAATGTTTCTTCATTTTAATTTTAAGAAATATTTTAGGGGATGGAGAGATGGCTCAGCAGTTAAAAGTATCAGTTGCTCTCGCAGAGGGTCCTGGGTTGGTTCATAATATTCACATGGTGGCTAACCACAATCTGTAAGTTCAGTTCCAAAGTATCTGAAGCCCTCTTCTGACCCTTGAGGGCACCAGGCATGTGCATGCTGTCACATATATACATGAAGGCAAGATACATATATATAAATAAATATACATAATTATATAAGATATCATTATATAAGCATATAAAGATATACATAAATAAATCTAAGTGATTTAAAAATATTTCTATTCTTTGAAAATTTAATAGAATGTATTTTGATCATTTTACCCTACTGTTCCTAACTCCTCCCACATTCACTCCTCCCTCCCTCATAGTGTCCCCCAGTTTTGTGTTCTTTTTTTAAAATGATCCATGAGATCCAATTTGTGCTTCTCATATACTCCTTGGTGTAGCCGTCCACTGGAGTGTGGTTGATTTACCAGGGGCCACACTCTTAAAAATTGGACTTTCCCTTCCCCAGAAGCTGTCAGTTGTCCATAACTCTGCAGTTATGAGTGGGAGCTCATGAATCCACCCTCCCTTTCAATGCTATAGTGTTGACTAGCTTGATTTCATGCAGGCAGCCACAGCTGATATGAATTCATGACTGCAGTAGTCCTGTCATGTCCAGAAGAAACTCTTTGGATCCAGTCCAACCCTGCATCTCAGAATCTTCTGCCCTTCTTCAATGGTCACTGAGCCATGGGATTTTGGCAGTGGTGTAGGTGCCTCATTTCTGTTGAGCACTTCATTGACAATTTTTCACTACTGTTGACAATTTTTTGCTGCTACTACTACTACTGCCACTACAACTACTTCTACTGGGTCTTTTTGAGACAGAGTCTCACGTGTGTAACCCTAACTGACCAATGTGTAGATCAGGCTGGCTTGAACTCACAGAAGTTATTTCCGCCTCTGCAAGTGCTAGAATCAAAGGCATGTGCCATCACACCAACTGTTTTTGTTTTGCTTTTTAATGTACCTTATATGTTAGGAGGGTTGATATTCAGCATTCAAGTGGAAAGACTGGCTTTAAATAAGATGAAATGTTTTTCTTTTAAAAAGGAAGAAAGCATGTATTATTACTGATTGGTTTGGTGTGGGAAGAAATTTGAAGAAAGCCAGGTGGTGGTGGTGCACACCTTTAATCCCGGCACTTGGGAGGCAGAGGCAGGCGGATTTCTGAGTTTGAGGCCAGCCTGGTCTACAGAGTGAGTTCCAGGACAGCCAGGGCTACAAAGAGAAACCCTGTCTTGGGAAAAAAAAAATGATGAAGAAGAGTTTAGGTCTAATTACTTCAATTTCTTCTGGAAATAGAGTTTTTCTGTGAATCCCTGACTATCTTGGAACTCTCTTTGTAGACCAGGCTGACCTTGAATTTACAGAAATCCAGCTGTCTCTGCCCTCCTGGTGCTGGGAATGATGACAGTGTGTGCCACCACTACCTGGCTTACTTCAGTTTACTTAGAGTAAGATACCATGCCATCTCTGGAGAGTAAGGCTGCTGTTTGGATAAGTCTCTGCCCTCCCTGTGTGTTCTCCGAATCAGTAGATGCGGCATCATCCATGACCTAAGAGCTCACTTAAAGTACACCATCTCCGTTTCACACCTACTGAATGAAAATATGTATTTTAACTAGATTTGGGTGGGAGGTGTGGATCAGGACTTGGGGTTAGGGTCTTGCTGTTGTAGCATTTACTGGCTTAGTACTCACTCTATAGCCAGACTGGACTGAAACTTAACAGCAATTCTCCTGACTCAGTTTCCTCAGTGCTGAGGGCAACTTGGGGGAGTTGATTCTCTTCTTCTGCTATTTGGATCCCAGGGACTGAGCTCGGATAACTAGGCTTTATTTGCCAAGTGCCTTTATCTACTAAGCCGTCTCTCTGGTTGATTGCCCAGTCTTTTTCTAGTTATTGTTGCACATTAGTTTGAGAGTTTCTAGAAGCCTGGAGGGTACTAGGTAGTGTCAAGTGCCCCCTCTGAGCACTGACCATTGGTGTATGCTGACACCATCTCACAAGGTTGCTTGGTTTTCTTTTTATGTTTACCTGACTGTAGAAGCAAACAAAATGTGAATGGTTCAGCTCATTCAAATTAGCCAGCTGAGCAAGTGAGGCTTATCGACAGGAGTGAAATGGGGTTGAAAGTGGCTGAAGTGGTCAAGCAGTGCCATGTACAGGTGGTAGGCCAGGAGCAAATGGAATCATCATAGGGCTACAGTTATAATTAATGGGTTGAAGACCAGATGAAATGAGAATAAGATAATGCATGACATGGAAACCGCAGGCTCTGGCCAGAGAGTGGTTTGTCAGCTTCAGAGAATTAGGCTTAGTCCATCCTCCTATTTGTTGTACGGATTTCTTTCTTTTATGATACTCTTTGTTTCAAAGTACATTCAACAGTGAACAAATAGCCTGTGACTTTCTTGGAAGGAATCTAATTCAAACATTGTTACCAGTCTGAAATTTTCCACTTATTTTTCTAGTCTGTCCTTGGAGTATAAGATTAAACAAACCTGTTCTATCTTCTATTTCATAACCCTTGAATACTTGAAAGTAGTTGTCATATTTTCTCTAGACTAGATACCCTCAGCTTATTAAATTATGGTACAGTTATAGTGTATAAACTGAATGATAGACAGGGCTAGTGTATCAATTTATAGGAGATTTGTCAGAGAGCCCTGAGGTTGGTCAGTGAAACCAGAGAATTCTTGTATACATTTGCCTTTTTCAGAGATAGAGAATGCAATAAACAACCTCAACTTCTGGGCCTTATATTAGAAGAAATAGGCTGGACTAGCCTTAAGAAGCCAATTTATTATTCATTATTTTTCCTAATCCATCCTTGAACCATCAAAACAGTTCCTTGGCTTTTGATGGCAACAGGCTTCAGAGCAACAAGGGTGGACACAGGCACTGTAAATGCACTAAAGCTATTGTGGTCGGTATTAGCTGGACAGTTAAGCAGTTTTGTGTGTGTGTGTCCTCCACCTTCCCCGCTTCCCCAACAGTTTCTTCCTGTAGCCCTGGTTGTCCTGGAACTTGCTCTGTAGAGCAGATGACTTGGAACTCACAGAATTCCACCTGCCTCTGCCTCACAAATACTGGGATTAGAGGTGTGTGCCACCACTGCCTGGGAGTGAAGTAGTTCTTATTTGGTTGTAGTTTAGAGTCTGGATTCCTTCTAATTCTCAATGTCCTGTCCCATCTCTCCATTGCACGTAGACTTCTGAATGGGACTCGGAATGCCTTACATCCCTGCAGCCCCTTCCTCTTCCTACACCTCCAGCAGCAAATGAGGCACATCTGCAGACTGCAGCCATTTCCCTGTGGACAGTGGTGGCCGCTGTACAGGCCATAGAGAGGAAGGTGGAGGTCCACAGCCGGCGACTCCTCCACCTAGAAGGCAGGACAGGCACAGCAGAGAAGAAACTAGCAGGCTGTGAAAAGACAGTGACAGAGCTTGGGAACCAGCTGGATGGCAAGTGGGCAGTGCTGGGGACCTTGCTGCAGGAGTACGGGCTGCTTCAGCGGCGGTTGGAGAACCTGGAAAACTTGTTGAGAAACAGGAACTTCTGGATCCTGCGGCTGCCCCCAGGTATTAAAGGAGATGTCCCCAAGGTAATACCCCACTTCTAGGTTACTGCATTTGTACCACTAGCTCAGACACTTGTAGTAAGAGGCCAGCGGGCACATAGATATTTTTATTTCCTCTTAGAATTTCTTAGGTTAGTGGAACTCTGAAGGTGTTTGGTGTTTGTCTCTTTGAGAACTATACTGTGTTAATGATTCCTTTCTTTCTTCCTTCCTTCCTTCCTTCCTTCCTTCCTTCCTTCCTTCCTTCCTTTCTTTCTTTCTTTCTTTTTGAGATAACCCAGGCTGGCCTTGAACTACTGATTTTCTGCCTCTACCTCCTAAGTGGTAAGATTACAGGCATGGGACACCAGTGGCTCAGTACACATTTACAGTGTCAAGCTTCCAATGAGAAAACTCTTTCTAATCCATAGTTGGCTCTCTGGCAAATTAATTATTTTCTCTTAATTTCTTTCACTTTTACATGTGTATGAGTCACTTCTCTCTTTGTTAAACTGCCACAATCTCCATGAAAAAAACAATGAGTTCATTTAAGTCAGTTAATTTAAATTTTGTTGACAATTTTGGTGAAAAGTTGGAGGGAAGACTCTATGTGGGATTATAGTTAGTGGCAATTACAAGGGCCAGGGTTACCTGTGAGTCTAGGCCACCACAGAGCAATTATGTTGAGATGCTGGCTCTGTCTTCTGAAGAGCTAGTTCACAAAACAGCAAGTTCTGATGATCACTGTTTGACAGTAATAGGCCTAGTTTCCAGGCATACTTGTTCACTCATACATTTTTTTTAATAGACACAGACTTTTTAAAATTCTTTAAAAGATTTTTTGGGGGTAGGCATGCCTTTATTGCTAGCACTCTGGAAGCAGAGAAAGTTCTTTGTGAATTAAAGGACAGCCTGGTCTACACAGTGGTTCTGGGACAGCCAGGGCTACATAGAGAGACTCAGTCTCAAAAATCCCAAAGCCACCCCCCTTCTTTCTCTCTTTCTCTCTCTCCCTCCCTCTCTTTCTCTCTCTCTTTCCATATCTATCTATGTGTCTGTTTATCTATCTATCTATCTATCTATCTATCTATCTATCTATCTATCTGGAGGGCATAGGATTTTGATATGTAGCCCACACCTGTCTACAACTTAGAATCTTGCCTCAGCCTCTCAAGTAATGGGATTGCAGGCATGGGGCACCATACCTGGAATCTACAAGTATTTCTTAAATACATTTTTGCTTGTTCTACATATTTTTCTGAAGAAAAAAAAAAACTGTAACACATAAAACACATTTAAATACTTTAATACAGGTGTTGTTTTTGTTTTATTTTATTTTTTGTTTGTTTTTTGTTGTTATTTTGTTTTTTGAGACAGGTTTTCTTGCCGGGAGCCATGGCCATGCCTTAACCATGGCCTAGTGAGAAATAACTAGTTTACACTTACAGCCCTGAGAAAACAGTGTAGTCTAACATTTGTGGGTGTGGAGGACATTGTGACCCTGGTTCCAGGAACTGAAGATTGCCACCAGCCCTCCCTTGCTGCTGGCTCTTCCCCCTCCCTCCCTTGTTACAGGCTCTTCCCCTCTCCAGTGTCTCGGGAATCTTCCCCACTCCCCTGCGGGGGAGTGGGGGGGGATGGGAGGTGGAATCTTCCCCCTCCCTTGAAGCTTTCTCCTGCTTGTGCTTATATTGCCATCCCTGAAGTAAAGTTTTTGGGGCTTGATCAGACAGCTGCCTTTTGGTCTCCCTCTCCCCTGCTGGTTGGGGCAGTTTCTCTGTATAGTCTTGTCTGTCCTGGAACTCACTCTGTAGACCAGGCTGGCCTCAAACTCGGAAATCCACCTGCCTCTGCCTCCCAAGTACTGGGATTAAAGACATGCGCCTCCATTGCCCAGTCAAGACAGGTGTTTCCTAGTGTTGTTCTATTTCCAAATGTTTGCCTGAGAAGGTCTCACTAAGAACCCCTATCCCCACCCCGACCCCTGTCCATGGGTGTTTTTAAAGGCAGAAACTACATCCTGGCATCTTGGCTCAACAGCTGCAGGAGAACTTTGCAGAAGTACCCAGTTTGTAGCAAGTAGTTTTAACAGAAGCTTGGATAAGTAGAGGGAGTTCCGTACAAACAGGCAGTTTTAAGGAAAACTAAGATAAGTTAGCTAGGACATTTTTACCTTTGGTTCCTAGAATAAAGTTGGGTAGTGTTCTATGGTATTCTCCATCAAGGAGGTCAGATTCTAGTTAAACCTAGAATAGCTTCAGTAAGAATATAAAATGGAGGAGCCTCTGCACTCTTGTGCTCCATCATAATATTTCAGGAGGTAGAAGGCGTGAACCCTTGGCAGTGTTAGGTTTAAGAAGCTCAAGGAAGGATGAAGAACCACTGACATGGAGATTGTGTTGTTAGTTATGAGATGGAAGAGATGGCCCTAGTGAGCATGGATAACAAGAGATCGAGCTTCAGAAGTAGAGGGAGGAGTGAGCAAAGGAACCTCAGCAGAACATACTGGTGAGGTAGTAGGAAAACAAATTGAAAGTAGGAGGTGCCACAGAGCTACAGTGGCATTTCAAGTAGATTGTAATTTGCCAGTTACCACACTGGGAGGTCTAGAAAGAGAAGAACAGTGAACATGATTGGCAACATGGCTGTCGGAGGAGATCTTAACCTAATTTGTTTGAGTAGCAAGATGGAGAAAGAAGACAGAATACCATAGTTGTAGAGTAAATAGGAAGTGAGAAAAAAAATAATAGGAATAGAATTTCTTTGTTGTTTTTTTCTTTCTTTCTTTTTTCTTAGGTGTAAGTATAGAACTATTAAAAGTAAGGGGCTAGAGAACACTGGCTGCATTTCTAGAGGACCCAGGTTCTATTCCCAACATTTACATGGAAGTTCACAACCAGTTACAGGGGATCTGCTGTGGTTTCCACAGGTACAAGGAATGAATATGGTACACATCCATGCAGGTGAAATAACTATATACATTTAGAAAAAGTTGTTTAGATGAGAATAGAAGCTTAGAATACACTCTAGGACTCCTCAGAAGCAAATGTTATTTTTCTCCTTATCTTTCCAGAGAGAATTTATTAATACTGCAGCAGATATATATATTATAAGCATATATACATTATATAGAAATATATAGGGCTGGTGAGATAGCTCAGCGGGGAAGAGCACCAACTGCTCTTCGGAAGGTCATAAGTTCAAATCCCAGCAACCACATGGTGGCTCACAACCACCCGTAATGAGATCTGACGCCCTCTTCTGGTGCGTCTGACAGCTACAGTGTACTTACATATAATAAATAAATAAAATCTAAAAAAAAAAAAAAAAAAAGAAATATATAACTTTTACATGAGCCAGGCGGTGGTGGTGCATGCCTTTAATCCCAGCACTTGGGAGGCAGAGGTAGGTGTTGAGGCCAGCCTGGTCTACAAAGTTGAGTTCCAGGATAGCCAGGGCTATATAGAGAAACCCTGTCTCGAGAAAAACAAAAACAAAACCTTTTACATGATTAATTGTATATAATATATATTATTCATGTTGTTTTTACTTAGAGTATGGGGTTTTATTGTTATCAAATCCTAGCATCCTGGTGTATGAGGTGGGGATATAACCATTACTAACTTTAGTAAATCATACAGTTATCCAAGGTGTCATAGCAAAGGGAATTTCAAACACTTTTCTTCATGAGTATTAGCTAGAGTCTCATTAAGTATTAAGTGCTCTGATGGGGTTCTTATATTTTCACTTAGTATAATAACCCTTTAAGGAGAGATCTGATAACTTTATTCACTATTTTACAAAGAAATGAAGGCTTGAAGTTTAACCAGAGTCAAGCATGGTAGCACATACCTGTAATCCCAGCATTCAGGAGGCTCAGGCAGAAGATTTTATGCATGATCAAGGACAGCCTGATCTACTAAAAGTAACAGGCCAGTAATAGCTACACAGAAATACCAACACATACACACATACACACACTGGACAAAATATAGCTCAATTGCCAGAGATTGCCTAGCACGCATGAAGCTGTGGCACTATATAAAACTGAATATGATAACATATACATGCATGTAATTCTACCACTCAAGAGATGGAGAGAAGATCAGGAGTTTAAGGTTATTCTTATCTATACAGCAAATGTGAAGCTACCCTGTGCTATCAGAGACTACCTCAAAAAAAAAAAGAAAAAAAAAAAGAGTGAAAAGGCTGGACATGATGGCTTACGCCTTTTAATCCTAGCACTTGGGAGGCAGAAGCAGACAGAACTGGGTCTTGATATAGTACTCCGTACTGTGTATTTTATTTGCATATTTTGGGCCCTTTGGTAATATATTCAGATGTCCTTTGGTAATCACTTAAATTTAGTTTTTATTAATAGAATAGCAGTTAATTTAGTTTTAATTTAGCAGTTAAGTTAGTGTAATACCTAGAGAAATATGTAACATTTAAACTGTCTTAAATTCTAAAGAATATATAAAATAATACAATTTCAGGTATTTCATTATGAAATTAAAATGTGTTTAGTTCTAATGAAAACATACTGAAAATTTGGATTGGGAGATATGGTTCTGTTGGTAGAGTGCTTTCCTCGTATGTACTAGGCCCTGCTTTTAATGAATGTCTTATTTATTTATTTATTTATTTATTTATTTTAATGAGCATATTTTTTGAAAATTACATTTCATCACATGGGGCACACACTTGCCACACCTCATGTGTAGAGGTCAGAAGACAACTTTTTCAGGTGTCAGTTCTCTCCTTCCACCTTGTTTTTAGGGCAGAGTCTCATTGTTTCTCTCATTGCGCTTTCATTTTGTTCCAGGAATCAAGCTCAGGGTGTCAGGCTTGTCACAAGCATCGGCACTTCACATGCTGCTCCATTTTCTTAGTCTTAAGTCTGTGAACTTTTTAAGAGGTTAAAGATACTGAGACTAAAAGGTTTGAGAATGTCTGTGTTAAGATTGCAGATTATTATTATTATTATTATTATTATTATTATTATTATTATTATTATTATTTTGTGTATAGTAATTTTGCCTGTATATGTTTGTGCACTGTGCTTGGTGACTGTTGGGGACCAGAAGAGAGTGTTAGATCCTCTGGGACTGGACTTACTGGCAAGCTGCCATATTGGTGCTGGGAATCAAACTCTGGTCCTCTGGGAAAGCAGTCAGTGCTCTTAACCACTGGGCCATCTCTTCCCTTGCAGCCATCTCTAAGGGATCAGAGTCACAGCTCTTGTGCCTTCTTTTCTGATGTTCCTTTTCTACCAAATACTGTTACTGTATTCTCAAGTCTGAACGTGTTGTGGATCTTGTACGTCATATTCTCTTTTCTCTAAGACATCTTGGTATCCTCTGACCTGGATTCATATTCTGGGCGCTCTCTCTCTCTCTCTCTCTCTCTCTCTCTCTCTCTCTCTCTCTCTCTTTTAATTGCACATCACTCCTTTGTTATACTGATCTGGAAAGAGAGACTTAGTTGTTATGCCCAAACGAGTTCTGAACCCACACAGTAGGGTCAAGCAGCTGGAACATGATTCAGACAGTAAAAAACAAAAAGTTGGACATGATCACGGGGCACTTCACCTCTACAAACAGCAAGAGGGATGAGGAGTTTATCCCATGATATGAGGAATGGCTTGTTTTCTGGTGACCACATAGGACTGTTTCAACTGCCATTAGGAACCTCAGAGTTGCTTTTATGTGCTGATATATGTATATATACTTTTATTTTATTTTATTTATTTATTTTTTTGGTAAAAGTAAATGTAACACATAGACTTGACAAGATTGATCCCAACCTTCTAGGGCCAGCAGTTCCTTTAGGGTCAGAGAGAAAGTAGGGCTTAAATCACCATGAGGTTTCTTTCACTCTCCACTGGAATGACTATGGTCCCAGTTACCTGACTGCAGGAAGAGTGCAGGACAAGTTCCAGGGACAAAACTGGACTGCAGCTTCTCCTGTTCTCTTCAACTAATCTTAAATCTGATCTGGATTCATTGCTTTCTTAGCCTGCTGTACATATCTTGTGCTAGGACTAGCTCTACTCATTCCTTATGTATGACACGCAGTGTGTTCTAGCACCAGTATACTTTTTTACTCATTTGTTTCCTGGAGTACATCCTCAAACTTATAAGAAAAGACACATAGGAGGTATACTTCATATAGGAAATCTCTCTAATTTAATGTGGGAATGCCAAACACAGTATTATATACCAGTAATCCCAATGCTTAGGAGACTGAGGCGGAAGGATTGCTGTGAGTACAAGACTAGCCTGAGCTATATAGCAAAACCATATCTAGAAAAACCAAAACAACAAAACACAAGGAAACAACAAAAATGCAGAGTAATAATAATTTAATATGAGATTGTCTCAAACTCAGAGACTAGACCCAAATTCTGTCTCTTTTAAGGTCATCCCACCTCTATTAGAAATCTGTTTGTAAAATTTCCTGTCTCTGTTACCAACTACCTATGATCATATGCCTTTTTTAAACAGAAATCATACTTTAATTTTGGTGCTTAAGGGAGCTTTGTATGTAGTGGATACAGTATGTAGTGCAGTTGTTTCTACTCTGGGTGACTGTAAGTAATGGTCCCAAAGCTTAGAGCTCTAGAGGTTAATTCCTTGTTCCCTAAAACCATCTTCCATAATCTTTTCTGTTATATTAGATAATACTTGGCAACTAAATAGATACTAGTCTTTACTTAATGAAGTGAAGAGTGGTGACATAGACCTGTATAACCCCAATACTCTGGAGGCCAAGACAGAAGGATCATAAATTTCAGGCCAACTTAAGAAGTACCATGAGTTCCAGCCTAGCCAGGCTATATAATGAGACCTTATCTGAAATAATAAATAAAAAAAACCAAAACATTATTGAATAAGGAAGTTGAGGGAGAAGAACAGTAGTCTGAGGTAGTCCTCCTGGGGAGCTGGTCCACTAAGAAAGAAAGAAGGGCTTTTTTCAGTGGCATCTTCTCTTCCTCCCGTACTCTCTGGGAATTCCACCTAACGCAGCCGCAGCAGCCCGGCTCTCAGAATTCTGCCTCCTGTTGCTGTGAGGCCCCTCTTGCTGCTCTTCCTCACTTCTCTGGTTCCTTTGGTACTTCAGTTTTTTTCTACTCTACCTCTTTTGCCTTTCTCCATCTTGCCACTGTGCCTCCCTTTTCCACTTTCTCCTTGCTACTCTGCCTCCTCCCTACTCTGGTCCTTGTTGCCCTTTCTTGCTTGTTTTATCTTTTGTTTGTTGGGAATCCTGGCAGGTATGATGGGCAGAACCAAACTTCCCAGGATGGAACCACATCATTTAACCTCGTGCCTCGTTGCTGAACTCCCACTGATTGGTGAGATGGGTTGAGTGGATGTGAGTGTCCTTCTCTACCTTGTGGCAAGCCTGTGTGTGAATCTGGCACATTCTGGCCTGCTGCGGGTCCTGTCTTAGTAAGAAGGAAATGGGGAAAACTTCTGGAAAGAAAACTGAAAAATAGAAAACCATCATTTTTTTTTCATCACTTTTTCTTACAACTTTCATCCTGGAAGAGTGAGTGTGTTGACAGATTCTTAAGAGTTTTAATGGTATCAAGTGGCTGGTGCAGACCTTTGATCCCAGGACTCCGAGTGAGTTCATAGCAAGTTCCAGGCCAGGCAGGGTTACATAGTGTGACCTGTTCTCAAAAATAAAATAAATAAAATATAAAATAAAATAAAATGTTATCAAGTGTCAAAGAGTAAAATAAAACTATTATCAGATTCTGAAAGTGGATATAGAAGTAATACACACACAGCTCTATAAAATGCACTCAAATGCCTACTGGTGAAAAGCAAACTCAGTAAGAAAATATTCAGTTTTGCTTGAAGAGCTCAGGGGGAATTAGTACAAAACTATAAGTCTTAGAAGAAATGATGCTGCAAGATACTAATTCCATAAAAACTGAAGTTCTTATAAACCCCAAACCACAAGAATTAGAAGTTATAGTGAGAACTGTAGCTTTGGAATCTGGTTGTAGAAATGCAGAAGATAGCACAGAACTAAATATGATGCATTCTCTGGGCACTTACATATCTTTCTTTCTTCTGTTCTCTTTCTTTCTTTCCAAAACAGCAAATAGGTAGTTTGTGGATTTAGGTGACATCTTCTTTTTTTAGTTAGAGAATGAATTGCTGAACTCAAACCAAATATTGAAGGAAACAGTGGAGAAGGGTGAAACAGGGATATTAAAATTTAAGAAGCCAAACTAAAAACATGTAGCTAGAAGTCATAAAGATACCAAAAGAAAAACAGATACAGTAGTTCAAAGAAAGGTACAGGCTGGGGCTGGAGAGATGGCTCAGCAGTTAAGAGCACTGACTGTTCTTCCAAAGGTCCTGAGTTCAAATCCCACCAACTACGTGGTGGCTCACAACCATCCGTAATGAGATCTGATGCCCTCTTCTCGAGTGTCTGAAGACAGTTACAGTGTACTTAGACATATAATAAATAAATCTTAAAAAAAAAAAAGTACAGGCTGAATGAATGCATCAGAGAAGAAACATGTAGTCAAGCTGAAAACAAACTACAGTGAGTTACAGTAGACTAGAAGAGAAAACCTTTTCATCAATACAAATTGAAGAGCCTGAAGGAGACAGTGAAAGAGACACATAAAAAAGAACCAGAGGTATGGAGAGATGGCTCAGCGCTTAAGAGCACGTGCTGCTTCTCAGAGCACCCAAGGTGAAATCAGTTCCTAGCACCCACACAGTGTGACTCAACCATCTGTGACTTCTGCTTCAGGTCTCACACCCTCTTCTGGCCTCCAAGGGCACCTGTATTCATGTGCACATACACATAAATAAAATATAAATCTTAAAAAATTCAGAGCCAGGTGTGGTAGTACATTCTTATAATCCCAGCACTTGGGAGGCAGAGGCAAGCAGATCTCTATGAGTTCAAGGTCAGCCAGGTCTACATAGTGAGTTCCAGGACAGCCAGAGCTATGTCGTCATAAGACCCTGTTTTGAAAAAGAAAAATAGATAAAACATTTCATTTAAGAGTATAAAATTAGGCCAGGCAGTGGTGGCGCATGCCTTTAATCCCAGCACTTGGGAGGCAGAGGCAGGCGGATTTCTGAGTTAAAGGTCTACTCACTCTGGTCTACTTCTACTACAGAGTGAGTTCCAGGACAGCCAGGGCTACACAGAGAAGCCCTGTCTTGAAAAACAAAAAACTAACAAACAAAAAAATAGAGTATAAAGTTAGCAAGTGGCACATCCTGGATCTTCTTTCCCCTGTGAGAATTTTGAGTGGAAAATAGAAAGTAAGATAAAGTAGTATGTTTTTGGAAGACATGCAGAAGAAAAGATTAGGTGAACATATTCAAAAATCAAAATCCTAAGCAAGTGAATAGCAATTGCTTGTGATCCTAGTATTTGAGAGGCTAATGAATGAGAATGGAGAATTAGAAGCCAGCCTAAACTATATAGCTAGACACTGTTACAGAAATAATTCCAGATAGTCTTGAGAAGGGGACTTTCTGAGCTCCTTCTGCATGCTCTTGAAAATGGCAGGAAGTTCAGTGGTTATGGGGACTGGTGCTGACATCAAAGCTTTTCTATTTCTAGAGCCAGTATATAAGAACAGAGGCAAAAACCTAGTGGGAATCCTTCCACAGCCCCTTCACCCACTGAAGAAACTTGCTTTTGTAAATGAATTGACCAAGTACAACAATTTTGTAAAACATGAAGTTGTATTGTCAAGTGGTGAGATGTATAAAAGAAAATGTGAAGCTGGGCAGTGGTGGTTCATGCCTTTAATCCAGTATTCAGGAGGCAGAGGCAGGTGAATCTCTGAGTTCAAGGCTAGCCTGATCTACAGACTGAGTTCTAGGACAGCCAGGGCTACACAGAGAAGCCCTGTCCCTCCCCCACTTAAAAAGGATACATGTATTTATTTTTTTTTTTGAGATATTCACATGTAACAGACTGACCTCCAAGTTATTAGATGGGAATGATCTTTAATTTTCTGCTTCTTTTCTTAGTGCTGGGATTATAAGAGCATACCACCAGAACTGTCCTATGTAGTTCTGGGATTGACACCAGAGGTTTTTTTTGTTTTTTGGTTTTTTTTAAGATTTATTTATAAATGAGTACATAGAAGAGGGTATCAGATTTCATTATGGGTGTGAGCCACCGTGTGGTTGCTGGGTTTTGAACTCACGACCTTCGGAAGAGCAGTCAGTGAGCCTTCTCACCAGGCCAACACCAGAGTTTTTTTTTTTGTTTTTTAAGATTTATTTATTTATTGTTATATATAAGTACACTGTAGCTGTCTTCAGACACTCCAGGAAAGGGAGTCAGATCTCACCATGTGGTTGCTGGGATTTGAACTAGGGACCTTTGGAAGAGCAGTCGGTGTCTTAACCGCTGAGCCATTTCTCCAGCCCCCTAACACCAGAGTTTTATACATGCTAGATAAATACTCTACCAACTGAGGCTACACCCCAGCCCAAGAATGTACAAGCACAGTTACTATATAGACATGTGTTTATATAAACTGAATCATATAAGACATCAAAAAGGTGAGGGTTATGATTGAGACTTGACATCTTGAACCACATAACAGGAAAAGGAAAAGAAAGATTTTACATAGTTACTAAAACAAAACAAATATGGAGTAAAATTGACGTTTGTAAAAGAAACAGCAAGAAAATATGCAAAGCTTCAAAAAGACTTAGGATACATAGATTATAATTTAATTTTAGTTCAATCTGTGCTATTCTAAAATAGTCTTATTGGCTTTTAGTCATGAGGCATGGAATGTTCTGTCTTCCATATTCAGGAGAAACTGCATCAAGAGGAAATCTCCTTGGCAAAAGATTAGAAGAATTAGAGACAAACACAAAACTAGAGAAATCAGGTATTCTAAGGAATGGTGTTTTTGAGGAATGGCAGATCAAGACAGGTGACATGATGGTACAGCTTGAAGTTTTTTTTTTAGTTGGTTGGTTGTTTTTTTTGTTTTTTGTTTTGATTTTTTTATGACAGGGTTTCTCTGTGTAGCCCTGGCTGCCCTGGAACTCACTCTGTAGACCAGGCTGGCCTCAAACTCAGAAATCCACCTGTCTCTGCCTCCCAAGCGCTGGATTAAAGGTGTGCGACACCACCGCCCAGCCAGCTTGAAGGTTTTTTTGTTTTGTTTTGTTTTGTTTTAAAGATTTGTTTTATTTATTTTATTTTAAGTGTATGAGTACACTGTAGCTGTACAGATGGCCTGAGCTATCATGTATGTGGCTGCTGAGAACTGAACTCAGTACCTCTGCCGGTCCCGCTCGCTCCAGCCCTGCTCGCTCCTACATAATTCACTGTAGCTGTCTTCAGACAGCATCGTCAGATCTCTTTACGGGTGGTTGTGAATCATCATGTGGTTGCTGGGATCCAAACTCAGGACCTTCAGAAGAGCAGTCAGTGCTCTTTCACGCTGAGCTATCTCGCCAGTCCCAGCTTCAAGTTTTAATGTGTAGCACTGAGATGCTTTTACACTGTTTACAAGGCAGCCAAATGTGCTTCAGGGAGGTTTCCAGGTCATGTTATTTTTTGTGTTTGTATCAGGATTTTAGGGTTTTATTATTGACAAATGGAATATTAAAAGAAAGAGAATGAATGATTCTTAGTAGGTCAACCATGCTTCCAAGGTAGGCTCCACACCCAAGAATATTTGAGTATACAAATTAGACTTAATAGGCTTTGAGAGAGGGGATGGGGAGAGCAGACACACAAGTTGTGTGTGTAGGAAGGTAGAAATGGATTTGTGAGGAGTTGGGGGATGAATATGATTAAAATACATTGTATAAAATTCTCAATAAAAATAGTATTTAAAAAACTAAAAGAAAAACAGCATAAGCTATTTAAAATTTTTGTGTTTTGTTTGTTCAAGATAGGTTTTCTCTGTAGCCCTGGCTGTCCTGGAACTCACTCTGTAGACCAGGCTGGCCTTGAGCTCAGAAATCCACCTGCCTCTGGCTTAGAATATTTTTAAGTATTTTTAAGTTACATCTGTTTTTTTGTGTGTGCGTGTCTAGTGCACCACAGCACGTGTGTAAAGTACTAGGAGAAGTCACTTATCTCCTTTTACCATGGGTTGTGGCAGTTGGACTCAGGTTACAAGGCTGGGTGGCAAGTGCCTTTACTCACTGAGCCATCTCACTGGCCCTGCAATATTTATTGACCTCCCTTTATGTTGTAAGAACTAAGTAAAACAGCTAATGAATGGAGGAAAGGATTTATTGGGTGACTGGATGCCTGGAAGGGACTAACTAACTCGTGTGATTATAATTTTAGGTGCCTGTGGCATTTGATGATGTCTCCATCTACTTTTCCACTCCAGAGTGGGAAAAATTAGAAGAATGGCAAAAGGAACTTTACAAGAATATCATGAAGGGCAACTACGAGTCTCTCATCTCCATGGGTGAGGCTGAGTGAGCGAGCACCTTCTGAATGAGTTGCCACAGTACCAGGAGGGCTCAGACACTTCCTTTTTCTCCAGTGTCCTCATTCTCAATATTCTCATACACTGCAGAATCTGGTTTTAGGCCAAAGAAGGACAGAGCAAGCCTACTATGTGCATTTCCTATACATTCCATTTCTTTTACCTGCTTTCTTGGGTGGCTGTTATAAATAGTTGGAGGTGGATAGATGGAAAGAAGTAATACAGGTTCTAAAAGAAATAATTCCCTGACTGTGGACCTCAAACATTCAGCTGCCTTGATGGCAGTTGTCATACTCATCTAGCCCTTTGTCATGCCTGTTTTCCATTTTTCCTATTCTAGATTATGCCATGAATCAACCTGATGTTTTATCTCAGATTCAACCAGAAGGAGAACACAGTACAGATGACCAACCAAGGCCAGAAGCAAGTGAGATTCCTGCAGACCCCAGTGAAGGTAAGTAAGAGAAAGGGTTTTATATACCTTTTTAAAAAATATTTATTTATTTTATTATATAAATATACCATAGCTGTCTTGGGACACACCAGAAGAAGGCATTGGATCCCACCATAGATGGTTTTGAGCCACCATGTAGTTACTGGGAATTGAACTTAGGACTTCTTAACCCCTGAACCATCTCTCCAGCCCTGGTTATATACTCTTAAGCTCCTTTTCTTAAGTCAGAGAAGGGGACTCAACACAAAGAAAGCAAGGCTTAGGCTATTCCCTGCTAAAAAGTATTTTCACTTTGAATGGATATTTAAATACTAGAGGGAGCTACAAAATTATTTTGCCCTTTACCCATCAATACCTCATAGATGCTAGTGAAGTACTTACTGTACCACTGATAGCCCCTCCCTTCTGTTATTTTAAGGTATATATTTTTTCTTTTTTGTATATATTTAATTCAGTACTTTTTTTGATGAAAATGATCAAACAGTATGCTTGATTTTCTTTTCTTTTCTTTTCTTTCTTTCTTTCTTTTTTTTTTTTTTTTTT
>NW_022196903.1:42683078-42686231 GCF_008632895.1 Mastomys coucha
TGATTTTCTTAATACTGTTTTTATTGTTTATAGTTTTAACCTGCATTGGTGTTTATCAGCCTAGAAATTTACCCACACTTGAGAATATGATGTATGTAGCTTGAACCAATCAATATATCACGTTAAAGAAAGCAAATTCACAGGACTCAGCATATAGTCATACTTACAGCTAATATTTATTAAAGCAAATGGATATAAAGCAACATCATCAAAAGATACATGGAGGAAGCCAGAGGCAAGCTTCCCAGAGTTCCTTCACTGTGGAATCTCACAAGGCACATTTAATTCCCCAGCAGTGAATGTGATAACACATACCAAATGCTATTATAGAAAGAATCTCATTAGATACTCAGTGCCTAGGGTTTTCTTGGAGTTATCACACAGATTCCCAAGAGAAAAACAGAATTAAACATACTTTTAGCAGTTAAGGCATAGTAAGATACTCTTGTCATTTAGGGAAACTGTTGTGTATATAAAGAACAGTTTTCCAGATCTTTATACCTGCCAACAGCTCCTCCTATGATAAGATGTCCTGACAAAACACAAGGTAGGGGAGAAAACATTTATTTTAGCTTCAGTTTCAGGCAGTAGTCCATCATTGTATAGAGTCAGTTGCTGGGCAGTGGTGGTGTACGCCTTTAATCCCAGCACTTGGGAGACAGAGACAGGCTGAGTTCAAGGCCAGCCTGGTCTACAGAGTGAGTTCTAGGACAGCCAGGGCTACACAGAGAAACCCTGTCTCCAAAAACAAACAAACAAACAGTTTTCCTAGGTTTTGTCAAATTGACAAGGCTAATCATCACAGCTAGTAATCTTAACTATGAATCCAAAATATTAAAATATCATGATGCTTTCCTTTTTCTAAATGGTGTATTTTTATAGCCTTGTCCACTGAAAAGATATAAAAGCAATAATAACTGATTAGCAATTAGCAGCCTTCCTAAGGGCCAATAGGCTTGTGCCATTATATTGATCCTTATATTTACTTGTTAAATGGCACAGGCCACTGTTTTCAGAACCTTAGGAGAGATGTAAGTCCTCTTTAGGACTTAAGGATTCTTTTTGAAAGATCTCTGCCCACCAAAAGAGGTTCATCATATACTCTCTCTCTCTCTCTCTCTCTCTCTCTCTCTCTCTCTCTCTCTCTCTCTCTCTCTCTCTCTCTCTTTCTCTCTCTCTCTCCCTCCCTCTCTCTCTCCTTCTTTCCTTTCTCTTACTTTCTTCTTCCTCCTCCTCCTCCACATAGTGAAATCAGAGATTCAATCCCTACAGGTTTTGCTCTAAGGTACACACGCACACACAGATAAATAAAAGTGTATTGGGGCTGATGGAAGTAAAGAGAATATCCTAAATGAATGAAATTTTATTCATCAGAAATACAATTTTTTAAAAGATTTATTTTATATATATGAACACACTGTCCCTGTCTTCAGACACACCAGAAGAGGGCATCAGATCCCATTACAGATGGTTGTGAGCCACCATGTGGTTGCTGGGAATTGAACTCAGGGCCTCTGGAAGAGCAGCCAGTGCTCTTAACCACTGAGCCATCTCTCCAGCTCCAGAAGTATGATTTTTATAATCATGTTTCACAGGCATGATGGCACAAGCTTTCTTCTCAACACTACAGGTAGAACAGGGGCAGGCAGGGAGATTAGGAATCCAGGGCCACCCTTGGCCACATAGCAAGTTTGAGGCCGATCTGGGTTATATAAGATCCTGTCTCTAAAGGAAAAAATAAATTAGTAGCAATAAACAGATGTGGAGGTGCATGCCTTTAATCCCAGCACTTCAGAAGCAAAGGCGGGTGGATCTCTGTGAAGATCACAAGGCACATTTAATTCCCCAGCAGTGAATGTGACAACACATACCAAATGCTATTATAGAAAGAACCTCAGGGCCAGCTAGAGCTACATAACAAAAACAAAAACAAAAAAGAAAAAGAAGAAAATTTTAAAAAATCAATAATGTTATGTTCAACAAATGAACATGGTTATATTACTTTTTAAAGAGATTTGTTATTTTATGTGTATGGATGTTTGCCTGAATGTATGAATGTGTACTACATGCCCAAGAAGGTCAGAAGAGGCTGTTGGAACGGCTATTACAGATGGTTGTGTACTAGGACTCAAACCCGAGTTTTTTGCAAATGCAACAAGTGCCTTAACCTTTGAGCCAGCTCTCAACACAATTTCACCATCTAATTCAAGTCCCTGAAGACCACTCTCTCTTTTTCTCCACAAATAGAGCCTGCCCTTTCAACCTCAGATATTCTGTCTTGGATTAAACAAGAGGAAGAGCCTCAGGTTGGAGTCCCCCAGGAGTCTAAAGAGAGTGAGCTGTACAAAGGTACCTATGCTGGTGAGTAACAGAGAAAACAGAGATACTCAGATCCAGCTCATACAAGGGGAGACTGAAGAATGCAGCTAAAACAGTGCTAGAAAGACAAGCAACAGAGAAGAAGAGAAGAAAGATATAGTTAGCCAAATTAGAAACGAAACCAAAAGGCCACCAAGATAAATTTTTTAAGTAGGGAAGGACATTTTAAAAAAAAACATTAATTTATTAGTGTGGGGGGAGGTACATACACAGATCAGAGAACAGCTTGTGGGAGTTGGTTCTCTTCTTCTATTATATGGGTCCTAGAAATTAAACACAGGTTGTCAGGCTTGATGGCAAGTGCATTTACCCACTGAGTCATCTCACCAGCCTAGAAAACTTACTCTAAATTAGAACTGTTGGGACTGGGTATATCAGTGAGAAAAGTATGGTTACATGTACAAAGACCTGTGTTCAACCTCTAGCACTGTATTTAAAAAGGAAAAACAAAATTGCCAGTGAAAAAATAGTAAGTAAATATAAATGAATTTGAAGATTACTTCGAAAGTATAGATAGAACAGAGCCAGGTATGATGAGGGCCTATAATCCCAGTACTCAGGAAGCAGAAGTAGGATTGCCTTAAGCAAGAGGATTGTCTGGTCTACCTAGTAAGTTTTAGGCCAGTCAGGGTTATACAGCAAGACTATATCTCAGTCATCAACTATTCAAAATAGAATAGTACAAAAATGGGGAGTGGCATAGAGAGAAACAGGCAATAGAAATAAAAGTGTTAGAAGAGTGCAAATAGAAATACTAAGAGGCCTCCCTCAAAA
>NW_022196903.1:42686287-42712056 GCF_008632895.1 Mastomys coucha
TTTTTTTTTGGTTTTTTTCTAGACAGGGTTTCTCTGTATAGCCCTGGCTGACCTGGAACTCACTCTATAGACCAGGCTGGCCTTGAACTCAGAAATCCACTTGCTTCTGCCTCCCAAGCACTGGGATTAAAGGCGTGCACCACCACCGCCTGGCACAAATATTTCCTTCTATAATGAGATTTGGGGCCAACTGTGATTTACCTCTTGAATTATAAAAGAGAATCTTGACAAATGAGATGGCATTAGTGATAAGGCGCCTGTTGGCAAGCATGACCATCTAAGTTTGAGTTCGATTTCCTAAGACTCATGGTGGAAGGAGAGAACCAACTCCTACAAGTTGTCATCTGACCTCCACATTTGCAGTATGGGATGCACACATGTTCCCCTCCCACAAGATAAATAATGTAATTTATAGAAGAATGTAGACATAATGTTTTGTCGTACACCATGTAAAGTTTACCCTTGTGTTATTCAAATGCTGATTTCTCTGCCTTCATATTTTGTTTCAGTCTGAACATAGCTGTGTTATGTTTATTCTTAGAAGCACCTGTCTCAAGTTTGTATAAACATTGCTCCTCATTCATTCTCTGCCTTGCCAATAAAAGACACCAAGCCAATACAAAACTTTAGAGAGAGAATAGGTGGGAATTCTGGTTCTAGGAGGGGTGTAGAAAGAGAGAGAAAAAAGGGAAGGAGCCACAAGGAAAGTGGAGGAAAAACATCAGGAGAAAGAGTGGAATCAAGTAAGGATGGAATTTTTTTAGTAAGATAGGAAAATATAATCTGGGAGGAAGCCTGACTAGCTTGGAGGTTGAGAATGGTGTAATGGTTCTTCAGTGTTTGGTTCAAGGTAATTTTAATAAATCTCAGCCTCTCTGTGTGGTTATTGGGAAGTTGGCTGGTTAAGAAATACAGCCACCAGAGTAAGTCACTGCTTATGCTTACATTTATCTTCAAGAGAATTCCTTTTACAAAAGAGAATCTGAAGATCAGAAGGGATTGAATTATTTATATAGCTTAATAGAATCTTGGAGGTGCTTGTTTTTAGTATGTTCTGTACCTCTGTTTCTTTAGATTCTAGGAAGTGCAGCTGAGAAATACCACAGTTTCTGCTCTTTAGAAAATGTACACCACAGATATACATACCAACGTAGGCATGTCTGTTTTTAGGTGCCGGAGTGTGTTAGATGGATGACTTAAGACATTTGAGGTTTGGGAAAACATGTGTCAGTTTTTTTGTTTTGTTTTTGTTTGTTTGTTTGTTTGTTTGTTTTTTGGTTTTTCAAGACAGGGTTTCTCTGTATAGCCCTGGCTGTCTTGGAGCTCACTCTGTAGACCAGGCTGGCCTCGAACTCAGAAATCCACCTGCCTCTGCCTCCCAAGTGCTGGGATTAAAGGGGTGTGCCACCACGCCCGGCCTAACGTGTCAGTTTTAGTTTAAGTATTTAGATAATGTTTAACCAAGGATGTGAAAATCCAACTTGTAGTTCTAGTTCTTGATAAGTTCAAGGCTAGACTCAGCTATACAGTAAGTTTGAGGCTAGACTGAGTTACAAAACCCCTTCCCTGACCCCATCCCTAGTAAAAGAGTGTGAGAACAGAATGGGCCTAAAATATTGACTAGTTTGATTTGACTATGATGTAGGAAGACAGGGAGGGAGATGGGGAGCACCCTGGAAGAAGGAGAACAGAATGATCTAAGATGCAGAGGTGGCAATATGTCCTCACTTCTGGGAAGACAGAGTTAACCTACTTCAAGGAAGGGCTTATCTCATAGAAGGCAGACTAGGAGTAAAAAGTTGATTTTAGGCCCTGACACAGGAGCAACAGAAAAAGTTGTTGAGTAGAGGTGAAACATAAAGAAAATAATGTGGGGAAGATTGTTGCCAAAGCTATCCATTTTCAAAATGGAGCATCAAAGTACAGTCTTATATTTGTAATGACTTGCCACACAGCCTACGGGTGCCTTATTAGTAATGAGAGCCCTTCCCCAAGCTTATCTGAACAGTTAGATGCATAGAACAACCTACAAGAGCTGGGCAGGAATGTGAGAGGGATGGTGAGATGGCTGTTGTCAGGTGTAACTCTGAGTCTCTTCTTTCAGATGAAGAACTTGTCATCAAAGCCGAGGACCTTGCTAGAGCTTCCTTGTGTCCTGAAGTTCCAATAGCTTTCTCTGCTCCACCACCAGCAGCAGCCAAGGATGCATTTTCAGATATAGCTTTCAAAAGCCAGCAGTGTACACCCATGGCACCTTTTGGACGAACGGCCACTGACCTGCCTGAAGCTTCAGAGGGGCAAGTGACTTTTACTCAGCTAGGAAGCTACCCACTCCCACCTCCAGTTGGAGAGCAGGTGTTCTCATGCCACCACTGTGGCAAGAGTCTCAGTCAAGACATGTTAATGACACATCAGTGTAGCCATGCTGCTGAACACCCCTTAACCTGTGCCCAGTGTCCTAAGCACTTCACCCCACAAGCAGATATTGGTAGCACCTCCCAGGATCATGCCAATGAGACACCACCCACCTGCCCTCACTGCTCCCGGACATTCACTCACCCCTCACGACTCACATATCACCTTCGGGTCCACAACAGCACTGAGCGCCCTTTCCTCTGTCCTGATTGTCCCAAGCGCTTTGCTGACCAGGCTCGACTCACCAGCCATCGGCGAGCTCATGCTACTGAGAGGCCCTTCCGTTGCCCGCAATGTGGTCGTAGCTTCAGCCTTAAGATCAGTCTCCTGCTTCATCAGAGGGGACATGCACAGGAGCGCCCCTTCTCCTGCCCTCAGTGTGGCATTGACTTCAATGGCCACTCTGCGTTGATTCGTCACCAGATGATCCACACAGGCGAGCGTCCCTACCCATGTACAGACTGTAGCAAGAGCTTCATGCGTAAGGAACACTTGCTAAACCACCGGAGGCTGCACACAGGTGAGCGGCCTTTCCAGTGTCCACACTGTGGCAAGAGCTTCATCCGCAAGCATCACCTCATGAAGCACCAGCGCATTCACACAGGCGAGCGGCCATACCCCTGTGCAGTGTGCGGAAGGAGCTTCCGCTATAAGCAGACGCTCAAGGACCACCTACGGACCGGTCACAATGGAGGCTGTGCGGGTGATAGGGACCCTTCCATACAGCCACCAGACCCACCTGGTCCACTCTTAACTGCCCTGGAAACCTCTGGCCTAGGTGTTAGCACTGAAGGTCTAGAATCTAGTCAGTGGTATGGGGAAGGGAGTGGAGGGGTGGTTTTGTAGATCTGAGGTCTGTTGGTTATTTATGTTCACAGCAGAGCAGAAAGTCCAGGAGAAAGCCCACAAGTTCTGAAACCTATAGTAGTTAAATCTATTACATAAAGGAATTTGAGATCTATACTCAACTAGACATGCTTGTGCTTTGGAAATCCACATCAGTACAAGAATACCATATTTTGAAAACTAGAAGAGAATCCAGCTCCCCTGTCTTATCAGATACCACAAAAGCAGAGTTACAAAGCAAGATACGGCTTCTGATCATCCTGTCAGAGTAGCAGAGTGAGAGCAGACTGCCTCTAGGTAGAGACAAGTGCATGGGAAGAGCCCCAAACCTTGAAGGCATCAGGAGGCATGAGAGCTCAGAGCCTTTCCCTAATTGCTCAGTGGATTGCTGGAAGAAGGTGCTTTAGCCACTTGTTATGTTGCCGTGTGTCTGAAGCCAGCTAAGTTCTGTTCATACCAGTGTAGTCAACTTTCCCTGAAACATGATGGCTGAGGCGGCATTCCTAAGCCTAAATTCTGTCTGCTAATACATTTTGTTTAATGTTGGTGAACAAGAACTCTGACTTTGATAGCTTATTTAAGGGGACTGTTCTTAGCTTTTACTAGCTTAATTTGAAATATTCAGACTCTTGTAGCAGCTGTTAAGAGAGTAGAGAACTTCACCACAGTCCTGGTTAGGAAATCAGGAAGAGAGTTTTCTCTCCAGATTAGGAGCTAAGTATCCCAGAGATCTCAGGCACAACAGTGATCCCATGGCCTAAAATATTGTATCAACTCACCCCTTATCTTTTCCAAGCCAGTGATCTTGTTTTTCCATTTCTGGCATTTGATTCTCTTTTTCTCTCTTTTGAGACTGGGTCTCACTGTGTATCCTGGCCTGGAACTTTGCTTTGTAGACCAGGCTGGTCTTGAACTTACAGAAATCTGCCTGCCTCTGCCTCATGTTCTGGGTGCACCACAATTCCCAACCTGATTTTCTTTATAGTCCTCAGCAGCAGAGATCACAGCACTTTGTCAAGGCATCTAGCACTTCAGAAAGTACCCCTGAGCTCAGGGCTTTTGTTCCATTGGTAGTGTAATGTTCTTAAGGAAAGGATTTCTACCTTGTCTGTCCTTCGTCACTGGCAGTGAACAGACAAGAGACCTCTTTCAGCCACTAAGAACCAAGTATCTCATCTATCTTACCTGTTGTGCTATTTTTTTCAGACAGGGTTTCACTATGGGGTCCTGGCTGGCCTGGAACTCAGAGATCTGCCTGTCTTTGCATCTAGAGTGCTAGGATTAAAAGCATGCTGTCATGCTCAACCACCTGTTGTATTTTGAAGGGTTATGGCTACCTTATGTTCTTTTCTTGGGCTTGCTTAGTTATCTGAGGGCATCTGAACCTAGTTCTATCCCTAAGTGTCTATGCAGCCAGGTGTGTGTCTTCTCTTTTCAACTCTCACATTTTTATCACCAAAATGAGGTTGTTGAAAGAAAAGGTAAGCTTCTAGAAATCTTAAAAAGAAAGAAAAATCTTATGATACAGTTCTCTGCCAAAATCCTGTCCTTCCTTTGGTTTCTGACCAGTCAAATCCACATGAGACAGGAAAACCAAAGCAGAAATTTATGTAGAAACTTGGTGGAAATTAGCTTGCCTTGTTGTTCTGCTCTTAGTGGGTCCAGAAGTAGACAGAGAATGTAGAAGTCTACATTCGGGACAGAAAGCTTTTGTTACCACACCCTCTTTTACCTCATAGTCTTCTGTGATGTCTAGGATGAGATCTGGAAGTGCTTAGATGTGACACTTTCTGGATAGGGAGGGGATGCTTCCCCTTATTACTAGCCCAGCCTTCAGTCTGCATAGCTAATGTAACCACAGTATGAAATGGTGTTTGCCTAATGTGCTCCTGGCAAAGTTCTGTCTGAAGGTGTTGGTCTTCAGGATAGTCACACATAGAAAACTCTGTTTTGTGACGTTAATAACACCAAGGATCCTGGGAGACATAAGAAGTCAATATGAGACCTGGTCTGCTGTCATAACTCTCAGCCTGTAGGCAAGGAAAGTCCCATGGATGGTACCAGATAATGGTAGAACCATACTATATTGGGATAAAGAGCCAAATCCCCCAAATCAGGTTTCCAAGTTCATTAATGACCCTTGGGACTTGAATGTGAGATCTGCATCTGAAAAAGAGTCAAAGCGTCTTCCCCAGGGTAAGGGAAGCATTTGCAAGAGCTGAGGAAGAGATGCCTACTGAACCTGTGATGTCGAGCTAGATAACCTCCAACACTCATCTGAACCCAACAGATTTACCAAATATACACAGTTAATAATTGGAGGCCTGTGGGCCAGAGTGCTGCAGATGCATCCTAATGTCTGATCTGTAAGGAACCATAGCTAGCAGGGATCGAAACTGGCCAAAAGTGAATTATAGTTCAAATAACAACTGAACAAGAGCCATAAAACCAGCTGGTTGATGGTGCTCCACACCTTTAATGCCAGCACTCACAGGATGCAGAAGCAGGAAGATCTCTGAGTTCAAGCCCAGCCTGGTGTGTAGAGGGAGTTCCAGAACAGCCAGGGCTACACAGAGAAACCTGCCTTGAAAAGCAAAACAAAAGCCATAAAACCAAATAAAAGGTAATGTGCAAGGCCATCCCAAAAACAAACAACATAAACGTGGGATCCTAATTTCTAGTCTGGCTGAAAGCGGGGACTTCAGCTACTGTATATTCACTTTTTTCCATTAGCCAATCTCCTGTCAAGTAGAACCCATTTGTTGTCAAAGATTCAGAAGTGGCTCATTGGAAACTCTACCATCTAACAAAAGTTCTCAGCAAATAGAATCTCTTTGCCACCTGGTGCCTTGAGAGAAACTATACATTTAATCCTATAATTAAAGAGGCACCAGGGCCTGTCCTGTAGAGAAGAAGAAACCCCAGAAGAGTCCTGTTCATCTGTCTGCCCCCTATATGGTGACACAAAGGCTTCCTCAGAGTGTATTCAGGACTTGGCACCAACCAGATTTACTGCTTGCTAGATTTATTTTTTTAATTGTGGACATTGGATGAACTTCAGGTTCAGCCACAGATATGAAAATAAATGTAAGTTGGTTAATTGTTTAGAAAGTGAAATATGATTGATCCCTTTCTGCTGGGTATTTGATAATGGACACATCTTAGTGATGAACTCTAGAGAGAGCCATGCTCTACATTACTTCCCTCATTAGTAAACTCTAAAGTTTCTGGTAGGGACTCCCCTAGGCTTCTCTTGAGGTGATACCTATCTCAGCCAGGCCCTGTGGCTTATGAAACAATAGCAATTCTATCTCAGTCCCAAAAAAGTCTCACTGAAAAAAAAAAGTACCTATGTTCCTTTATCTATTTCAATGGGATGGGAGACCCAAGTTTATATCATAATTCTTAAGAGAAACAGAGCATTCCTTCCCTCTTATGCTTTAGCTTCTTAGACAACAAAGCAGCCTCTGTAGTTGCCTGAGTAGCAAGACAACTCATTTTCTGATGAGCATCTACCGTTGTTAATGTACATATATGTGTCTGAATTGATAGTTTTGGCTCTCCACCCTGGTTCTCTGTAGCAAAGAGGCCGTCTCTTATCATATGGGATATATACAACAGGCTGTTCTTTTTTCAAGTTTCCGGCTTCTATAAACAATATATTTAGGAGTTCAAAATTAGGGACTGGAATGATATCTCAGACAAGTGCTTACGATACAAGCATGAGCACCTGAGTCTAATCCATAGGACTTGTGAAAAAGACAGGACTGATGCCATAGGCTTGAATTCCAGCACTGGGAAGGTTCTCGCTGGCCTGTCAGCCTTGCCCAATTGGTAAGCCACAGATCAGTGAGAGACCCTGTCTCAAAGATCAAAGGCAGTAGCTCCTGTGCAATGACTCCCAAAGTCCTCTGTCTCCACATGAAAGTGAACACACACACAGAGGTCAGATTGATTGTGGGGTGGGGTTAAGGAGGGTGCAGGAACTTAATGCTCATCTTGTATTAGTACAGTATTAGTGACTAAGAACAGGGCTTCTGATGTCAGACCTAGATTCAAGTCTCAAGTATTATAATATTATTTTACCTTCTGAAAGGTAAATTTTGTTTATAAGGCATCTCAGAGGTATTAGAGCTTAAAAATCTACAGCATGTTTTAAAGAACCAATGTGAAAGGTAACTACACAACCAGGCTGAACTGGGAGTGGTGAGTGTTAAGAACCAAGGTTTGGCCAAGTGTGATGGCTCACACTTGTTATTCTGGCACTTGAGAAGCTGGGACAGGAGGAGCGCTGAGAATTCAAGGCCAGGAGAGCCTACATAGGAAAATCTTGTTTTTAAAAGTGGGAGGGGGGGGGCTGGTGAGGTGGCTCAGCGGGTAAGAGCACTGACTGCTTTACCGAAGGTCCTGAGTTCAAATCCCAGCAACCACATGGTGGCTCACAACCATCCATAATGAGATCTGATGCCCTCTTCTGGTGCGTCTGAGGAAAGCTTACAGTGTACTTACATATAACTATAAATAAATAAATCTAAAAGTGGGAGGAGATGAGGAGGAGCCAAAGAGATGGCTCAGTTCTAAGAGCACTAGCACTTGCTACTTTGGTCAGAGAACCTGTCTGAGGAAAGCTTACAGTGTACTTACATATAACAATAAGTAAATAAATCTAAAAGTGGGAGGAGATGAGGAGGAGCCAAAGAGATGGCTCAGTTCTAAGAGCACTTGCTACTTTGGTCAGAGAATCTGTATTCAGTTCCCAGCACCCACATGGTTAAGGGATTGGATGCTCTCCTCTAGCCTCTGAAGCCACTAGACATGCATTTGGTACACATGTAGGCAAAACACCCATACACATAAAAACAAAATCTTTATTCAAACAAACGTTTCACAGAACAGATGACTGCTAGCTGACCCAGCCTTTTGCTAGCATCTTTTGCATATATTTAGTATGATCTCTTACTGATTTCTTTCTATACTTTCCAGCCCCCATAAATTTCTGATACCATAACTCCATATGACTCTGATTCTTTCTGGATTTTTCTATCTTCTCCTACTTCTCTCTTAAGATTTTTAGATTTTATGTGTCAGTATTTTGCCTGCATGTATGTATGTGCACCATATACATGCCTGGTGCCTGCAGAGGTCTGAGGGCATTTTAGATCCTGTAGAATTGGAATTATGGATGGTTGTGAACCACCACGTAGGTGCTGGAAATTGAACCTGGATCCTCTTTTAAGAACAGCAAGTGCTCTAAGCCACTCAATTTTTAAAAATTTGGTTATTTTTGTTTGTTTGTTTTTTCAAGACAAGGTCTATTAAGTAGCTCTAATGGTCCTGAAACTCATTCTGTATACCAGGCTGTCCTTGAACACACAGAAATCTGAATACCTCTGCTTCCCAAGAGCTGGAATTAAATCTGTATACCACAATACCCAGTTTAAAACAAAGAAATTTTTTTAATCTCTCTTTCATATTACATTCTGAACTCAGTTCCCCCTCCCTTCTACCCTGCCAGCAGCCTTCCTGCTCCCCCTGCTCCATTCACTCTTCCATTTCTCTTCAGAAAAGGGCAGGCCTCCCATGGATGACATGGCATATCAAGTTACAGTACAACTAAACACCACCTCTTGTATTTTAAGACTGGAAGAAGAACCCAGTAGGAGGAAAAGGGTCCCAAAAGCAGTCAAAAGAGGCAGAAGACAGCCCCTGCTCCAATTGTTAGGAGTCCCACAAGAAGACCAGGGAACACAACTATAGCATCTATGCAGAGGGCCTAGGTCAGACCCATTCAGGCTCCCTGACTATCAGTTCAATCTCTGTGGGCCCAGGTTAGTTAGTTCTGTGGGTAAAACAGAATTTTTTAAAATATTCTTTTAAATATTTCTAAGTTTTTCTTAATTTAGATTCTATAATGAGAAATCTAGCCCAGCTCCTCTTCCCATTACTCATCTTAGTTCAGTCAGCTGCAGTCAGCAGTAAAATCCCTCTGGCCTCTGCACCAGGGCCTGTGGACTTGCTGTTCAAGAATGGGAACAATACAGTATTTTAGTGCTGCCAGAAAGGACAGATTCTGTTTAACGTCTATCAAGGTTTCTTCTACTTTGCAAGCACTATCATAAGGCCAAAGCTTAGTATCCTTGTTCAAAGAACCTGGAAGATGCTGCTTATCTTGTAAAAGAAGCCACTTATCACTTCAAGTCAAGGGATGGAGAGTTGATATTCTTTTCTGACCCTGCTCCCATTTTGTTTGTTCATTTGTTGAGAGTCTCACTTGTGTAACCAAGGTTGCCTCCAACTCACAGTTTCGTCTCTGCTTCCTTAGTGATGGAATTACAGATGTGCTCCCCCATCTATGACACCTCCCCCTTTTTATTTTTGCTTTTTTGAGACAGGGTTTCATGGATCCAGAGCTGACAGCAAACATGGTGTATAGCCTAGATTACTTTGAGCTTCTGATCCTCCTGCCTCCCTTTGGTTTTATGGAGTAGTAGCGATCAAACCTAGAACTTTGTACATGTTAGGCAAATACTCTACCAACTTAGCTACAACCCAAGTCTCTTTATCTTTTTAAAAGAATTGACCACAATCATAGACATATGATGGCTTTGGTCACCTTGATCAGTTAAATGTCCCTACATATAATGTCTAAGACTACCAAGGAAGGCAGATAATACATCCTCATCAGAACAGCCTCAAAGCAGTGCATTCCTAGCATCTCAAGTTAGTCAAGTTACATTCCTAATAAAGGGCTTGATAAAACCTCAATGAACTATGTGGGTGTGTGCTTATTAGCAAAGCAGTATTTATAGTAAAATCTTGAAATTGTCCTAAAAAATGGGGCTGGAGACATCTTTTTAGTAGTTGAAAGCACTTATTGCTCTTGTGGAGGACCAGAGTTTTGCCTAGCATCCATGTTGGGAGCTCACAACTGCCTATAACAATAGCGCCAGAGTTGCAATTTCTGCAAGCAAAGTTTCTTGGTTGGTTGGTTGGTTGGTTGGCTGATTTTGTTTTGTTGTTGTTTTGTTTTGTTTTGTTTTGTTTTTCAAAACAACTTTTCTCTTGAGTAGCCCTGTCCTGAAACTCACTGTGTAGTCTAGGCTGGATCCTCTTGCCTCTGGTGCTGCCAGCACCACCACCCAGCAAGAAAACTTTTAAAAGACAGTCTCATTAGCTGAGCATGGTCTTGAACTTAACATATAGCTAAGGATGACCTTGAACTCCTGATCTTCCTGTCTCCACCTCCCAAGTGCTGGAATTATAGGCCTTTACTTCCACACTATATACCTCATATAATATTCATAAATATATGGAGAAATATAAATATAAATATATGGAGAATAACAGGTCAGAAAGGTGGCAGGTACATTCCTGGAGACCTGATTTTGTTTAACTAAACCAAACAATTCAAAATTAAGTATGTTCAGGAGCTAATATATGCCAATTAGTTCTTGGCTACTAGTTTATAACTTAAAAATTAAAAATAGCACAAGAATTGCAATACCTACTACCCAACTTCAGTGAATAAACAGGATAAACAGTTACCAAGGATAATTAAATCATCTTTATGTTATTAGCCTATAGGATATATATATATTGGTTTTTAGAGACAGGGGTTCTCTGTGTAACTCTGGCTGTTCTGGAACTCACTCTGTAAACCAGACTGGCCTCAAACTCAGAAATCTGCCTGCCTCTGCCTCCCAAGTGCTGGGATTAAAGGCATGTGCCACCACTGCCCGGCTAGGATTATGGTTTTGTGGGGTAAGGACAAGATGTACAAATGACTATTGCACTAGGTTGTTTTTGACCAAACAAGAGAGTAGCCTGGGGGCCTTAGAAAGCCAGGGCCCATTCTAGAGTGGTTTCATTTCTCTGTGACAGAGAATGGATTTTTTTTCAAGTTCTTTCAAGTGATTGCTGAGTGCCCATGAGAATTAGAAGATCACAGAACAAGAAAGTTAGTTATTGAATTGGAAATAGCCTAAGTTAGCCTGCTTTCCTGGAGCAGAGGATTAGAGAATAATAAAGGGTCTTTGACTCCATAGTGAGAAGCCATAATTTGATTCCAGCCATGCACATTCCAGCAGAAGGAAAGTGGCCCTTGTTTCTTAGTCCCACTGGCCACATTGGCAGTCCATAGCCTTTTTTGGGTTGTTTGTTTATTTGGTTTTGCTGTTGTTTTTTGACACTGCCGCAAGGTTAGCCTTGAGCTCTTGATCTTCCTGCCTCGGCTTCCAGAGTGCTGAGATTATAGCTGTTTAATATCCCATGTGGAGAGCCTGCTTGTTAAGCTAGGCATAGGCCAGTATCAAGGTAGACATGTTATCCTCTTTACTTAGCTGAGAGTAAACCTAGACATTTATTTTATCAAATAAATCTTCACCGGTCTCTGTCTGCAGAGTGCTGGGATCACAGGCATGCAGCCCCATGTTGGCAGAGTGCTGGGATCACAGGCATGCAGCCCCATGTTGGCAGAGTGCTGGGATCACAGGCATGCAGCCCCATGTTGGCAATGGGGTAAGAGTAACTGCCTTTCCTGAGTGCCTACTATATGCCAGACATTAATTTATACTTTTTCAATACTAAAGTAGACTAGCGTACCCCCTATATATATATAATATAGGAGGTTTAGAGAGCTTTGGGGAATGTTGGATAAATGTCCTGAAATGTATGAGCCCCCTCTCTTGTCCTCTCCTGCATCCATCATTTCAAATACACTGTCCAGAGTACTAGCTGTAGAAATTTTAGGAGAGAAGATGGAAAACAATCAATGCCCACCTGACAGATCAAGGGCCAGGCCTGAATCTATCTCTTGTAAAAAGTGTACATTAGCTATGATACTTTAACCAGCTGTCCATTTTGCTCCTCAGGGAGCTCATAGTTAATCAGTGATTAACTGAACACTCCCAGTGCAGGCTGTCTTGCAGTTTGGGCTATCTCAGCCTTCTCAGTCCCTTGGTCATTGGAGCACCTGCTATAGGGTCCATAGCCAATACAGCACCAGCAGCTCCCCCATAATGTCCTTGCTTTTCTTCCAGAAGTGTACCTTAGCCATCCCACACCCTTCTGCTTGTATAGGTTTCTGTGCCCTGTACTGGTAGACTTGGTGGTTATAAAATAATGCTAATATGATGAAAATGTGTATTTGAACCTGCTTAAATTAAGTTTTTTGTTCATATAATACTGTGAACTGGACCACCAGCCAAAGCAGAGGCTCTGCTGCACAGTAAAGGTGTGAATGGCTGTGTGAAAGTCCACCTGCAGAGGAAACTGGATTAGACACACTGTATCTGTGTCTTGCTGTATAAAAAGGAACATTGATATTACTCACCATATACTTAAGGGACATAGTATTCATTTTATCCTGAGGAGATAGCTTAAACACTTGGGACTAACTTAGTCTTCTGTTTCCCATCTCTAGAAAAGAGGAAATAGAGTTAATATTCCATGGGTCAGAAAATGTCTTCTCAGATGTGGATTGCAGGTAGAAAAGCATTTGCCTGAGCTTTCCCGGCTGGACTTCCTGGGTTCCTCTACTAAAAGTGGACATGATGTGTACAATGAGATACGTGCACTGGCATGCATGCACAACCCGTACCCAGGGTTGGAAGCAGGGAAAGAAATCACTGACTTCATTAGCCTCTGAGCTTCAAGTCTATGAAATACTCATTTATATCTCCTGGAAGCACACTTAACAAAGCACCTGATAACTGTCCTTCTGAAGATAGCCCCTCTGGCACCCCACCCTTCCTCATACTGTTCTCAATGTTAAGTGTAGTAGATCTCATGGCTTCCACCAGGTCTGAATTTCCACAAGGTGATGAGCCTTGGAGAGCTCTGTCTCAAGATAAGGACTGGTCATTTGGGAAGACAAAATGGACAATATGCTACAGATAACTACAGGGATTTATCTTTGGTGGGTAATTACCTTTTTTTTTTTTTTTTCTTAAGACTGGCCTAGAACTAACTATGGAGACCAGGCTGGCCCTAAACTACACCTACCTCTACCTCTCAAGTGCTAGGAATAAAAAGTGTGCAACACCACATCTGGCAAACGGTTAGTAGTTCCTAATTTTTCAACATTAAAATAAGACTGACAAACATAACACTTCCCACCCCCGTTTATACAGAACATAGGAGGTTCAAAGACAGTAAATATTAAAAAAAAAAAAAAAATCACAGCCGGTGGCAATGTTGCAATTTAAACCCAAGAGTATACAACCATGAAAAAACACCTTCTGCCTAAGCAAAATCTGACACATAGTAGGTGTTCAGTAAATATTTCGGTAAAATTTTTACAAGGGTGAGGCACCATTTTCTCCTGGGATGTCCAATGCTTTCATAGAAGTAACAGAAGGCAAGCCCACAGTCCAGGCAGCAGCATAGCTTGGGATGTGAAGATCGACCACCGCAAGCAGACCTAGAGGCCGGCGGTCGCAATCACATTTCTTTGGGGGAGGCGGTGGCCCCCAGCCTGGAGTGGCCCCGGCCAGCCCTGCAGGCGGGCTGGAGCTCCGAGGCCATTGGCTGGCGCGCCGGCTGCGAAGGGCGGGGAGCGCCACGGAAGGGGACTGTTTGCTCCTACGGGCTGTAGATGGAGCTGTCCGGCCCCGGCAAGGGGGAAGGCGCCTGGAAAACGTTCTTCTTCTCCCTGGCCGGCCCGAGCGGGGAACAGCACTCCCAGGATGCAGTTTGTGTCAACACGGCCGCAGCCTCAGCAGCTGGGCATCCAGGGTTTGGGGCTGGACAGCGGGAGCTGGAGCTGGGCCCAGGCTCTGCCCCCGGAGGAAGTCTGCCACCAGGAGCCGGCGCTACGCGCGGAAATGGCCGAGGGAATGCCGCCCATGCAGGTGGGTGCAGCGCCCGCGGGCGCCATGGCCGCGCCGCTGCCGTGGGGGCGGGGCGGGGCCGGGCCGGGCCTCGGGGAGCCTCGCGGTTGCCGGGGCCCCGGGCGAACCGCCGAGCGGGCCTGCTGCAGGCCCCGAGCGCCAGGCCCTGCCGCGCTGCCACGGTGCAGCTGCCAGGGCTGCTGCTGCCGGGAGCCAGGGCCCGCCCGCAGGACGCGGAAGCCAGGGCTGCGCTGCCAGGGACCTCGCGCGGCGGTGGCCGCTTCACCGAGCGGGGACTCGGGTTCCTCTTGGCGTCCGACCCGCCTGGGTTTGCGGCAGGCCTATTCCCGGCCCACCGAGGGAACAGTTTAACCATGTTTACACTGTAGCCAGTTTAATAAAAGGGTTTGAAGCTGTTTTATGGACGTCTTTCTCCGACTATAAAGAGCAGCCCACTTTTCCTCTGTAGAACGGATGAGCCAGGGAAGGCGCTGGGAGGGGACTTTGTCATCTCAGGTTGGCAAACTTGCCTGCATATTGGGATCGCCAGAGCAGCCTAAGACAACTGACTACGCCCAAACCGCATCCCCGAGCGTTGTCTTGGGGTCCTGGGGGTGAGAGAGCAGGCTCCAGTTGTTTCTTTGGGCTCCGTACATGATCTCAGGGTGCCTAGGACTTAGCTGGCACGGCCTTGGGTATAAGACACAAGGAAAAGGGTTAGTGTGGCTTAGCGTCGCTGTCTCAGAAGGGAGACTGAGTTGCCCGGGGACTGGACTCTGAAGAAGGCACCCCTGTGTTCCCACCTGATTCTCAATCAGTACTTAAGACTTGGCAAGTCAGTACTGAAGACGCTTGGTTGTTTTTTTTTTTTTTTGAGCAAAATGACCAACTGTAGGTCTTCAAACCTGCTGACATGCAACCAGCCTCAGACTTCCTGAACTTCCATTGTCAGTCTTATCCCCTTTTCTGGACAAGGCCCCAATGAAGCCTCCATTAAGCCCGATGGATGGCACTGACAGCCATCCAGACACCAGGACCCAGCAGGCGCTGGCATTCCTAGGGCCCTGTTGTTCCCACTCCCATGTCAGAGAGGAATTCTTAGACGCTGTGGGGGTAGTCTTGGCTGTCACAGCTTCTCGGAGTTTGAGAAAATTGTTCGTATGATTGTCAAAGGCCAGTCCAGCTCACTTCAAAGCAATAGGATTCCACCTTTCCTACCTGGAGGGCCCCTTCAGCAGAAGCAGAGAGAACCAAAAGAGAGAAAGGGCCGTGTCTTCTGGTCTGTGTTGTCATCCAGCACACCCTGACCACCCTCTACTTTTCTTTCTCTGTCAAGGAGCTCAGCACCCAGCCTATTGCTAATGGAAGAGAAAGAGGGAGGCTCTGGGCCATGGGGAGCCCCCTCATCAGGAAGCAGAGAAGGGAGCCATGTTTTTTTTTCCCCCTGTGGCCCTCACAGGGGTGAAGAATGTCCCTCTTCCTGTCTAATAAGTGCTATTGTCTAGTAAACCTATTTTAGTTCGCACAGTTATGAAAAAGCAGCTGTGTGTGGAATTTAACAGTGCCTAGTGTACCGTCCAGCCTAGGTGCTCTGTCTGGTAGGCCTAGTAGAAACAGCAGTGATTGCATGTTTGCAAAGTGTTTGTGTTACCTGTGGCACTTAGAGCCCTGCCAGTTGGCAGGCAGGGCGGTGCTAAAGAATGGCCAGCTGCTTCTTTGTTCCTCAATTTCATCATCTTTAAAGCAGAGATAATCATTCTTGCCCCAACCTGCGAAAGAGATTGCTCAGAAGATTAACTTCAGTCAACTTACACGGAAATTCCTACCTTGAAACAAAGAATGAGAGCCAAATGGGAAGTTTGCCATTCAGTGTGGTCTATGAAGAAAGCAGCTGTTCTATTCAGGGAAAGGGTCCACGCTGCGTTAGGCAGGGGGGCATGACCTAGGCTTAATAGAGGCTGAGGCAGGTGAGCTAGTAAACCAGTCTGGGTCTCATAAGAAGGAAATGGAAGAGTGGTTAGTTGGGTGGGTGTGTGACTGCTCCAGCTATCCCTGAGGTCATTAATACACCTAGCCAAAGTCAGAGGCTTGGTAGAAGAAAGATACTGCATAGTGCCTGACTCGTTATCCCATTTTTAGGTCACCTCTTATCCTGAGATGTCATTTCTTCCCTTGCACACAGGCTCAAGAATGGGACATGGATGCCAGGAGACCAATGCCTTTTCAGTTCCCGCCCTTTCCAGACAGGGCCCCTGTCTTTCCTGACCGCATGATGCGTGAGCCCCAGTTGCCCACAGCAGAGATCTCGCTCTGGACTGTGGTGGCTGCCATTCAGGCTGTAGAGAGGAAGGTGGATGCCCAGGCTAGCCAGCTGCTGAACTTAGAGGGGCGCACAGGCACAGCGGAGAAGAAGCTGGCGGACTGCGAGAAGACAGCCGTGGAGTTCGGTAACCACATGGAGAGCAAGTGGGCCGTGCTGGGGACCCTGCTGCAGGAGTACGGGCTGCTGCAGCGGCGCCTGGAGAACCTGGAGAACCTGCTTCGCAACCGGAACTTCTGGGTCCTGCGGCTGCCCCCCGGCAGCAAGGGGGAGGCCCCCAAGGTATGTGGTGAGACGGGGGCAGAGCTAGATGAGGACTGTCACAGGTGAACAAACCCTTGATTTCACCTTGTCTGGCACTGCAGACTTCACTAGTTCCATGTTGTCTCAGTGGCTTTGTAAAGCTGCCTTAGGCCCTTAATTTGGTCCTGCCTGTTGAGTCCCAGCAGAGCTGGCCCCACAAAGACCCTGTCTTGGTGTCTTTGATCTTACTGCCCTCCAGCTTCCCTGAGTTGTCTGTCTGCACAACTGTGGTTCTTAATGCTTGTTTGTTTGTTTTTTCACTTGACAATGCATGTGAACCGTATCTGGAGAAAAGCTCCAGACCAAGCGGCCTAGAACCATTTTCAAAGTTGTGATCACAGATTTTAGTCGGGCCCTTCTAGGATTTAAACTTTTTGTTTTGTTTTGTTTTGTTTTTTTAGATTTATTTTATTTATTTATTATATGTAATCAGATCTCATTACGGGTGGTTGTGAGCCACCATGTGGTTGCTGGGATTTGAACTCATGACCTTCCGAAGAGCAGTCAGTGCTCTTCCCCACTGAGCCATCTCACCAGCCCGGATTTAAACTTTTGACCTATTCCTGTTTCCACCCTTTTCCTGGTTCACCAAGGCTGCATTTTCAAGTTGATGGCCCTGAGTCTATTTCTCTGAGAGAGTGGAGGCCTTGGGAGCTGGGAATTGTGGCTCACACCTGGAGTCTAAGCCGGGAAGGAGCTGAGGCAGCAGAGTTCAAGGCCAGCCCAGGTTCTGTTTCAATAAAGCAGAATCTAGGCTAGAGAAAGGCCCACTAGTTAGGAGCACGTCTCTCTTCTGGAGGACCTGGGTTCAATTCCCAGCATCCAGAACTGACTCCTGCAAGTTGTCCTCTTCTATGCACATGTGCGCAAATAAAGGTAGCAAACAAAAAAGATGCTTCCATAAATAGAAGTATAGAAGTTTGTTCCTTGGCCTGCCGTCTTGGGTGCACACAGATTCTGCCTCCATGATTGTGTCCACCTTGCCCTTCTTCCTCCTCAGCTGTCTCCTCCACCCTACATCATGCTCACCATCAGTGAACACCGTACTGGACCTCATTCTCATTCTCACCCTCATAACAGGAAAAAAAAATGCCTTGAAATAGAATATTGTAATTACCCCTGAGTGCCCATCATGAGCTTCCATAATCAAATGCTTGCCTGATCCTGTTTTTTCTACTCATTTCCCAATTCTTGTTTTAATTTTGAATCCTAGGCATCAGTAATTTTATTCACATTGGCTGTGGTGGTACATGCAATTTATCTCAGCTATTGTGGGGTAGAGGCAGGCAAATCTCTGAGCTTGAGGTCAGTCTGGTCTTCATAGTGAGTTCTGGTCAGCCACAGCTACCAAGTGAGACCTCATCATCCCCATCATCCCCATCCTCACCCTCACAGCCCCTTACCAATAAGTATTTCAGTGTATCATCATCATCATCATCATCATCATCATCATCATCATCATCATCATCATCATCATCATCATCATCATCATCATCTTTCTCATATTTCAGTTTTCGCCGGGCAGTGGTGGCGCACGCCTTTAATTCCAGCACTTGGGAGGCAGAGGCAGGCAGATTTCTGAGTTCAATGTCAGCCTGGTCTACAGAGTGAGTTCCAGGACCCTGCCTAGCTATACAGAGAAACTCTGTCTCGAAAAGCCAAAAAAAAAAAAAATTCAGTTTTCACTAAAAAAAAAAGTTAGGTCTTGTATGACAAGTACCACAATATACTGTTCTGTCTCCCATACTATGATGTTCAGATTTGCGTCACCACTGCCCAGTGATGTTCAGACTTTTTTTTTTTTTTTTTTTTTTTTTTTTTTTTTTGATTTTCGAGACAGGGTTTCTCTGTGTAGCCCTGGCTGTCCTGGAACTCACTCTGTAGACCAGGCTGGCCTCGAACTCAGAAATCCACCTGCCTCTGCCTCCCAAGTGCTGGGATTAAAGGCGTGCGCCACCACTGCCCGGCTTGATGTTCAGACTTTTAATTGATTACTTTTCTCCATTTTTTTGTTTGTTTGTTTGTTTGAATCAATATTTTAAAAGTCATTCATGGTTAAATGGCAGTTTTCAGGGCTTGGGCCTCTCCTTGTACTGTAGGTTCTAGGGTTAAACTTAAGTCATCAGGTTTCTGAGTTTTTTTTTACCTGCTAAGCCAACTTAGCAACTTTTTGAAATCTGCATGCTCTTCCTTCATTTCTTACTCTTCCGTGTACTTTATGTGGTGGAGGAACTGGGCTGTCTAGATCCTCTGTTCCCATTGAACAGGTTCATCTGTTCTTAGTAGTCCAGTAAATAGGTAACTGGATAACTCTCTCTGGAGCCAGCTCCATCAGACTTTTTCTCCCCACCTTTCTCTCCTGTTAAGGTCCTCAATTTGTCCACAGTGTACAACCATTAGTCTGCCTTCATCCTTTTAATTCCATCACCAGTAGCAGGTGGTCACTCCTTCCTTAGAACACCTTTCGTGTGACTTCTGGATGCCTCTCTCTCGATTCTTTCCCTCTCTCACGAGCCGCTGGTCCTCAGTCTGCTTTGCTGGCTTTGCTTCCTCTTTTTATTCTCCATGTCTTTGCAGAGTGGTCCTGGCTCAGCTCAGCATCTGTGCTCATCTGCATCCCTCTGCTCCTGACTCCATCCAGACCCATGGCTGTAGCTGCAGTCTGAGCTCCCAAATGCACCCTCTCCTATGTCCCACTCAGTTTCCTTCTTGGATGTCAGATTCACAATTCTTCCTGCTAATTCAGCATCCTGAATTTAACTTGACCAGCCTGAACACTGGCTTGTGGCTTGTCTTTTGCCACTTGGTGGGCTCTTCTTTCTTTCACCCCATTTCTTCTACTCTTTCAACCCCCCAACTAGATAAGAGAGGAAAAAAAGGATAGAGAAGAAAGGAAAGAGATCCCTGAATAAAGTCAAGGGATAGAAAGGGGGTGATGATGTTATTGGAGACTATTTCCTGCTGATTAGCAGCATCAAGTTCCTTGGGGCAAGTTTGATCTTTGCCATCAAGATATCTAATTTCTTCTTGGGCATGACTGTTTAACAAACTGCAAACAACAACAACACTTAATCCACAACCAACAACCTACCACTTCTCGGGGCCCTAGCATCCATATACCCTATAAAAAGTCTCCAGAATTATAGATACAATCATAGAAACTCTCTGCAGCTGGCAAAACCATGCCTCTGCTAGAGCATGAGGCAAATTACAGTCAGCTGCCCCATCTCCCCACACCCAGGATTAAAATGAGAACATATTCTTTTTTTTATTATTATTATTTTTCGAGACAGGGTTTCTCTTTATAGCCCTGGCTGTCCTGGAACTCACTATGTAGACCAGGCTGGCCTGGAACTCAGAAATCTGCCTGTCTCTGCCTCCCAAGCGCTGGGATTAAAGGCGTGCGCCACCACCGCCCGGCTGAACATATTCTTATATAAATATTTTTTTTGTGTTTTTTTTTTTTAATTCCAAAATTGTCACTATACTGGGTCATTTAGTATTTGAAGCTTGCTCTGCTGATGTCAGCTCCATCCCTTCAGTCATTCAGACCCGAGTCCTGGGATCCTACCCAGCCACTGCCTCTCATATCCACCTCTGCTGCACCTCCATAGTCTAATCAGCTCCATCACTCACTTCCAGCCACTCTCATCATCTTACCTGATTATTGTTTCAGTCTCTTAACTGGTCTCCTGTTCTTCATCCCTGGGTAGGCCCCACACTACAGTATATTCCTAAAATAATAGCCACAACGACCCAATCCAAACACCACATTTATGGCCTCGGGATGTGGCTCAGTTGGTAGAGTGCTCACCTTACATGTACAAACTGATCCCTAGCACCTCATAAAATCTGGCATGGTAGCACATGCCTTTAATCACAGCACTTGGAAGGCGAGGTGGAGAATCTGAATTTGAAGGTTATCCTGGGCTACGTTGCAAATTCAAGGCGACCCCAGAGATATAGTGTCATATTATACCATCTAAATCTCCCAAATGGCTTCTCATCTTTTTCTTCTTATTTACATGCAATCTTTTGTTAAACTTTTAAAATTAGATTTTATTTAGAGGGAGGAGGGATATGAGCCACAGCACGTCTGTGGAGGTCAGAAGACAGCCTGTGGGAATTGATTCTCACCTTCTACCTTGTGGGTCCCAGGGATGGAACTCAGGCTGTCAGTGTTGGTGAACCATCCCACCAGCCCCTGGCTTCCATCTCATTCCAAATAAACGTCCAAGTTTGCCACATTCTCCACCTCATCCCCATCATGCTCCCTTCTGCCTGGTACCTGCCAGCTGCTGGACTCCTGCTGTTCTCCAGCATTACCAGGTGCTCTGTCACAGGGACACTCTTCTAGGAAGCTCCTTCTCTGCTTACCTGCCTGCTTCTCTAGTCAATCCCCCATTTCCATGGGGGGTTTGCTTAGCTGTTACTTAATCAGTGTGCCCTTCCATGGTCACCTTATACTAAGGAGTAAAGCCCCAAGCTTTGTGTGGTAGCTCACTCCTGTAATACCAACACTTGCAAAGCAGGAAGACTTTGTGTTTGCCGTCAGCATGGGTTAGCCAGTCTGGGCTACACAGCAATGCCCTATCCAAATGAGTAAGTACCAAGTTCCTCCTGAATCTTGACTATTTACTTTTTGGGGTTTTTTGATTGGCTTTTCCTAACCAAAATGTAAATTGGTTCATGGCTGTGCCTTGTGTTTATAACTGCAATGGGCTTAGAGTTCGTATGTGAAACACACTTACTTAGTCTCTGACTGAAGAGCTCTGAACTCCTAGGAAGTGTGTCTTTGGTCCACTGGAACACCCAGTCTATTGACAGTACCAGAAGAGCCACCAGACATCTGTGTATCTAGGCTGTAAGACATTGAGTTATAATAGCCACAAAGTGGATCCTGCCTCAACTGTGATGTGTGTATGTTGCTGTAGCAGCACGATCGGCATTTCCCTTGATTCTCCTGCTTCCCTTTGCCCTTATGTGTACTGTGTGCCTTACCTCGGTGTAGTATCCTTACCTAGCTCTGCTCTTGTTCTCAATGTTGACTAAAGTGGTAGGAGTCTCCAGTTGCCATGTGCCATCGCGTGATAATGGAATTGTTATAGGACATGGGATCAGGAGACTTGGAATTGTTTGTTTTTTAAAGACTTTATTTATTATTATTTTTTATGTGTATTTGCCTTCTTAAAGAAATCTAAGTAGTTTTGCAAATTTCTAGCTGGTCCCTTTGAGCTTCAGTGCTGTAATTTATAACATGCAGATGACATTGTAATTGCTTTGTGAGGTTTTGAGAAGTCATTGATTTTGCTTATGGGAAAATATTATGTAGTCATTGTTAGTTACTTGTTGCTGGATAGTAAATGACCCCAAAATGGTAGCCTGGTAAATATATCATCTGATAATTTCTGTGAGTGAGGAATCAGAAACAGCTTGGGTGGTTCTGTTTAGCCAATCCTCTGAGGTTCCGATATGGCTTTTGATTGGTGATGCTGTCATTTGAACATTGACTACAGCTCCCTTACCTGATTATTGGACCTCCCCAAGACTGCTTGAACCTACTTATAACATGGAAGCTACCTCTATGTTTCCTAGATTGAGGGGTTCAAAGAGAGAGAATGGGGTGGGCCGTGTATATTCTGAGCCATACAATATCATTTCACTTGCTAGATGTAAGTTACGAAATCCTGCCTGCATTCAAGAGGTTGAGAATTAGGCTCTTACTTGAAGGGGCTGTAAAGCATTTACAGGCTAGGGAGATAGCTCAGTCTGTAATATATTTGCTATGCAAGCCTAAGAACCTGAGTTCGGCCGGGCAGTGGTGGCCCATGCCTTTAATCCCAGCACTTGGGAGGCAGAGGCAGGTGGATTTCTGAGTTTGAGGCCAGCCTGGTCTACAGAAGAGTGAGTTCTGGGACAGCCAGGGCTACACAGAGAAGCCCTGTCTCGGGGGGGGAAACAAGAACCTGAGTTTGATTCCCAGAACCTATGAAAAATAGCCAGCTGTGTTGCTTTGTGCTTGCAATCACATGCTGGAGATGTAGAAACAAAAGGATCTCCTTGGGCTCCATGGCTAGCATGGCCAGTCTAGCCTAATTAAGGAGCTCCAAGCCATTGAGTCTGTCTCAAAGAAGGTGTGTACACAAGTCCACACATACCCATACACATATGTGAACCTGAACACACAAACATGAACATATATATGCACAAAAGAAACTCATGGGTGTGTTCTTTAACCACAACTCTAAGTGCCAAGATAATGTTCTTGAATGAGGTTTACCACAGTTAATGGCTCATTGTATGTTCTTGGGTGTTCAAGATGCATTCTCTTTTTCTATTAGGTCTAGGAGGGATATTCTCTCTGATCCTTTAGACCTATTTTGTCTACTAATGGATTCCTAACTAATTCATGGGTAATCTTTCCTGTCTGCAGCTAGTTTGTAGGCTCCTGTCTATCTCAGACCATGCCTTAGGTTTCTGTATTCTGTCACCATGACACTTTAAAAAAGTGATTCTATTTCCAATTGTATAGAAATTACTCTGAGATAGGTGGTGGTGGTGGTGCATGCCTTTAATCCCAGCACTTGGGAGACAGAGGCAAGTGACTGAGTTTGAGGCCATCCTGGTCTACAGAGTGAGTTCCAGGACAGCCAAAGCTGCACAGAGAAACCTTGTCTCAAAAAACCAAGAAGAAGAAAAAGAAGAAGAGGAAGAGGAGAAGGAGAAAGAGGAGGAAAAATAATTGACTTTCTAAAGAAATGATAGAATAAGATGAAGAAGCCACCATACTGCAGAAGATGGTGAACACACCTTGGATATACTTAGTTTTAGCCACTTATAGCTGATTGAAAGGAATGGCTAAGAAGGCTGTGGAACTTTGAAGGGAACAAAGAATGTTTAAGTCATCCCTAAAGAGGTAACAGCTGCAATAAAAACAATGAAATTGCCAACCTTAATGTGAAGAAACAGCAAAGGGGAAGGGTAGTAGCCAGTTCAGCAATCCCATTTGAGCCAACTGTATAACAGGCAATATAGTCACAGGAACCAAACAAGAAAGTCTAGAAAGGTGGGCTTGGGAGATGGCTCAGTGGGTAAGAGCACTGACTGCTCTTCCGAAGGTCCTGAGTTCAAATCCCAGCAACCACATGGTGGCTCACCACCGTTTGTAACAAGATCTGACTCCCTCTTCTGGAGTATCCAAAGACAGCTACAATGTACTTACATATGATAGATAGATAGATAGATAGATAGATAGATAGATAGATAGATAGACAGACAGACAGATCATAAAAGATGGTCTGCCTATCAGGGAGATTTTAGCAGCAAGTCATCAATGACTTTCCAGGATAATGGTTTGGCTTGAGTTCTGTAGACCAGGCTGGCCTCAAACTCAGAGGTCCGCCTGCCCCTGCCTCTCAAGTACTGAGATTAAAGGTGTGCACCATGAACAGCCAGTTAGATGTTAGATTTTAGGGAGCTAAAATGTATATAGATTTTGAAAAAGGAAAAAGAGACTTTTCTTTGGATGTCCCAAGTGAACTGAGATAGAATTGAGTGAAGGGTTTTGTTTTAAATTTTTTATTTCTGTGTGTGTATATGTGTGTATAAGCCAGTATGTCATAGCACAAGTAGAGAGGCAAGAATCAGTCCTCATCAGATGACCTCAATGTACCTTAGCTGTTGTATTATCTAACTTCCTTATTTCTTCTGTAATGACTATAAAAGTCTGATGCTTACTTTGAGAAATTACACTCAGATTCAGCAAAAGAAAGAAAGAAAGAAAGAAAGAAAGAAAGAAAGAAAGAAAGAAAGAAAGGAAGGAAGGAAGGAAGGAAGAAAGAGAGAATCAGTCCTCTTCTTCCACCCTATGGATGTGGCTTCTGGGTCTTGAACTCAAGTTGTCATGCTTGGTGACAAGTGCTCTTACCCATTGAGCAATCTTTCCAGTCTGAGTGAATAGAGGTCTTCCTTCCATTGGAATGACCCTCAGGAGAAACAGCCAGTGAGATGGAGAAACTGAAGATGTGGAAGAGTCAGCCTTGTCTGGATTAGGTTGCAGATGGGAGGTGGAGGAGAACAGAATGAACATGGCAGGTTTGGCTTAGCAAGAAGAGAAGGGCAAAGAAGGAACTCTGTTACACCCACCTGAGGTCAGAGAGGAGCAGGAGGAGATGGAGGGAGGCCAGACAGGGCTTGGGCAGTGAAGTTTGCAGTAAGCTTCCTGGGGAGCATGGCAGGTCAACAAAAGTCTTCCAAAGCAGCCATGGGACAGCCGGTATGAATTTGTGGCAGAGGTTGATTAGAGAATTTTGTAGTTTCATCTACCAACAGGGAAATAAAATGAAGGGATTTCATTTTATTTGAAATGGGATTGCAAGTTTTCTCAGATTGAGGATTTGTCCAAGCCTGGTAGGAATTCTAGTTCTAATTCTAATGAAGGACTGGGAGCTGTCAGTCAGTAGACACTGAACACAGCTTGCATATCACACCTATGTAGGGTCCCCTTGCCGTTTTATGCACCTGGCTTGTGGACTGACAGTCCTGGTTCTTTATCATTCACACAAACGTACCACACAGGCCAGCTTTGGCCCTGAATATACCATGTAGAATGGGGACACTGGATTTCAGAGTAAGAGTGAACCACTGATTCAATAGGGATGTGAGAGGGCTAGGAAGGAAGCCTGTGTGGTCAGAGAGGGAAGTTCGGGGATTAATTAATGGAAGTGAAACAGCTTGGCCCAACATCAGGTGGAGCTGGAGAAATGAGTCTGGATGAGGCTTCTGGTCAGAACAAAACAGCAGCTCTATACTGCAGCTCAGAATATCTTGATTAGCAGTGACTGAGGGTAGCCACAACTACAGCAGGACTTCCTCATAAAGATAGGGCAGGCCCCTGGAGCTGAGGCACATCTCCACATGTTCAATGTGGATTGAACATATTTTAATGACAAAATGTAACTTTTGGAGCTGGAGAAATGGCTTAGTGGTTAAGAGCATTGACTGCCATTTTTTTCTTCTTTTTTCTTTTTTCTTTTTTTTTTTTTTTTTTTTTTTTT
>NW_022196903.1:42712078-42730384 GCF_008632895.1 Mastomys coucha
AGACCAGGCTGGCCTCGAACTCAGAAATCCACCTGCCTCTGCCTCCCAAGTGCTAGGACTAAAGGCGTACGCCACCACTGCCCAGCCTTTTTTCTTTTTTTTATTAAATATTTTCTTTATTTACATTTCAAATGTTATCCCCTTTCCCAGTTTTCCCCCCAGAGCCCCCCCACCTGCTTCTATGAGGGTGTTCCCCCTACCACCCACCCACTCCTGCCTCCCTGCCCTCACATTCCCCTACATTGGAGCATCAAGTCTTCACAGGACCAAGGGCCTCCCCTCTCATTGATGCCCAACAAGGCCTTCCTCTGCTACATTTGCAGCTGGAGCCATGAGTCCTTCCATATGTACTGTTTGGTTGGTGGTTTAGTCCCTGGGAGCTCAAGGGGTCTGGTTGGTTGATATTGTTGTTCCTCCTATGGGGCTGCAACCCCCTTCAGCTCCTTCAGTCCTTTCTCTAACTCTTCCATTGGGGACCCCGTGCTCAGTCCAATGGTCGGCTGTGAGCATCTACCTCTGTAACAGGCTGCTCTTCTACAGGGCCCAGGTTTGATTCCCACTACCCAAATCGAGGCTTATACCCACTGTAACTCCATTTCCAGAGGATCCTAACCCTTCTTCTGGCCTTAGTGAGCACTGAAAGTCCATGGTGCACAGACATAATGCAGACAAAGCATCCATACACATAAAATAAAATGATTCAATCTGGAAAAAAAAAGTAACTGTGTACACCAACATAAGGTGGTGCTGTTGAAGGCTGAAATGAAAATCACCTGATCCGACTTGAAATACAGGTTTCGTCACACAGTTTCACTGTACTTGGCTCTCTTGATTCCTACACTTGGTGTCACTCATATCCCTGCTACCCTGAGCCCCCAAAAGGCACACTGACTATGGCTTTGCCCTCAGTGTCTAGTTCTAAATAGCAAAGGACAAAAAAGAGAAGAGAGGGCTCAGTAGATAAGGGCCCTCGCCATTGGCGACCTGGATCCTAGTAGAACTTGAGAACAAGCTCCTGCAACTTGTCCTCTGACCTCCACACGTGTGCTGTTGCATGGATGTTTCTACACACATGCACACGATACACAACAAATAAATAAAATGTTTACAGAAGAAAAGAAGACAACAAAAAGTAAATGGGCATATTGACACCACTGCTATTGGATACTTAGGAAGACCAGCTATAGGGAACCCTGAGTCCATAGAAATGAAGGGATGCGACCTAGAATGTACAAATCGGGGTGCTGGGAACAGAGGCCAAGCTCTGAACTAGGCTGGCTCTCTGGCCCCCAGGAGAGCGGGTGAGGAACAGCAGCAGGCTGCTGACTAAAACCCTTGTTGGTTTAGGTCCCAGTGACCTTCGTCGACATTGCTGTCTACTTCTCTGAGGATGAATGGAAGAACTTGGACGAATGGCAGAAGGAGCTCTACAGCAATCTGGTGAAGGAGAACTACAAAACCCTGATGTCCCTGGGTAAGGGTACTCCCCTCCACTGGTGAGGGCTCTCTGCTGAGAGCTTCAAGATGCAAATGACTCTGATGGAAAGTAACAGGGAACTTAGGATAGGATGAATATTAAAGGGTGGCAGCTGAGCCGTCACTGTGGTAGTCTATACGGCGCTGGCACTACCATTATTCTAAAGTTCTGTAAAATATCAAGTTTATACCTCCGTGTGTTGTATCCTAGCAGTTCAGCCATGGACTCTGTGCTCTTGACCCTCAGAAAGAAGGGTGGGTTTCTGTTGGCTTGCTTTTCAAGATTCCTTCTGTACATAATAGCTGCCATACTGTGGGACATTGGTAACTGAGAGCCCTGCTCCATCACCTTGATCTGAATTCACTTGTCAACTTCATACAGCCCTTTTCCCCTCCTTCTTTCCATCTCATTCACAGACACGGATGGCCCAGTGTCCAAGCCAGACCCTCCAGTTCAGGCAGAACCCAGGGAAGAGCCTTGTGTGTGGGAGCAGCATCACCCTGAAGAGAGAGAAGTCCCTGTGACCGCAGACACAGGTAAGAGCTGTTGAGCTAGGGATGGGTCAGGGAGGGGCAGGAGAGGAGAGCTGGGCACCCTGCACACATACAAGGAGTTGCTGCTGTGTAGGTCAGGAGAGAATAGGTCTTAATGCGCCCAGGAACCACTTACACCACAGCTGCTGAGTGGTCCCTTACAGGACATGTCTCCAGGGCCTAAAACCATACCATAGCTCTGAACTTACAAGTGCGCTAGGGAAGAAGCTGGCTGTGGTGCAAGAGGCAAATGGATTTCTATGAGTATGAGGCCAACCTGGTCTATGTAAAGAATTCCAGGCCAGCCAGGATGACACAGTGAGACCCTATCTCAAAAAATAAAGAAGTAAGGAAGGGCTTAGGCTGGGACACCTCCCAGACTTGATGGGGTACGTGAACAACCAATGTCCCCAGGCCCAGTCTCAGGGAGACTACCAGAGGAGGTGGAAAGGAAGTCTGTAGCAGACGTGTGGCTCTGCCTGGCCAGCTGCTCACTGCCTGCATGTGATCTGCATTTCATACTGCATCTCATATCCTACTCCTGCTTTGGCACACATATATCTCCCTACTTACCCCCAAGACTCTTCCCTCACTCATGAAGGAACCATTAGTCCTAAGAATATAATATTTGTCAGCTATTACTAGGATGGAAGACACGAGGGTCTGCCTGGAGAACTTGCCCTGGTGCCTCTGCTTCTTGAACAGTTTTGGGCAACATGTGGTGTTATGCTGTACTGCTGTCCTCTGCTTGACTACTGGTTTATCAAGTCTCACCCATATTTATTTATATTATGTATGTGAGTACACTGTCCCTGTCTTCAGACACACCAGAAGAGGGCATCAGACCCCATTACAGATGGTTGTGAGCCACCATGTAGTTGCTGGGAATTGAACTCAGGACCTCTGGAAGAGCAGTCAGTGCTCTTAACCACTGAGCCATCTCTCCAGTGCTTGAATGGATTATATTTTCATGGAAACTTTCAGCACTGTTCTTTCTCCTTCTTTAGTTTTACTATAGCTCATTGGTCATAAAATTCCCTCTTTCAATTACTAAGTCAGTGGTCCACAAAGTAAGCCACAGGGACATTATCACTGAAATGTGTACATCATGAGAATCTGCCATACTCATTCGCATGCAGCTCCAGCCAGGTAGACCTGAATGTTGCATTTCAGTGGCCTCTCCCACCCTTCATCAAGCACTGTGGATATCCCTCGGCAGCTGTGGTTACAGATTCTGATAGTGTGTGGCAGTTCTTTACATTTTGGGTCCCGTGTCCACAACAGTTTCCCTAAGTCATCAAACCATCCTGGGTCACAAAACAGAACCAGGACCACTCCACCTGCTTTAGATGAAATCCAGAGAGGTGAGATTGCTAGTGGAGAGAGTGTGTGGTGGAATTAAAACCATAATCACCCTCTTTGGAGTCCTTACCCAGTCTCCGTTTGCCTGAGGGGTCTTCCACCAAGAGCTATTACATTGTCCTAAAAAGTTCCAGAAGAAAATGCCCTGTTGGTCACAGTGCAGAATTCTGTGAAAAAATATATGTTGTTGGCTTTTATGGTTAAGGATACTATTTTCTTCACACATCAAGATCTGATTGAGCCTTTGTGCAGCCTAATTGCTTCATAGAGCAGTATGTTTGTGTCTGGCCACTGAGGTAAAAAACAAGGGTGAATGACTGCTGCTCCCAAGGCCTCCCTTTGGCTTCTCAGACTTCATATTACTGTTGGCCTAGTCTTTCTTTTTCAAAATGAGGTCTCACTCTAAGCCCAACATAGCTTAGAACTCACTATCCAGGTCAAACTGACTTCCAACTCACGATGATACTCCTGCCTCAGCCTCTTGACTGCTGGGATTGTAGGCATGAACCATCATATCCTTTTTGTTATCCCTTTTTCTTAATATTGGTCACTTCTCTGCTACTGGGACTTTCTGTTCCACATGTGATCATATACATGCATATATGTACAGGGTCCCACATGGCTCCAGTAGGAACCCAAGATTTTTGTACTGTCCCCTGGAAGTGCTAGCAAGCATGGGTTCTGACCTCAAAACATCCTGGTGACCAACATACTGAAAAAAAATTCTAGGAAGTGTGGTTCTCTCTCCCCAGGAACAGAGCCTCTGGTGCCTGCACAGGACATTTCCTCCCAGGTGAAGCAAGAAGAAGCCTTGTGTGTTCGCGGCCAGCGGGGCCTGGAAGAAAGAGCCATCCCCACAGAATCCATCACTGGTGAGTGAGTCAAATAACTACTTGAGCAAGGATTGGTGAGGTGAGATATGGTCTGTAGTCCCTGGAGTTATCAGGCTAAAGGGCTATGCCAGCAAAGGAAGAGTGATGGATGCAGAACTGGACTGAGACAGGCTTCTGCTGAGGTACAAACGTGGTGTTTAGCATTGAGGGTTTATAGCTACATTCAGGTAAGCTTGTTCTGTTTTTTTGTCTTTTTTTTTTTTTTCCAGAGCTGAGGACCGAACCCAGAGCCTTGCGCTTGCTAGGCAAGCGCTCTACCACTGAGCTAAATCCCCAACCCCGCTTGTTCTGTTTTTTGCCCCCTCTCCTTTGTCCAGTAAATTTTGGATTGTCCCTCTGTTCTCTGTAAAAAGCAGCTTAGTTAGTTCAAGCACTTTATTGGACCCTATTGGTACTAGAATATCAAAACCAGTAAGACCCGATCCCAGACCACAAAGATACACTGCATTAGTATTTATGAGCTGCCACTTCCAAGCCAGGCTCCCCTGGCTCACATGCATGCTCATGGGGAGCTGCTCCTAGATGGTCTTTCAGCTGGGTTGTGTTTAGATGAGAATCTGCTGTGGCAGGTGTGTACATAAGGCCCAGTTCTCCAGACAGACAGAACCATTGGTTTGTGTGTACCATGTGATCATGTAAATGCATATATGTACAGGGATTTGTTTTTAATGAACTGGCTAATGTAAGTATAGTAGCTGACAGATCCAAAATTTGCTAGCAAGTAAGCTAGTGGGATGGGGCCTGGAAAGGACTGGAGTTGCAGTTCTATCCACAAGATGGTCTTCTGACAGGATCTCTTCTTTCCTGAGGTTGGCCATCTTTTTCATTTCAACCTTTACCGGATTAGAGGAGACCCATCCATATTAGAGTGGGTCAGCTGTTTGATTTAGTCTGCTGACTTAAATGTTAATCTCATCTATAAAAAAAAAATCCCTTCATAATAACATCCAGAATTATGTTTGATCAAATATCTGGGTATTGTTACCAAATTGACTCTAAAACTAGCTACCATACTAGTAAGTGCTCCTACCTCGTCCACAGGCAAGTGATAATAGCCAAAGGGTAGGAACGCCTTCATGCCTTCACTGGTTGTCAAATGGGTTCCCTCTTTATTTTTTTAATTTCTTTATTGTTATATGTAAGTAGTACACTATAGCTGTCTTCAGACACACCAGAAGAGGGCATCAGATCTCATTACAGATGGTTGTGAGCCATCATGTGATTGCTGGAATTTGAACTCAGGACCTTCAGAAGAGCAGTAAGTGCTCTTAACTGCTGAGCCATCTCTCCAGCCCCAAAATGGGTTCAAGTACTGCTTTCTCTAGAAACCTTTAAGAGATAGGAAGGCAATAGATAAAGCAATTAGATAAACTGGGTTTAATTAAAAAGAAAAGGGCCAGGCAGTAGTGGCATGTGCCTTTAATCCCAGCACTTGGGAGGCAGAAGCAGGCAGATTTCTGAGTTCAACGCCAGCCTGGTCTACAGAGTGAGTTCCAGGACAGCCAGGACTACACAGAGAAACACTGTCTCAGAGAGAGAGAGAGAGAGAGAGACAGAGAGAGAGAGAGAGAGAGAGAGAGAGAGAGAGAGAGAGAGAGAGAGAGAGAGAGAGAGAAAAGAAAAGAAAAAAGTTGTTTGATATATAGTCTAATGGACCCAAGACTAGCCTCAAATTTTCTATGTAGGCAAGGGTGACACTGAACTTCTAATCCTCCTGCCTCCACCTTCCAAGTGTGTGGTTACAGGTTTAGTAGCCTTTGAAAAAAAGTATGTTTTATCTTCAAGATGTTTCATTCAGATGCTGATAAAAGGCTTCTGTGAAAGGGCTGTTTTCCTGGGAAATACCCTGGTGAGGATCCCTTCTTCTGTGGAGCGATAGCCCCAGAGCAGAGACCTCATCCTATTCACTGCCCTGTGACATACTCCAACTCTGAGCCACAGCTCCATTCATTATGGCCAGAATAGCTGGAGCCATTAGTTAATTAAGATATTTTATTCTTATCCTTGATATTTAGGGAAAACAAATGATTGTTTGAAATCAGATTCACTAAATATACAGACTGGTGGGATTTCCCCTTCTCTAACATGTTTGCTGTCTTTGTTCCCATGAGTAGACTCCCCCATCTCTGCCCAGGACCTTTTGTCCCGGATTAAGCAGGAGGAACAGCAGTGTGTATGGGACCAGCAGGATTTGGCCGAGAGAGATATTCCCACAGACCCTAATTCAGGTGAGAAAGATGTCAGAGTGATTTTTTTTAAATATTTCATTTATTTTATGTATGTGAGTACACTGTAGATGTCTTCAGACATGCCAGAAGAAGGCATCAGATCCCATTACAGATGGTTGTGAGCCACCATGTGGTTGCTGGGAATTGAACTCAGGACCTCTGCAAGAGCAGTCAGTGTTCTTAACTGCTGAGACATCTCTCCAGAGTGAATTTTTAAACTTAGCATTTTTTTGTGTCAATGGAATGGATAAAAAAAAATTACCTTAAAATTGTTTGTTGAAGAATCCAAACCAAAAGGCTGCAAAATGTAATGTGTATTTGTGTGTCAAAGAGCAAGTAATTTATATTTTCTGGAATGTCTTTACTTTCTTTTAAAGGGACTTATTTTATTTTTAATAATGTGTATATGTGTGCCAGCAGAGGCCAGATTCCCTGGAACTAGAGTATAGAAGGTTATAAGCTGTTGATGTGGGTGCTGGAAACTGAACTTGGGTCCTCTGCAAGAGCAGTAAGTGCTCTTCATCGCAGGGCCGTCCTTCATTCCCCCTTCTGGAGGTGCATTTGTATGATATCTCTCATGAGTTTCTAGCTGTGTAGGGAAGCTCACCCACCTGGGCTTGAGAGTGTTTATGTACGAGTTTGTAAACATGACAGGTCCAGTAGCATTCCTTCTAGAAATTCTGACACCACTGTCTCATCCTACCCTCCATATCAAGGAGAGAGGAGGAGAAATTCTTGTAGGAGTTGGTTGAGGGCCCAGGCAGATGGGAAGCAGAGTCTCCTCATAGAGCCCTAAGCTCTTGCCATGGGCTTGTCAGCACTCTGCCTCTGCACAACAGGTCAGACCAGCCAGCTGTGGCCCCCTTTAGCAGAGCCTGGCCCATAGTCTCTCTGCAGTTCAGTGTATAGTGGATGCTCAGTGAAAATGAATGAAGTCTTAAGATTGCCTTTTCCCCCTAACAACAGAATCTCTCATCTCAGCACATGACATTTTGTCCTGGATCAAGCAGGAAGAGCAGCCGTACCCATGGGGCCCACGTGACTCAATGGAAGGAGAGCTTGGACTCGACTCTGGGCCCAGTGAGTAGTGTGTGCCTCCTCTAGAACCTGGAGTGTTTTCACTCAATGGGAGAGGTGTGAGTCCTTGTTTGGAGTGGAATTTAGAGCAGACTGTTTTGTAGCCTGTTGGCAAACCAGGATAATGTGCAGAAAAACCAGAATATTGACTCCTGGCACTGGAAGAAATGGTAACAGTAGCCACTTCCATAGCCCCCAGCCACCATTTCTAGATTTGTCATTTTAAATTTACTTTACTTTTGTGTTTTAGGGTGTTTTGGGTAAAGATTCATGGAGCACAGTGTAGCTGGTCTATGCTACTTTGTGGGTTCTTCTTTTTCCCACCTTTTATCCCTCTATCTTTTCTACTTTCTATCACTAGCTAGGAAGGAAAGGAGAGAGAGAGAGAGAGAGAGAGAGAGAGAGAGAACACCCAGAATCTAATTTCTTTCCTTTTGTTTCTTTTTTAAACATGACCACCAACAAATCACAACCAACCCCCTGAATGGCCATCAACCCCCAGCCCCACCTATCAGGGCTCTAGCTAGCATTTACATACCCGGAATTCCAAATGTCACACAGTCACGGAAACTGTCTGCGCTGGCAAAGCCATGCCCCTGACAGAGCATGAGGCTTAAGCACACCTCCTGCAGCCGGTCCAAAGCGGCTCCATATTCCCCACACCTGAGACTAGGATGAAAACACTCTTATATTATTTCTGTGTTTGTTTTTAAAAAACTAAAATTCTAGAATTGTCATTACATTTCCCCTCTTCTGTTTTAAGCCATTAATTATGCTATGTATAGTGGGAAATTAGACACAGAAACATTTATAATAAAATAACTGCTTTTCGAGTTATTGGCCAATATTTTCAGGAGACCTCTCCTGCTCCATTCTAATCTTTATCAGTTTTGATGGTATCCACAGCTTTTCATTTCCTGTGGATATATAAGCAGATCCCAGCCCCCAGCTCAAAGCTCGGGCTGACTTCCACTCTGATGCTAACACATCCTTACTGCAAACAGGTTGATTTAATCCCACAGTCTTTCCTATAACCTTCCTGTTCTTTCTACTGGAGCAGGTTTGCCTCTGATGTGGGGAAAGAGTAGCAGCTGAGCAAAATATCACCTGTGTTAAATTGCATCTCTCTTTTTACATAGGCCATAATTTTAATTTCTTCTTTGAAATCATCATCTATAATTCCTGGATAAACAATGGATCCTTGGGAAATAAATCCTCTCCTTCCCAAGATCATCCCTACTGTCCCTGAAAGCAAAAGACCATAAACTCCAGTGGTTATTTTATAACATTGAATTTTTTGGGGATAGAGGAAGATATTTATCTGTGTCCATGTCTAGAGCAGCACTGCCCGTGGTAGCATGCTTTAGACCTGCTGAGGTTTTCTTCCTGCTTGTTATTTCCTGGCTGATAAGAGGCAAAAAGCACATACTTTTTACTGAGTGGCCTGGAGCCAGGTTCCCAAGGCCATTTCCCAGCGATAAGAAATTACCTTGAATATCTTGTTTTGGATCTGCATTCCTGAACCCAGTGGTGGCCTGTGTTGCACCGTATGTACTCCCCAGGAAGCCCAGGCAGTCTTTCTATTTGAGATTTAGGAGAACCATTGTCTCTAGAAATGACTTGTTCACTTTTCCTGCACACAATACTGTATTTCTCATAGTTAATGCACTGGCTGTTTGAGATTGAGGCTTTTGGTTTGTTCATAGTCTCTTTGCAAATGACTATGTTTCCCAAAATTGAACCACCAGACACTTTGATATCTGAGGCTTTTGGTTGGGTTACAGTCTCTTTGCATTGAAGCATTGAGCATTTTGATATCGGAAATCTCTAGCTATAGCTTGACCTATTATATTAACATAGTACATATTAGAACCAATACCAGTCATATTCCTTAACCTGTCAAACAACTTTTTTACATTTGGTATTTGAATTTTCTTTTTTTTTTAATAAAGATTTATTTATTTATTATATGTAAGTACACTGTAGCTGTCCTCAGACACTCCAGAAGAGGGTGTCATCTTGTTACAAATGGTTGTGAGCCACTATGTGGTTGCTGGCATTTGAACTCAGGACCTTTGGAAGAGCAGTCACTGCTCTTAACCGCTGAGCCATCTCTCCAGTCAGGTATTTGAATTTTCAAATGCCAAGGTTTCCATCAACCTTTCTAGCCTTATCAAGGCTTTGTTCACAGCTGAGATTAATCTTTGTTAAAAAAAAAAAAATCAATGAAGGCTTCTCCAGAACCTTGTATAATGTTTGTAAATAAGGTAGACCTTTTCCCAGACTCTACAACTTTGTGCTAAGCTCTTAAATCCACTAAATGACTATAGTATTATCTAAAATACTATAGTAACATCATCAAATTGCATCTGTCCTTGTATTTCAGAGTACTGCCCTTAAACTAACAACTGAATTTTTACTATATCCATTCCCCTTACTCTGTTTCACTGTTCAGGCTCCATGGCTTCTTCCCTCCACTATGTAAACCATTTCAACTGCAGTCCAGCCTCTAGTACAGCTGTCACCAACCTCTTCCAGTCTTAGGGAATAATTCTGTTTTGAGTATCTCAGTTATTTAGAATTTGTTATACATAAGGTGAGTGCATCCTATATAAAATCACTACCTCAGCCAGGCAGTGGTGGCCCATACCTTTAGTCCCCGCACTTGGGAGGCAGAGGCAGGTGGACTTCTGAGTTCGAGGCCAGCCTGGTCTACAGAGTGAGTTCCAGGACAGCCAGGGCTATACAGAGAAACCCTGTCTTGAAAAAAACAAAAAGAAAAACCAAAAAATAAAAATAAAAATGGTGTAGACAGAATATCTTGGGCATTGTATGGATGCATCACACGTCAATTGAAAAGCCTATGACCTATGGCTTAGGCAGGAAATAGATGGAACATCTGGGAGGAAGAAAATAATTCTAGGATAGAGCAGGCAGAGGACTCATCTGAGAAATTGTGACAAGATGGATGCACGTTCCCTGAGCACAGGTAACCACTCATGTGGTAGAATGTAGGCTAATTGGGTTATTTTAGTTATAGTCTACTTAGAGTAGAGCCAACTAGATTGCCAATGTATCTGTAAATATATTTTGAGTCTGAGTCTTAATTCTGAGAACATGGAGCTAGAAGGAAGAACCAAGACCTAACTTTACCAAGTGGGAGTTTCCCACAGTAGGAAAGAGGGAAAGAAACTATGCTGTTGGGCATAGTGGGTCAGAGAAAAACTGAAAAAGACAGGGCAATCTAATGAAATTGCCTATTTCAAAAGAAAGGGCTAATCTTCAACAACTGAGCTGCCAGAGTTAGAGGAGGGGCAGCCCAGAGTTCTGAGACTACCACCAGCTTTCCCAGGAACTTGGACAGCATATGCCTGCTAATGGTGTGGAACAAGATTATGGCAAGATAGGATGGCATCCTATACAAATGATAGCTCTAAGGCATTTTAAAGAGGTCATGATTATATTTTATTTTATTTTTTGTTTTTTTCGAGACAGGGTTTCTCTGTGTAACCCTGGCTATCCTGGAACTCACTCTGTAGACCAGGCTGGCCTCGAACTCAGAAATCCATCTGCCTCTGCCTCCCAAGTGCTGGGACTAAAGGCGTGTGCCACCACCGCCAGGCTCTCCACCACTCTTGCTCAGTCACCATGACTGCACCTTTGTTCTCTCTTTTCTGGTGTTCTATAACTCCTAATTGCACAGACAACAATAAACTTTTTGCTGGCCTCTTAAAATATAAAAACCCATTCCTTCATCCTCTGCCATTTCCTCTATGGTATTTCATATCCGATTTCCTATTTTTATCCTTCATTTTCAATCCACTACTCTTAGTTTGCCTTAACTATTTTGTGAGTTCCTTTTCCCACCCTTTACCCCTATCTCCCCTCCCCTTGTTTCTCTCCTATCAGTAGGAGAGAAAGAATGATAGAGGGGGGAGAGAGATCTCTGAATTTAAATTCTTTCCTTCTGTTTGAGCATGACTAAGAAACTGCAACCACCCCTCTGAAGAACCAACCTCTTGGGGTCCTGCCTCTTGGGGTCCTTCCTAACATTTATACACCCTCTGAAAAATTCCCAGAATTCCAAATGTCGCACAGTTGCAGAACCTCTCTGCAGCTGGTAAAACCACGCCTCTGCTAGAGCACCAGGCAATGCCAGTCATCCTACTTCTGGGATTGAAACAAAAACATATTCTTATAATATTTCTGCATTTAAAAAAAAAAAAACATTCCCGAATGTTCACTACATTGTTGTGATTATTTAATCAGTCGGGAGTTTCTACCCCACCTTGATTCTGTTCCTAGATAAGACACGAAACCATATTTATAGTAAGATTTTAGAGCAGTGCACTAGAGCTGGGCAGATGTCTACCCTCTAAGCTATTAAAATCTACTTCCCATCAATAACCCTGAGTTATAACTTGCCATGTGCCATCTAGGCAGCTCTTAACTCCAATTGGCCAGCCCTCGTGTGTTCTCATGATTCACCTACCCCACGACATTTTCTCCTCTTTCCACCTTCTCTCTTCTCTCCCCTTGTGGTCCTGCTTCAGACCCCAATCCTGGGAACCAAAACTACCTCTCTTCTGCCCAGCTATAGGTTGTAGGCATCTTTATTCAACCACTATTTTAAATTACAGCAATCACACGATGGCTCACAACCATCCATAATGAGATCTGACGCCATCTTCTGGAGTGTCTGAAGACAGCTACAGTGTACTTACATATAATAAATAATTTTTTTTTAAAAAGTTGCCAATAACCCTGTCTCAAAAAATATAAAAAAAAAAAAAAAAAAGTTGCCAATAATTTTAAATTAAGGAGCAAGGTCACATAGCATCACTTGGTGTGTGTGAGGATTCTCCGGTCCCTGAGGCAACCAGGGCCAGTGATTAGCATTACAGTGCATAGCAACAGACCAAACCTCAGCATACTACACACTGAAAATCACAGATATTTAAAAGTCTTAAGAGTAGTAAATTTGCAGATATGACATAGCAATGAAAATAATTTATGGTTGGAGGTCACCACAAGAGGAGGAACTGTATTAAAGGGTCACAGATTAGAAAGATTGAGAAACTCTGCTCTCAGGACTAAAGAACCTTCCAGAAATCTTCCAGCAAACTACTCACATAAATTATCAGATGTCAGTCACTTGCTTATATCTGAATCAGTTAACAGCAGTAGCCAGAGGCAAAACCTCTCATGCCCAAGCATGAGGAGACACAGAAGAGGGGGAAGAGAAGGAGCAATATGATAATTGCAGAGTGGAAACCAGAAGTCACTAAAGACAAGAGCCAGGGCACCAGTCTGTGAGGAAGGCCACCTAGGACAGAAGTGTAATTTTCAAAAGCAACATGTAAGGATTAGGATTTTCTAGGCACCTGAACTGTGGAGTACCACGGTGTTTGCCATGGAGTAATCATTCTGCTAGACCTTGAGTACTGAATTGATCCAGGCAAAGAAAACAGTGGCAGGGGATGCAGAGCATGATGGGAAGTAGAGAAAGTAGAGTGCTGGTCATGCTGAGAGTCAAGGATTATCAGAGGAGGATTGTAGGTGGGTTCCCTGGGAAGCATCCACAGGAACTAATGAGCATATAGAAAGGAGTGAAGTCACGGGCCTTGGTGGAGCGGCAGCAAAAATGCACATTCTAGTTGGTACAGGGCCACAAGTGCTTTGGAGTCAGGATAATGTATTTTGAGCATCTGGAATCAAGGTGAGAAGGAATTTGGCATTCACTCTTGGCCACTCCCATAGAAATAGTGAGGGTTGACAAGCCAAAAGAGAGGGTAGGGCCCAGTCTGTATAGGGTAGTTGGCTTCAGAGCCTTAAGGATGGGGTAGAAACAGGACAGTTGTGACCTGAGAAATTGAAAAAAATTGGTTTCTTTTTTTGCTGGCCCTTGCTTCCAAAATGATGACTCTGAGACTAATTATTTATTAACACATGATCTAGGCCATAAGCTTTGGCTCATTAACCCATTCAAACTATTCTGTCTCCCACATGGTTAGTTACCTCTCCTTTAGTCCAGACCTGTCTCTTCCTTCACACTTCACAGCTTTTTTTTAAGATTCATTTATTATAATATCTAAGTACACTGTAGCTGTCTTCAGACACACCAGAAGATCTCATTAACGATGGTTTGAGCCACCATGTGGTTGCTGGGATTTGAACTCAGGACCTTCAGAAGAGCAGTCAGTGCTCTTACTTGCTAAGCCATCTCTCCAGCCCCTTTCTTAATCTTTCTCAGCATCTCCTCCAGTGTCTCTCTCTCTCTCAGCATCTTCCTCAAATCTCTCCCTTTTTATTCTCTCACTATTTCCCAGAATCCTCTCTCTTCCTGCCAGAGTTCCACCTCCTATTTCCTGCCTCGGGTCATTGGCTATAGGCTTTTTTATTGACACGGGATGCTTATAAGAGATTCTCTCTATAAGAAGTAGCCCCCATTTGTCCCTGCTCCCAAAAGGGAGTACTGAGGAGAGAAAGGGGTGGATAAAAATTCACCTTCTTCACCATCTTCCACAGGCTGCTTCTGAGTAAGGATCAGGCTCCTCTTGGGGGATGGAGGACCAGAAGGTGGCACAGTAACTGAGGAAGAGCCATAAGAAGAAGGGAATGGAGGTCATTGTTCTGATATATATACAGATACACAAAGAGCCTGGGCTCAGCCCACTGCACACACATACATACCCCTCCACGCACACACTGGCACCCAGAGCAGTGCTGAGCTTTGGGCCGTATGGCTTGGAGATGCTGGAGTGCAAGGGAAAGGCACTACAGTCACTGGAGAGCATGCTGTGAAATGACATCATGGTTTTCCTTAGAGGCCAGGACCATTTTGGGCAACATCCCAGTTATCCAACCTAATTTTTTTGGCCTGCTTCCCTAACTGCACATCCTTCTGAGGTTTGGATCCAGACTCCCTGTGTTCCATTCTGGTAAACCACTAAATGGGTTTTCACCACGTGCAAATTCTCTCCCTCCCATAGACTCTCCAGAGATAAATTAATATTATCCCTCAGACTACAGCTGAGTTTTACTACTTCAAGGCAATGTGACATTTAAAGTTTTTTTATTTATTTTTATTTAATTATTTTTGAGACAAGGTCTCACTATGGCCTAGAACTCACAGAGATCTGCCTGCTTCTGCCTCCTGAGTGCTGGGAATAATGGTGATGGTGTACCACACCACACCCAGTTCAGTCTATCTTTACAAAAATTTTAATATATATATGTGTATATGTGTGTGTGTGTGTTTTACCTGCATGTATGTCTGTGCTCTTATGCGCATGCCTGGTGAAGAAGAGAACATCAGATGCCCTAGAACTGGAGTTAGTCTGTTGTGAGCTGCATTGTGGTTGCTGGAAATCCAACCCAGAAAGAGCTCTTGACCCCCTGAGCAGTCTACCTTTGATGGTGACTTCTCGGTAGCAGAAGCCACCTGGAGGGCTCTCTTATCCCTGATCCCAAATCACAGGGCATTGGTAAGCCCGTTAGGCTCATCTTAATATTAAAGAAAATGAGGTCGGGAGGATCTAGCCCCGCTCCGGGACACTGTAGGATCCTGAAGGTGAGCGCTGTGTCACTTCTGTCTTCCTCCCCCCCGCCCCCAGGTGACAGCCTGCTGCTTGTAAAGAACCCACCCCCAGCTTCTGCGCAGCCCCAAACCCAGCCTCACCAGCAGAGCCTGCCCGCCTTGGCTGTCCCGGAGAACCCTGGCGGACCCGGGAGCCGTAGCTTGCTGGAGGACGGCTTCCCTGCGCTTCCAGGCGAGCGCAGTACCGGAGGCGAGGCTCAGCCCGGCGGAGAAGGCAGCGCAGGCGGTGGCGGCGGCGGCGGCGGCAGCGGCGGCGGCGGCGGCGGAGGCACGGGTGCCGGTAGTGGCAACAGTACCGGTGCGGGCGCGGGTGCGGGCAGTGGCTGCGGCAGCTGCTGCCCGGGCGGCCTGCGGCGGAGCCTCCTTGCTCACGGCGCGCGCAGCAAGCCCTACTCTTGCCTGGAATGCGGCAAGACCTTCGGCGTGCGAAAGAGCCTCATCATTCACCACCGCAGCCACACCAAGGAACGGCCCTACGAGTGCGCGGAGTGCGAGAAGAGCTTCAACTGCCACTCTGGCCTCATCCGCCACCAGATGACGCACCGCGGTGAGCGGCCCTACAAATGCTCGGAGTGCGAGAAGACCTACAGCCGCAAGGAGCACCTGCAGAACCACCAGCGGCTGCACACGGGCGAGCGGCCCTTCCAGTGCGCGCTCTGCGGCAAGAGCTTCATCCGCAAGCAGAACCTGCTAAAGCACCAGCGGATCCACACGGGCGAGCGGCCCTACACGTGTGGCGAGTGCGGCAAGAGCTTCCGCTACAAGGAGTCACTCAAGGACCACCTGCGCGTGCACAACGGCCCGGGCCTGGGGGCCCCGCAGCCGCTCCAGGTGCCGCCAGAAAGAGACTAGGGTTGGGCTGGGGGGCGGGGAGGACTGAACTGGAGTTGGGGCGGGCTAGGGTTCTTGAGGACCAACCCTCCTGCCTCACCGTTCTCAGCGCACCTCCTCGCCCTCTCCTCACCTCCTGCTGGAAATCGGCACAGGAATTGCACTCCAGACAGGGTATTCCAAGGGGTGGACCTGGGTACCCCAGTACTGTCCAACTCTAGTGGACAGTCCAGCTCATCTCATAGGGTGGACCCAGTGGCCAGGGAAGGTTCCAGAGGGACAGCAAGGCAGCAGGAATCGTTGGGACACGCCTCGGACTTCCTAGTGTGCCCACTGGCCACCGGGGTTACAGATTCTGATCAGGGAAAGCGACCAGGGAGTCTCAAAACCCTTCTGAAATAAGGAAATATGATCCATCATAAGGTGAGGAGATATCCTGCAAAGGAAAGCAAAGCTGCAATGCGGAAGCTGAGGGAAGCGCTAAGGGTAACATCCTCATGACAACACTGCCTCGCGCTCTAATAGCGTTTTATGCTTTTTTAAAAAGTATTTTCTATCCGTTATCTATTCACACCCTTAGCTTATCCCTTCGAGTTAGGTGGGGTAGGGTTTTCCTGATGTGGTAACTGAGGGAAGTGAGACACAGGTGAGATAATTGTTTTTAGCAAGACCACGTGAGAACAGTGCGGCCGAGCCGCACGAGGGCTCCAGCCCAGTGCAGTGTCCCCACCGCACACACTGCCTACCTCTGCCGGTCTCAGACCGATCTCACCTGGCCTTTCTGGTCTCTCTTCTCTCCAACTTCCCTCCCTGGATCCCCCAAATCCTCTTAGAAGCAACAGGGGCCAACTCCTGGGGTAACTGGGAATGGGGAATTGATGGGCTGTAAAATGTCTAGGCTTGGTCTTGGGAAGGCTCTTCCTTGGCATGAGCCTGGGCCCTAGCATCCTGGTTCCCCAGCCTGTATTTCTCAATTCTGATCATTCAGTCAGGTGCAGCAGCAGCTTCTCACTGCACAACTAAGGCCAGGCCCTCCAGAGGCAGCAGGTGCCCTGGGTCAGACCTCACCCTGAAGATTTACTCCAGGTTCCCAGGGCACAGGGTGAGGAAAGACTGGCTGCCAGAGTAGCCACCAAGGAATGAGACTCTGCCCAGGAGGGCTGGGCAAGTGGGTGCTAGAGCCTGAGCTCTCTCCTGCCCTGGGCATCCCAGTTGGTGCTATCTGTTAACTGATTGTGCTCACGGACATGGACACAGACCTACTATGCTCTGACCCTGCAGGCGCCTTGGGAAGCGCCCAAAGGACTCCCTTTCATTTTGGTGCATCACTCCACGGCTCCCAGCACCGCAGCCTGGTGGGCCAGTCTCCATTTCAGCATCTTGCATGGCCAGGCACTGGGGTGGGGTGGCATGCCCCAGGACCCTTGTTTGTGTCAAAAATGGCTTTCCCACTCCTCTTGTGGATCCTGTTTCTCTCCCAGCTAGGGAGCGTGGTGGGTGGCCAGCATTTCATGGCACCACGTTTGTGAGCGCTCTGCTTCTGTCCTGCTCATCTGCGCTGCTCTGCTTTCCTCAGACCCTTTTTTGCCGTGCAAAGGGAATTCTTGAAATTAAATAAAAGGTATCCAGATTGCAGATTGCATGCCCGCTGGAGGGTCCGCTAGCGTGACATCCTACAGTGGACCTCAATGAACTACAACCCACTAAGCTGGGGTTTCTTTCTTCTCCCCTTCACTCAGCATTTTGAAGGAGACTAATCTTAGGAAAATGAGTTATCATGAGATAAATGTAAGAGAGGCTTCAGTGGAGTTCTGATAGAGCAGAAGGGATCCTCCAGTTCAGGGATTATTTGGGAGGGAACAATATACTACTTTTCAAAAGCATACAAAGAAAATAATTCATCATCTAAATCATGGAAAGTAAGATCCAAATATTTTTGGCTGCTATGGGGGGGCAATAGCTACTGAGATATAAGTTTAAAACATTTAACACATAGCTTGACTTTAATTCCTTTACTTTACTCCCAAGAAGCTGATTCCCAAAGAGGTATGGTGATGGATCTATTATTGACAGCCCAGACTCCAGTTCCCTGGAGCCCTGTCTGGTGGGTCGTTCTGCCCTCCACTACACTCTGAATGAATGGGCCCCTTCCTAATGTGGGTGCTAGGAACCAAATCCAGGTCTTCTGTAAGAATGAATCTCTCCAGCCCCAGGTGTGTGTGTATGTGTGTCTGTCTGTCTGTCTGTCTGTCTGTCTTGGGGTGTGTGTGTGTGTCCATTTAAATGTAAAGTCTCAAATAGTGGG
>NW_022196903.1:42730394-42742119 GCF_008632895.1 Mastomys coucha
GGGGGAGACCCAGGAAGACTAAAACATCCAGTGCTCAGAGCTGCTTCTAGGCCCTTCCAGACCTGTGCTCATTGTCCCCAGGCTGACTGGACTTCATAGAATGCACTGCAGCATTTCTCTGTACTGCTACCACACACTCCTAGGTACAGACCAAAGGCCACACTGCTCTAAAGCACAGAGAGGCAAGGGGTGCTAGGGAGCCATAAAGGTAGAGTCTGTTCTCTCCAACAAACCAAAGATGGATCCCACCGAGTGCGGCTTGGTGAATGAGCTTGCTAAGGTTAATTACAAAAGCATGGGCAGGCAACACGGGCAAGACACCACAGATTCGCTCTGCCCTCCCGTCAGTTTCTACCTCTTAAACACACTGGCATGTCTACAATTACATACAACTGGGGCAGGTGGAGGGCTGATTGGATTCTCGTGTGAGGTCAGCTGTGACCCTTCACCCTCCTTCCACAGGTAATATGAGCAACCTCACTGGCATTACCACAGACCCAGCTATTGGCTGTATTGTTATTTTATTATGGCTATGGACCAAGATCTCCTGAAGGCTACTACAGCAGCTCTGCCTCATAATGGTGATGGTTGTCTATCCTCCTGAGAACTGCCATGTGACACTGATCAGCTCAAATAATGTCAGGCTCAGGGCCTGAGTCCCCATGATCCCCACCCCCACCCCTTTTTTAAGTCAATGTCTTACTATGCCGCCCTGGCTGGCCTGAAACTTGATGTGTAGATCAGGTTGGCTTTGAACTCAGAGAGATCTGCCTGGCTCTCTCTCTTGAGTGCTGGAATTAAAGGTATGCATCACCATGCCAAACCTGGTCCCTTAACTTTTGGTGATTTATCATTATATAGAAAAAGTGTTTAGAGGAAAAGATTGAAGAGAGATAGGCCTTGAATCATTATTCAACAGTTAGTGACCATGTATAAGACCAAATCCTTGTCAAGCTTAAAATGTAATGGGAAAGAGAAGACATTTGTGAGAATGAAACCATGTGGCTGTAAACCATGAAAATAGAGTGGGAAACACATGCTTGATCTTCCCTAGGGCTTGCCACGGTGGCATGCTACAGAAGGCTGGAGAACAGTGGTGTGGAGAAGCCACACATAGCCAGTGAGCACCAACACCAACAGTGCCTACCTATGGGTTCCTGAACCATATATTCCAGTAGGTCTTACTCTGCTGGTGTCTTCAGGTACAGCATAAGAGGCCCCAGTCCTGAGACAGTAAGCTGTACCCTCGGAACTAACCAAAGGCAGTGACTCTCATTATGTTGGACTTTGCATATTATTCACTAAATTACCCATTTTGACGTTTAGCCCGTTTCAGCCAAGATAGGCAGTATGTTGGGGGATGGTTTACTTGTGACTGGAGTTAGGAGTTAGGAGGCTGATCCACATGAAGAAGAAAGGGGCAATCCAAGGTAGTAACGCTGGTCTACGTAAGAAGTACCAAGTTCATGTTGCATGAAGCAGCAGGTGTAACTTCATGTTGAAATCAGGCTTGAAGCAAGAGCTGCACAGGGCAAAAGGGAAGGAAGGCAAGGAGACAGGGAGTGTAAGGCAGGGAGACACAGAGATTGTAAGGGAAGGAAGGCAGAGAGACAGGGATTGTAAGGCAAGGAGACTGGTGTGGCCAGGGCAGAGAGGTATGAGCCTGTGGTTGTATAGTTAGGTGGTGAGGTGTATAGTACAGGCCACGGGTGACCTTGAATACTCAAAGTGTCCTACAGACAGACCATCAGCAAGCCTGGGATCCACTGTAGTGTAGCTGTGTAGAACTTAAAAGGAGGGCAGGCATGGCTGCCAAAGGAGATCAGGAAGGATTTGATGGAAGTCCTGAGAAGCCGGGATAAACCAGAGACCATTGAAAGTGACCAAATGCAGGTAAATCTTTTTATTTAAATGGACTTCCCATTTCTGAGAAATAAAACTTTGTGTGCGGGTGCACTCACATATATAAGCAGAGATTGCTGGGTCCTGGTTTTCATTCTCTGCCTATTCCTACAAGAGGGGGTCTCTTCTTGGATCTGGGGCTAAGCGGGGAGCCAGCAAGCCCAGGGGTGCTGCCCTCCCTCGTGCTGTCCATGGCATACTGGGGTTACAGGTGCACTTGGCTTTTCATGTGGGTGCTGAGGATCTGAACTCCGGTCCTCATGCACAGCCAGTGCTCTTACCCATGGAACTATCCCCAGTCTTCCCTCTCTCCCTTTTTTGGGGGAGGGGGATGGGGGGAACAGGTGGTGCTGAAATTTTGAACCCACGGCTTCCTAGATGTTAGGAAACATCTCAATCTTTCCTTCCTTCCTTATTTCTTTTCTTGTCTTTCTGAGATTGTCTCATGAAGTTCAGAGTGGCCTGCAACTTCCTATGTAGCCAAAGACAACCTTTACTTTCTGGTCTTTCTCCCTCCACCTCTGAGTACTGAAATTACAGGCATGTTCCACCTCCCATGCTTTATACACTGCTTTCTTTATGTGTGCTAGGCAAACACTATCCACTGAGCTATATCACCATCTCCAAACAATACTATCTTATGATCAAGGATTTTACTGTCATAATTGTCTTTTTGAGACCTGTTCCCCGGGTATTGGACATTGATAGGGAGTAAGAGAATAATAGGAAAAATCACACCAGTCCTGAGTAATCAACCTGGGGCTATAATTTTACAGTGACTCGGCCTTTAGTGTTATAAAAGCACCCCTACAGGGCAAACTGTGGGCCCAGGGCTAGTCTCTCCTCTGGCTCTGCATTGATTTCCCCATGAGACACTTTACTAGACTTTTTTTTTTAAGATTTATTTTATTTATTTTATGTGTATGTGTACACTGTAGCTGTACAGATAGCCGTGAGCCATCATGTGTGTGGTTGCTGTTGAACTCGGGACCCCTGCCGCCCAGCTTCAGTGTAATTCACTGCAGCTGTCTTCACACCAGAAGAGGGCGTCCGACCTCATTACAGGTGGTTGCGAGCCACCATGTGGTTGCTGGGATCCAAACTCAGAACTCAGAACTTCGGAAGAACAGACAGTACTCTTACCCGCCGAGCCATCTCACCAGCCCCTTTTATACTTTATAAGTCAGAGAAAGAGCCTCCTTTCAGCCTAGCACAGTAAATGCCTCAAAGTATCCTAAGCCCGTGAGCCTTCTCTGTTCTTTTGTTGCTGGTTTCATTATGTAGCCCTGGCTGTCCTGGGCCTCACTGTGTAGACCAGGCTGGAACTCACAGAGATCCACCTGCCTCTACCTCCCAAACACTGGTATTAAAGGCATGTGCCACTAAGTCCAACTTCTGTCTCTGTTCTTAAAAGACTTTAAACCACTCGTAACACTAGTAAGGTCTCAGAGCCTGACACCCGGATCTTCCTCCATCTTGTGTCTCCCCTATCTCACTAAGGGGAAAGTGTCCCCCCTCCCCCAGGCATCCTCAGCCCTTCTCTCCAAGATATACTGGGAAACTGGAAAACCCTGAATCTTTCTTTTTTTTAAAATATTTATTTATTTATTTTATGTATATGAGTACACCGTTGCTTTCTTCAGACATACCAGAAGAGGGCATCAGATCCCATTACAGATGGTTGTGAGCCACCATGTGGTTGCTGGGAATTGAACTCAGGACCTCTGGAAGAACAGTTGGTGCTCTTAACCCCTGAGCCATCTCTGCCATCTCTCCAGCCCAGAAAACCCTGAATTTTAATTTTAATTTTTTTTTTTTTTTTTTTGGTTTTTCGAGACAGGGTTTCTCTGAGTAGCCCTGGATGTCCTGGAGCTCACTTTGTAGACCAGGCTGTCCTCGAACTCAGAAATCCGCCTGCCTCTGCCTCCCAAGTGCTAGGATTAAAGGTGGAATTTTATTTTTTTTATTCAGTACGATTTTGTTCCATCTTCGCTCACTTTCTGTTTTCCAAGCCATTTCCTGTGGCCTCTTTTTCCACAATTCAAATGGCCAATAAAGAGTTGGTGAAACAAAATATTAGCTGTTCTTTAAGAGGAAGTATGTATCATTTTTTCCAAACTATCAATCAATAAATAGAATTTTGAAGGTTTTTTATTAATATATTCAAAATAAAAAGTGTAAAAAGGAGATATACAGGGGAAAAAATCTAGCAGTGCATGGGAGTGGCCATAACTGTAGTCCCAGCTACTCTAGAAGCCAAGGCAAAAAAAAAAAAAAATCTTGTCACACACATACCTGGTTCCCCTTCAAGTTATGGGTTCTAGGAAATAACCTCTATAATGTTACTTTTGTAGGAACGCTGCTTTGCTGTCCATTTCACTTTCTTTCATCAAGTGTCTGAGAGGTTATTGTGATGGGTAGTACATAGGTAATGTCTTTCCTTTTCTGTTTTTTGTTTTTTTTTGGGGGGGGGGGTGTTTTGTTGTTGTTGTTTTTAATCAGGATCTAACCATGTAGCCCTAGTTGGCCTGGAACTTACTATGTAGAACAGACTGGCCTTGAACTCAGGAGATCAGCCTCTGCCTTCCAGTGATAAAGCCAAGCTGCTGTGCCCTGCTGAGCAGTTGCACATTGTTCGTGGAATGGTGGACTCATTTATTTACCAGATTGCTATCGATTGCCTTGTGGTTTTTATTGAGGGTGCTTTTTGTTTGTTTGCTGGCTTGCTTTGGACACTAGGCCTTATGCAGCCTAGGCTGGCTGCAAATTCACTGTGTAGCTCAGGACAGCCTGCTTCTACCTACCAAGTCCTTAGTTAGGTCTCTCTTTCAAACCAGCTGAATCTGAGAGACAGGGGAAGTGGGAAGAAAAGGAGGAGGAGGGGGAGGAGGAGGAAGAGGGGGAGGAGGGAGAGGAGGAGAAGAGAGAACACAAACAAAAGAGAGGACTATTCCTGACCCCATATAGTTACTTGCTTCAACCTACCAAGTACTGGGATCACATAGGTGTGTATGTCTCACCAAGCCTATTTGTTTTTAAATTTATTATTATTATTATTATTATTATTATTATTAATTATTGTTATTATTGGAAGGGGCATGTTCCATTGTACACTGTGGAGGTCAGGGGACAACTTTGTAGAATCAGTTTTCTCTTTCCACCTTTACCTTGGTTCCAAGGAATTTAAGGCACTGCTTCTTGCTTCACACTGCACCTGTGAAAATGATACACACCTTTCACCCTCTGGCAAAGCTCTCACTGTCCATCCTTTACTACCTAAACTTCCCTCTCTGTGTCAAGCCAGATCTGGATCTTCGGCATAATCAGACCCAACCCCATTTCTGTCCATCCATGCTCTCCTGAGGTCCTGGGCCAGGGAAGCTGTGCTAAAGTCCTGTTCTCTCCAATCCCAGCTTTGCTAAAGCCTAGCCAGCACTCTAGGTCATATCCTTTCCTGATTTTGAGCAGAGTTTTTAGAAATATCTCTAGAAACTAAAAACTGTGTCTGAGAAAAGCACAAGGGCAGGTCCAAAGGGCCATCTGAGTCCTTACACTTGCCATTCCCCCCTCAGATCTCTGCTGGGATTACAGCATTACACACCTCCATGCCCAGCTTCGTGAAATACTTCTTTAAAAAAAGAGAGAGAGAGAGAGAGAGAGAGAGAGAGACAAGGTGGCAGCTATCCCAGTGTTGTAGAGCACTTTCCTCCAAGTGCAACAGCCATCCTCTTCATCAGAGCAGCTGTGGATGCTTGCTAGAAATCAGATCTGGCATCTTGACAACTGACATTCCCTCACAGAGTAGAGCAGACCTGAGATCCAGCAGCTCCCTCCTGCACCTCCTGGTCATCTGAATGCTATCCTCCTCTAACAGCATGTGGCCTCAGTTCTCAGGAGGGGCTAGAGCACATAGAGTGTAGAAGGCTGACTGAAGCGGGGACTCCACCTATGCAGCTGTAATGAAGTGGTTGTCCACGCTGGAGTGTGACTTTCCAGTGGTGCAGCTGTTTTAGGGTCACTCACACTCCTGTAAAGAACCTCTCTCCCAAGCTCTGTAAATATGTTCAATAAATGCATTGGTTCCCCACACTGGACTCCTACTTTTGGTTTGCTGTTTGTGCTCTATAAAATGTAGGCAGATGCTTGTTTACTTCAGCTCAGGGAGAGTTCCCAGCTTCCTACAATTCTTAATTTAAAAAAATATGTGTATAAGTGTTTCACCTGCATATATGTCTGTGCACCGCATATGTGCCTGGAACCCACTGAAGCCAAAATAGAGTAGATCCCCTGGAACTAGAATGACTGTTATGGTTGTTATGGGCAACCATGCAGATGTCCCAGTCCTCTGGAAGGAGAGCCAGTACTCTTCATTGCTGAACCATCTCTACAGTTCTCTATAATACTTTTATCAGTCCAAGTACTTCTTTCTACTTGTGATTAACAGAAGATGGCTGACCAGCTGAAAATGAGAAATCTTCTGAAAAGAACCAGAAATCATTCACAGACTCAGAGGTGAAGTTGGACTAATGCAGGACACACAGAAAACCAACTCTGATTCTGTGTTAGGTCTCTCTTCCAAACCAGCTGACTCTGAGAGAGTGGGGGGTGGGTGAGGGAAGAGAGAGAGAGAGAGAGAGAGAGAGAGAGAGAGAGAGAGAGAGAGAGAGAGAGAGAGAGAGAGAGACAGACAGACAGACAGAGACAGAGACAGAGAGAACACACCCTATAGTTACTTACTTCTTACTTTGTCCCTGGTTGAAGAGAGCATTACTTTGTCCAGCCTGGTGTACTTGGTCCAGTTCATGTCACAGGCCCACCCTGACTTAATGACTGTTGTCTGTAGGCTAGGATGCTAAGATGGGGTCAGTCACTGACCAGACTGGAGATGACATCTAAGAAGATAATGACTTGCTCTCCTGGCAAACATCTATAATCTGGCTATTTAGGAGGTCAACAGAGGAAAACCCTAAACTCAAGGCCATCCTAAGCCAGTTGAGGCTTGCCAGGACTACAGAATGAGTTGAAGGTCAGCCTGGGGAATAAAGTGATACTATGTCTCAAAAAAACAAAAGTGTATGTGTGTTGATGGGGAAGCAGCTCACAGTGGGTACTTTTTAAATATGTGAGTGACCCTCACTTCAATTCCTAGTACCTGGTTAGGGGTTGGGGAATAAAGGAAAAAAGCAAGAGAAGCCCAAGAGGAGCCTTTCCTAAAGCAGGGGAAGTTCTGAGCCCAGAGGAAGAGAGGCATGCCAGGCTAATGGTATAAATGGGCTCCATACATGACACACAGTAATGGAGGCACCTTGAGCCAAGATATGTTCAGTCTAGTATTTTTACTGACCTGGAAAGGCATGGTCCTCATCTTATAGATGATTAGCAGGGGTGACTGAACAGGGGCAGTCTCAAAGGAGTAGGACTAAGGCCATTGTCTATAAAGTTTCTTTCTTTCTTTTGTTTTTGTTTTTGTTTTTGTTTTTGTTTCGTTGAAACAGAGTTTCTCTGTGTAGCTCTGGCTGTCCTGTTACTCTGTAGACCAGGCTGTCCTCAAACTCAGAAATCCGCCTGCCTCTGCTTTGCAAGTGCTGGGATTAAAGGCATGCACCACCACCGTTGTATAAAGCTTCTTGATTTAAAAAAAATATATATTTCTGCTGGGTGTGGTGACAACCACTTTTAACCCTAGCACTTAGGAGGCAGAGGCAGGAGGATCTCTGCAAGTTTAAGGCATTCTGGTCTATGGAGTGAGTTCTGGAATAACCAGGGCTATGTAGAGAGACCCAGTTTCGAATTCAAAAAAAAAAAAGTCTAGGCAGAGATATAGCTACATACATATGCCAATACTACAAACCATGCACAAAATAGAATATTTAAAGGATAGTTACTAAGAGCATTATTTTAAACTTAAAATTATATTATCTAGTGGTGCATACATGTAATCCCAACTCTTAAGAGGCAGAGGCAGGGGGATTAGGAGTTCAAGGACAGCACAGCCACCACCACAACAAAGAGGTATTCGTGGCTGCAGGTTATCACAACTACTCCCCAGGTGGCTGCTATCTTGCAGGGTAGTCAAAAAATATCCTTCCAAAAATTAATTTTTGGCTGCACAGACTTCTCTGTTGATAATGTCCAAGTCTACATTCACACTCTACAGACACAGAGATGAGAGGATACAAGTCTCCAACAGTGTGCATGCTCCTTACTTCTCTAATAGTGCCACCATTTGTAGTGACTGGAAGCCACATTTACAGTTTTTTTGCATGTGTAAATATCTGAGTGTCAGTAGAAAGGAGCAATCAGAGCTTCTGTGAGACATTTTTCTTGGTGAGTTCCTTGCAGTAGTACAAGGCTTTACTCTTCCAAATATAGAAGTAAATCAGAAGCCACGCATTTTGTTATTGAGTGTTTGCTCCATGCCAGCCACACAGCTTCCACAAAGCACTTCACATGGATTGCTTCTCATTCTCAGCGGGAATACAAAGGTGGCAACTACAGAGAAAGCATAAGTCATACTTTCTAAATGTTTGTTTTTATGTGTTTGCTTGTATGCCTGCATGAGTTTATATGTAGGAGCCCTCAGAGGCCAGAAGAGGGTGTCAGATCCCCTGGAACTGGAGTACCAGGTAGTCATGAGCCACCATGTGGGTGCTGCTGCCTCTTTCCAGCCTTTGTGCCTTTTTAAAAAGTAATTTATTAGCTGGGCGGTGGTGGCGCACGCCTTTAATCTCAGCACTTAGGAGGTAGAGGCAGGCAGATTTCTGAGTTCGAGGACAGCCTGGTCTTCAGAGCTACACAGAGAAACCCTGTCTCGAAAAAACCAATAAATAAATAAATAAATAAATAAATAAATAAAATAAGTAATGTATTCTTTTGAGACTGGGCTTCATTATATAGCTATGGCTGGTCTGGAACTCAGAGATCCACCTGACTCTGCCTCCCAAGAGTTAAGATTAAAGGCATGAGACACATACACACAGACACACACATACACAGACACACACAGAGATACACACACACACACACACACAGAGAGAGAGAGAGAGAGAGAGAGAGAGAGAGAAAAAAGAATTTTAAAGAGATAAAGAGATAAGAAGACAAGCAAAGAGAAGAGAAGTAATGTGGCCAAACTGGGAAGAAAAGACTAAGGGGTCCAGGGAATTAACTCTGCCTTTGGGGGTACTAACAGAATTTTTTGGCTTATATAAAATTGGAACAAAGGGTAAGAAAACATGCATAATGGCTGAGTATGGCATGACCATGGAAGGGATAGTATAGAGCCAGCAGGACATGGGCCTCCAGGCCCATGCTGTGAGCATCAGGCTTGATTGTATAATAGTGTACATATTTTCACATTTCTCCCTGGAGGAATGGCCTCTCTGCAAGGTTAATGTCTCCATGATAATCAGAGACAGCACAAGTCTGGGATGTGAGGGTGTGCCTATGTCTTAGCAAAATGTTAGAACACTGACCTTCAGGACAACCCTGAAGGCTGTGGGAAAGAATGCTGAAAACATGAGTTCCAAAGTATATAATTCCTCAACTATGCAAAATATAAGGATGCAATATGAATTATATAAGGATCTTCACAGATCTAAAGGAACAGAAGCAGCTGCATTATGAGCCAGCTTGTCAGAAAGATACAAAGACAGGCAGATGCAAAGGTAGGCTAGATCCCTGAGTGCAAGGTCAGCCTGGGACAAAGAGAGTTTGTTTAGGTCCAGGCCCAGGAGTGGTAGTGTAGTGCCAGGGAAATGTTAGTGACACCCCCCCCCCCCAAAAAAAAAAAAACAGACAGGAGCTGATCTGATGTAACTCACAGCAGGGTCTTTATTTGAGCTAGCTTACCCCTCTCCCCACCAGCACACCACCTTCACACAAGACAGTTTTGGTGATTGTGGAGCCCCGAATATCTATGGGGCAAGGCTTTATAGTAAGCAGCAAGCAGGGGGTAAGTGTGCAAGTATTTAATTGGAAAGCTACTGTGGCCTTTACATAATTGGCTGGTGCTGGGAGTCATATCATATACTTAATTTTTGCCCCCCCTCTGCATTGGTCCTTGTTAGGCAGGGGGTGGGCTTGTAACCTAGGGGTGCAGGTTTGTTGGGTGAATAACCTGGAGATGCTGGTCTTGCTGAGGGTATAACCTGGAGATGCTGGTCTTGTTGGGCATTAGCCTAGAGACTGGAGCTAGGCTCATGTTTTGTTGGAGGGGCAACTTGGAAACTAATGCTAGGTACCAGCCTGTTAGTTTACCTGAATTTAAACTTAGGTCGGGTTCTCTAAAACTTAAAAGATTTGGCCTATCAGTCCCAGTTCTGATTCTGTGAAGTGGTTAGAAGTCCTTATTCCTGCTATTGAATTGCTCAAGATGATCCATCTGGCTCCTACCAGACTGTTAAGTCTGCTGTAGGGTACAGCTTCACACACAAGGATAACTGCCCTTATCTATCCTTTAACATTCTGCTCTTCCCGGGATTCAAGGTGGCTGCTGGTTTAGGACAATGACTTACGTCTGTGCCTTCAGCTTGAAAGGGGATAAGACGGGTCAAATAGACACACTCCTGGAACGATGGACAAGATTATGGAGTCAAGCAGAAATTTGATCCAAACAAGGGCAAGAAAGATAAAAATGAAGGCATAGACACACCCAGACTTGCCTTGTGGGCTTAAATGAGTCAATGTGTTTTTTTTTGTTTTGTTTTGTTTTGTTTTTGTTTTTTTTTAAATATAAATGTTGGTTTTTAAGTGCCTGTTAAAGCAGATGCTGAGAAATTTTTTTCAGCAGGCCATTGGCTTGGGTACTGGAGAAAGTTGTTAGTTGTAGTCAATGTAGACCGGGATGTAGACTCTTATCCCAGCTCTAACATGAAGATGGAACTAGTCTAGCAAGAGTAGTTGAATTCTGAGAGGAAGCTATTCATGCTTACTGTTCAAAGTGGCAACTCATGTCATTCTCACTCAGCATCTCCAGGACAATGTAATGGAAATGAGGCAAGTGGGAGTGTTGTAAGTGCTGGTTTTGGGGGTGTTGTTTGGAATCAATGTCTGTTTAGATGTTTCTCATTAGCCAGAAACTCACTTATCAGCTGAGGTGGGCCTCAAACATCTGAGTGCTGGGTTAAATGTGCTGGTAGTGGTGTAGCCAGATGTTTCCAAGCCAGAATGCAGAACACACTGCCTCTGACACTCACCCTGGCATGAGCATTAGGTTAATTATTTGCGATTAAGGCTACCTTGAATTCTGCAATGCAAGTGATTACCATAATTAACTCTCTACAGTGGATTGACCTGGAAAAAGCCAAGTAGCTGGTAAGCATTTGGAATAAAATCATTTGCATATGAGAATTCATCTTTTCTTTAGCTTTGGTTGTGTTCTTCCCTCACATAAAAGTGAGTGTACACAGTTTTGTTTGTTTGTCTGTTTTTTGTTTTTGTTTTTTCGTGACAGGGTTTCTCTGTGTAGCCCTGGCTGTCCTGGAACGCTCTCTCTGTACACCAGGCTGGCCTCGAACTCAAAAATCCCCCTGCCTCTACCTCCCAAGTGCTGGAATTAAAGACGTGAGCCGCCACTATTGCCCGGCGAGTGTACCCAGTTTTAAAAATTATTTTTAATTTTCGACAGTTGCATGCACGTCCAGAAGGTATGGTGATCACATCCACCCCCATCAGCTTCCCTTTCTACTAGTCCCCACGCTCTCCTTCCCGCGCCTTTTTTTTTCCTCTCTCTTCTTCCCGCGCTTTTTTTTTTATTTTTTATTTTATTTTTAACTTACACATATTTGAATCTCTTAAAGCATCTCGCAGAGTGCAGGACTTAAAT
>NW_022196903.1:42742129-42761339 GCF_008632895.1 Mastomys coucha
TCCCCTTCCAGGAGCACCGTGGCGCAACAGAAACGCCGCGCGGAAGGAGGAGCGGCTGCCGCTCTTCTCGGGGCGGGCGAGCGGGCGAGAGGGCGGGCGGGGGGAGGGGTGCTCCCATAATGCACCTTGTATCAACACGGCGGCGGTGGCGGCTTCCAGGAGGGCTCGGGCGTCTGGTGGAGCGGCACACGGTTCGAGCAGTGTCCTGCCAGTCGGTGTTGTGGGGCGACTGCGACCATGGCGGAGTCGACGCCTGCTCGGGTAAGGTGCTGCGGGCCGCCCGAGGGCCGTGCGGGGGGACAGCGCCCTGCCCGGGGCGGGGCTTGAGGCGCTGGGTCGCGGGCTCCGTTTCCTCCGCGGCTGCGGCTGCGGCTGCGTCCGCCGGCGCCGGCGCCGGCGCTGGCGGAGGCAGAGGCCGACCGACTTCCCTCCCGGTACCCGCGCCCCCGGCCCGCTGGATCGCTCGCCCGCCCTCCCGATCGCCCTCTTGGTCCTTCTGCGTCAGGCTCGGAGCCCGGGTGCTCTGCGTTTTCCCGCAGAAACTTCTGTGAGGCTCTTTGAATTGTTTGTGGCTCTGCCCATATACTTTCCTGCTGCCTGCCAACCAGGGACTCGTTTTCTGAGTTGGAGCGATGGCGCGGGATAAAACCCTGGGTTTCGGTTGTTGCCTTTGAGCTCAGCTGCGGAAGACACCAGGACTTAGGGCTTCTCTCCGACCAGTGGGGTTCTGATCCGGGTGCCATGTTCTGCCGTAGCAATCTGTACTGAGTTTGCAGCCACAGGTTGAAGCCAGGTGCGGCCTTCTCTCCTTGGGGACAGGTGTATTTGCTGTTTTTGTTTGTCTGTTTTCTTTTCTGTTGTTGTTGTGACTGTTTTTGTTTTGTTTTGTTTTTAACAAAACTGTAGGTGCGCACTATTAACCGCTTTCCTCCCCTTCCAGCTGTCTCTCAGGGAATGTGAAGACACTGAAAATTGGTTTGAGGGCTATCTTCCCTAACTCAGCGTTCATCTATCCAGTGCACCGTCTTCGGAAGGCAGTCTGTGCTCAGTTCTCTAGGCCTTTGTCTCCTTAACTTGAATTGAGAATGTTGAGTTCCTTGTTCGAGCATTTTTACGGTTTTTTTCCGGCTCCAGTCTCCTCATACTGTGTCACAGTAGGGGAATATAGGATAGATGGACCTGAACTGGCTTTTTGCTGTTGAGATGGAGCCTCACTGTGTAGCACAGGCTGTCCTCAAGCGGATGACAATCTTCCTGACTCAGCCTCCCCAGTGCTACCTCTACAGGCATGAGTCATTATGGCTGTGCTTTGAGGCAGACACTCTCATGTGCCCCAGCCTAGCCTATCTGAGAATAAACAACCTAAACACCTACCTCTGACTCCCAACTTGCAGAGATTACAGACATAAGTTTTTCTTTCTTCTTTTTTTTTTTCTGGCTTTTTGAGACAGGGTTTCTCTGTGTAGCCCTGGCTGTCCTGGAACTCACTCTGTAGACCAGGCTGGCCTTGAACTCAGAAGTCTGCCTGCCTCTGCCTCCCAAGCGCTGGGATTAAATGTGTGTGCCACCACTGCCCAGCAGTTGTCTTCTTTTTTTTTTTTTTAAATCTTTTAAAATAAGGTCTTGCTTTGTAGTCCTGGCTACCTGGAACTAGTTAGGTAGACCAGGCTGGTTCTGAACTTGGAGCAATCCTGCTTGTGCAACCTGGTGCTAATGAGAGACCAGGAGTTAAACTGATTCCCTGCAGGGTAAGCAGCTAGGGATATAGGTGGAGGTAGACAAGGTGGGCGGGCCTGCCTTGGCTAGGTAGACAGATTTCCAAGATGGACTTTATCTTCCTGATGCTCCTGACTTGAGACAAGACTGGCAGCTTAAAGCAAAGGCTTTAAGCAGGTCCCCTGATGATGGACAAGCTCAATAACTTCATGGCCTGTTGCACAACAGCTATGAGCAATTAACCATCTTCAGCTGAACAGCTCTAAATTAGAGGATGAAGCCTCAGCCCCCCAAATCCAGTAGCTTCCTGAGTTCCCTCTGCTTTCAGAGCATTTTTTTCTCTGTGTCTGCTGCATATGTGTTTCCTCACTCCCAATAAACACTTTTCTTCAACTGTGGAGTCTGTCAGTAGCATTTGAGATTTTTTTGATGGTACCTGTGGAGCTTGAGTTTTTCCTTTTAATTCTTTAACTGGCAGAGAACACAAACACTATCCGGACCCCTAGAGTGTCTCATTTCCAGACTCCTAGACTGTACCGGTAGGCCCATCATTGCCCACCTTGGCTTTTTGGGTCCAGAAATACTTTGGGAATCCTGAGATGTATTTGTGAAAAGGAAATCTAGTAAAATTTGTGTTGAGAGTTTTGTCTTGGTTGAAATTCACTATGCTTTTTCTAGGAAGTGGGTAAGAACTAATTAGAATGAGTGGACTGAAGAATTTATCTGTGTTTATTTTCAAGGAGTTACCACTTGACAGAAAACACGACACTAGTGTTTATGGTGTTTCTGCATCTGACTCCCTCGAGACCCAGATGCAGCCTGTTAAGTAAATGTTTTTTCTAGGTAGATTCGTATTAGCGCCAAAGTGAGGTGAGAGGACCAGCACACTCCTTTCCTGGCTGTGGCCATCTTAGTGATCACAAACAGAGCTCACAGAGAAGTAGTAGTGGAGGTCCACCAAAGTCTCAAACTACACTTGAACTAGTCCCAACACGGTAGAATTTATTTAAACCGTCCTTGAACATATTTTGAATATATTTGTATTCTCACACATCTCTTCAGGTGAAGATTCTGTACTGCTTGGCCAGGTGCATGCCTTGATAATAACAACTAAAGATAAAAAATACTGAGAAAAACTATGTAAATAATATTTGAAATTTATTTTCAAATATTTTGTGCAACAGTTCAAAGGCAGTATAAGCAATATTTATAACCCAAAAACAGAAAGTGGGAATTCTTAAGATATGAGCAGAGTTGTGAAGCCAACTTTGAGAACATGTGCTGAACAGTCACATTTGATGTTTATGAAATCAAGGGGCTTTTCTTTTTTTTTCTTTTTCTTTTTTTTTTTTTTTTTTTTTTTTTTTTGTCAGGGCTTCACTACGTAACTCTGGCTGTTCAGGAACTCAATATGTAGACCAGGCTGGCCTTAAACTCACAGAGATCTTTCTGGCTGTGCCTCCCAAGTGCTAGGATTAAATGCCAGACTGAGTAGGACAGTAACTTGTTGAGTTAGTGGCAAGTAATTAAACTACATGACAGCACTGATGTAGAAGCTAGGAAGAAGAGATCTGAATTCAGAAGTCTAGTGATCTTTGTACATATACATATACTTTTTATAATTTCTAGGGTGATTGCTAAAGACTAGGAAGTCAGTTACAATAAATATAATTGAATTAAAAGGCAAAGATTGCCAGGACAGGAAAATTCTGGCTTATAACAAATACATAAAAGATGTCTATACAAATTGTGAACTGTAAAAGGATGTGAGAACAATTGTCAAAACAATACATTTAAAAGTAACTAGGCTAAGAAATGTATTGTTGCCAGAGGTCGAATGCCTTTCTCCACTTATAATGGAAAAAGGCTCAGTTCTCTGTCTTTTTTTAAAGTTTTAAGGTTTGTTTATTTATTTGTTTATTTGTTTATTTATTTATTTATTTATGTATATAAGTATAGTTGTGAGCCTTCATCTGGTTGTTGGGAATTGACCCCTCCTCCAGTAGACTCAGCTCACTCAGTCCCAAAGATTTATTATTATAAATAAATACACTGTAGCTGTCTTCAGACACACCAGAAGAGGTCACATTACAGGTGGTTGTGAGCCACCATGTGGTTGCTGGGATTTGAACTCAGGGCCTTCGAAAGAGCAGTCCGTGCTCTTACCTGCTGAGCCATTTCACCAGCCCTAAGTTCTCCATCTTGAAATGACATCTTTAAACTAGTTTGAGGCTAATTACATAGCTTCAGGTAGATTTAAAACTTAACAGTCTAAACTCATTCTTATTATAGAATATTCAAATATAATATTTTATTTAGCAGAAAAAGACTTTTCTATCCATTTCTGGGTATTATTGTTCACCCATTAGAACCCATGAGAGAAGCCAGGCTGTGGTGGTGCACGCCTTTAATCTCAGCGCTTGGGAGGCAGAGGCAGGCGGATTTCTGAGTTTGGGGCCAGCCTAGTCTACAGAGTGAGTTCCAGGACAGCCAGGGCTACACAGAAAAACCCTGTCTCGGAAAACAAACAAACAAACAAACAAACAAACAAAAGAACCCAGGAGAGAACTGAGACATTCTGCCCCATTTGCTGTAGTTGTCCCTAGTTATAAGGACTGTCAAGTCTTGAAATGTAGCTAGGATGAACAACAAAATGAGTTTTAGTTTAGTTTGCTAGTCATGGTGGCTATGCCTTTAATCCCAATATTTGGGAGGCAGAACAGGTAAATCAATATGAGTTCAAGGTCTGTCTGCTCTATATTGTGTGTTCCAGGACAGCCAGAGATGTATGGCAAGACCTTGTCTCAAAAAAGAAAAGGGAAAGCCTTCCCCAAAATGGGAATGGGGTAGTGAGCTTGGGAAAGGCGGATGCTCAAAATCCACTATTAATACTTTATCCATTTTCTAGTAGCATATAATATCTACTAGTGTATAATTATTATATATAATGTATAAAGTACATGTAATGTATAATGAATGATACAGTATAGATTAAAAAAGAAAGGGGCTAGAAAGATGGCTCAGTGGTTTAGAGCCCTTTTTGCTCTTGCAGAGGACCCAGTTTCGATTCTCAGCTCACGTGGTTAACCGTCAGCTGTAGGATCTGATGCCCTCTTGTGGTCTGCCTTGGTACTACATTTTGGGATAGGTCACTACATAGTAAGAGCTGTCTGGAATAGGAAGCTAGAGAATATGTTAAAATGTTGGACATGCTTTAAAATTCTTTCAATTGCAATATCATACTCTGTGTATGGGTCAACACATTTTATCCTAAAAATGTTATTTCTCAAATTTATCTGTGGAATTTGAAGCATTTTCAAACACAGTCTCTGGAGAGATTTTTGTGAAACTCATGTTTGTAGTATATCCGTAGGTCAAAAAAAAGTCAAGGTACTACTATAAAATAAAGAAAACTTGTGTTAGCATCAATAACTACTCTAAGGCTACAGTTTAATAAGATCATAATATTGGTAAATTGACAGAAAAATTAACCCACAGAACAGGAAAAAAAAAAATGACCGGAAACAGGCTGACAAAAAAAATTGGTTTATGGTACAGAATAACATTACAGACTAGTGGGCAAATGTTGACTATTTATTTATACTTATTGTTAGTGGATTTTTTGAGACAGGGTCTTACTATATGTAGCCCTGGCTGGCCTGGGACACAACAGTGTAGACCAGGGTGGGCATAAACTCTCAGAGATCTGCCTGTGCTGTGATTAAAGGAATGTGCCAACATGCCTGGCCCCACTTTATTTTGTGTGCAATGTGTGTCTGTAGGTGTGAGTCTGCCATACTCATGTGGTCAGATGGCAGCTTGTAGGAGCAGTTCTCTGCTTCTACCATGTGGGTTTCAGAGATCTTAGTCCTCAGGCTTGGCCTTTATCTGATGAGCAATCTCACCAGCCTAAAATGGCTTACAATTTGTTTTTTACATTTATCTACTTGTGTTGTGTGAATGTGTGCACAGATATGTATATACACAAGCATTTGGAAGTCAACAACTTGAAGGAAAACCTTACTTAACTCTGTATGGTGATATTTTGTCTATTTTTCTAATATTTTCAAAATTATTATAAAATATACATGTAACTTTTTCTTCGTTCCCACCCTCCACCCCTCTTTGTCTTTTGAGGCAGGGTTTCCTGTAGCCCATGCTTGGCCTTGAACTTTTAGGAGCTGGGATTACAAGCATGCACCACAGTTCATGTGGTGCTTTAGATAGAAATCAGGCTTTGTTTATGCTAGGTGAACATGATACCAACAGAGCTGTACACCCAGCCACACTTGGAATTTTCTTTCCTAGTTAGGGTTTCTATTGCTGCTATGAAAGTCCTTGACCAAAAAGCAAGTTGGAGAGAAAAGGGTTCATTTGGCGTATACTTCCCTATCACTGTTCATCATTGGATGAAGTCAGAATACAGTCAGGCAGAGCAGGAACCTGGAGACCGGAGCTCATGCAGAGGCTGTGGAGGGGTGCTGCTTACTGGCTTGTTCCTCATGATGTAGTGGCTTGCTCAGCCTGCTTTTTTTTTTTTTAAATAGAACCCAGAACCACCAGCCCAGGGATGGCATCACCCACAATGAGCTGAGCCCTCTCCCATCAATCACTAATTAAGAAAATGCCCTACAGGCTTGCCTAAACCAATCTTGTGGAGACATTTTCTTAATTGAGGTTCCCTCCTTTCCAGTCACTCTAGCTTGTGTCAAATTGACATAAAACTAACTAGTACACTGTTAGAATAAAAAAGTGCATTTGGGTATTTTTTTATTTGTTTATTTTAAGAAAGCTAGGTAGTTCTGAGTCTTAGACTTGGACTTGCTTTCTTTATATGATGTTTGGAAATGACCTTGTCTCCCTGGCCTTGTATCCTCAATCCTACAGCACAGGAGGAAACGGCGTGCCACACCATTAGCTCCAACCACACCACCTTCACAAACAACAGAGAAAAGCCCGTACTTCCAGACCACGGAAATCTCACTTTGGACGGTGGTGGCTGCTATTCAAGCCGTGGAGAAGAAGATGGAATCACAGGCCGCCCGACTGCAGAGCCTGGAGGGCCGTGCAGGGTCCGCTGAGAAGAAGCTGGCCGACTTCGAGAAGACAGCCGTGGAGTTCAGCAACCAGCTGGAGGGCAAGTGGGCCGTGCTGGGGACCCTGCTGCAGGAGTACGGGCTGCTACAGCGGCGGCTGGAGAATGTAGAGAACCTACTTCGCAACAAGAACTTCTGGGTCCTTCGGCTGCCCCCCGGCAGCAAGGGGGAGGCCCCAAAGGTAGAACCTCTACGTTTAAAAGTTAGGCAGGAAGGGGAGCCCAACCTTGACTAAGCAAGATGTTCAATCACTGAGTGGAACTCATGCAAGTCAAAGTGCTCATTTCTTGTGCCTTACCATTGCAGGTGTCCGGGTCCCTTGAGAATGATGGGGTCTGTTTCTCAGAGCAGGAGTGGGAGAACCTGGAGGACTGGCAGAAGGAGCTCTACAGAAATGTTATGGAAAGCAACTATGAGACGCTAGTCTCTCTGAGTGAGTGAAAGTTTTCTCCCTAAATTCTCTCAGACCCCTCCTGACTGCACATGTGACTGCCTGGCTCTTATCCTCTGAATCCTCTGCCAAGCCGAGGAATGACACTCTTCAGGTCCTCTCACCTGCAGAGACTTGAAAGTGTCTCAGGGACGAGCCGTTTGTATTTCTTCTCTTGTAACACAATGGCTTCTTGAGACTATTTGGATATTATTGATAAAGTATAATATAGACTTTTAATAAGAGCTCTATGAAGTATTTTATTAGTAACTTTTCTATTGCTGTATAAGAAACTATGACCAAGGCAAATTAGAGAAGAAAAAATTTATTTGGGGTTTATGGTTCCAGAGGGTTAGAGTCCTTGATGGCCAAGCAGAGGTGTCAGGTGGCCAGTGGCTGGAACAGCCCTGAGAGCTCAGACCTTGAACCTCGAGCAGGATGCAGAGAAGACGAACTCAAATTATCCTTGAGACTTTTGAAATCTTAAATCCTGCCCCCATTAGGACACTTCTTCCAACTAGGCCATACCTCCTGTTTCCGAACAGTTCTGCCAACTGAGGACTAAGTTTTCAAGCATGAGCCTAGGGGCCATCCTCACTCAAACCAACACGTGTATAGTAGACCTTTGTTTATTTTGTATTTTGAGACAAAATCTCTATGTATCCTTGACTGTCCTAGAAAATGCTATAAATAAGCTGGCCTTGAACTCATATAGATTCTCATGTCTCTGTCTCCTGAGTGTATGCAGAACAATGTCCAGCTAATGTGCTATTTTTAATATTTAAGATTGTTGATGAGAAATCTTTTAACTTAGGAACTGTTAAGGTGGCTCGGTGCATAGAAGTGCTTTCTATACAAATCTGATAACTGGCATTTGGTCCCTTGAACCCATGATGGGAGGGGACAACTGACTCCTTCAGTCACCCTGTGCCACCACATGTGCACTATGGTACAGATGTAACCAGACTCTTAGATAGCATATACATACACACAGAAATAATAAAATAAATATTTAAAGGACTCTATCTTGAGGTGAGACATGCAGCACAGGCTGAAAAAAAACCTTTTTCTTGGCAATTAGCCAAAGTCATCACCGGCCACCGTGGTCTGCATGTTATTGGTAGACTGGAAGCACTGTGTGTAGAAGAGATTAGTATAAAATTACCAATGCATACTATTTAATGAATGCATGTTTTTCTTCTAAGACAAATTCTTTTTAAATGTGGGTCTTTGGAGAAATACCAAGGAGGCCACTGGCTAGACCACAGTGAGGGCAAGGGAAGTGAGGGTGGGTCAGGAGGGTGACCATGCTTCCCCAGACGGGTTCCATGCTCTCTTTGAGGCTGTTCCCCTGTGTCATAGGGCCTGCCTTACCTAGCAGTGCCTCCACAAGGATGGAATTAGGCATTGTGGAAGGAATCCTTGGCAAAGCTTGAGCTGTCTGGGTAGAGGTGTGGGGTGCTAGGTGGACAATGGCACCTGAGCCTGGCTGCCCTAATGAAGGAGCAGCAGAGCGCGGCTTGACAGTCCACTGGCCAGACACGTCTAGGGGACAGAGACTATGACACCAGCTCTTATGTCTTTTTAGCTGTTAGTATTGATTTGCTCATTGGCATCTGATCAGCATGCAGTAAGTTTTAATCTCTTGGAATTACACTGTCTCTTTTCTAATCCAGAGGTCCTTGGCCAGCCAGAGGAGGAAGGAGAGTTGGGTGCAGAGATGGTGGGTGACTTAGTGGACGAAGGCACCCACCTGGGTAAGTAGTTCTAGAATGTTCTTCTGCATTGCCTCTCCATTCCTGTATGGGAACTCTGTAGGTTCCCATAACTAGTAGGGAGCCTTCCCACAGCTGAACTGCCAAGTAGTATCCGTAACCTCATCTGGCACGTGCAGATTGTAGGCTTTTGTTTGGTTTTTAAAAGTTTATTTTATTTTTATATGTATGCATGGGTGAGTATATGACTGTAAGGTGTGGGGGGTGGCGATTATCTACAGAGGGCAGAAGAGGGGATTGGATCTCCTAGAGCTGGAATTACAGGTGACTGAGCCACCTGGTGTGGGTGTTGGAAACAAGTGCTCCTGTTCAGTGGGCTCTCGCCAGCCTCTGCTTGTTTTCGAGACAAGTCTTACTATGAAGTCCACAATACCCTAGACTCACAATGGAGACGAGGCTGACTTTGAACTCATGATGCTCCCAATTCTTCCTCCTGAATGGGATTACAGTTAAGAACCACCACAACCTTCTTAGGTGACTATAACAGCAGTTCTCACCTGTGGGTTGTGACTCCTCTGGGGATCGAACAACTCTTTTACAGGGGTCACCTAAGGCCACTGGAAAACAGGATATATATAGTGATTCATAACTACCAAAATTACAGTTATGAAGTAGCAATGAAAATAATTTTATAGTTGGTGGTCACCACAACATGAGAAACTATAAAAGGGTCGCAGCGTTAGGAAGGCTGAGAACCACTGCTCTATAACTATTACAGGTCTGCTGGTCTTTGGAGTGGTGTAGATGGTGCAGCATGCTTTTCATGCTCTATAAGTAGTAGACATAATAGGCTGTGGTCAGAGTGAGAGATGGAGGATGGGCAGTTAGTCACAGGGCCAAGAGAAGGAGACAGTAGGAAAGGCATTTGAGCAGAATATCCAAGAAGAAGAGAACTGGATATGTGATTATTTTATTTATCATTTTCTTTGTATGGGTGTTTTACCTGTATGTGGACTATATGCTTATAGCAAAGAGGGTATTAGGCCCCTTGAAACTGGAGTTAATTGATGGTTGTGAGCTACCATGTAGGTGCTGGGAATTGAACCTAGTCCTCTGCAAAAATATCTGGTACTCTTTACTGAGTCATCTCTCCTGCTTCTGGGTGAGATTTTTAAACTGCTAGTTTAGTGGGTTAAATGCAGGCCTTTTGCTGGGCATGCATCTGCAGCTGGGCTTTATTTGCAGCCTTTTTTTAAAAAACCTTTTAAAATTTTTGAGATAAGGGTCTAAGTTGGCCACAATGGTCTTAAACTTGCTCTGTAGTCTAAGCAATATATTAACTTGTTATCCTCTTGCCTCATCTTCCTGAGTAACTGAGATCACAGGCCTGCATCACCAGGCTCAGCTTCAAATTTGTTATTTTAACATTTTTTTTAATCAGATTAACTGCCAGTTTGTAGATACGTATGGAGAATTTACAATAATGTTGTGCTCCATAGTAAGATATTGAGATCCTCCTCCAGGTTGTTCTGATCAGCTGTTCCTAAGGAGTGTTGATTTGAGCCTTCTGAAGTCCTCAGTGTTTTCTCTGCAGATACCAAAAGTGCTGGAATGTGATCTTCTGTTGGTCTTTTCTCTTGCAGCAGATAGGGCCATGGTTAAACAGGAGATGCTGTACAAGCAGGAGGGCCCTGCAGGTCTTCCCAGTATGTTTGCCAGTGCTGCTGAACAGCAGGCTTTTTTTGGCGCCGAGCAGGCTGTGTTCTGGAACAGTCCAGGAGATTCTGCCCTCTTGGAATCAGGCCCTGGGGACTCAAACCCTGAGTCTGTTGAGAGCAGTAGAGACCCTGCCCCTGGTAGAAGTCTGGACTGCCCCCGAAAACAGAAGTCTCACAGACAGGTGCAATTGGGTCAGGAGTGTGGACAGGGTCTGAAGGTGAAGAGGGACACCAGCCCGTACAAATGTTCTGAATGCCAGATCAGCTTTCGATACAAGCAGCAGCTGACTGCACATTTGCAGAGCCACACGGGCAGGGAATCTTATTCTGCCACAGAACCAGAGGAGAGCCTTAGACCCAGGCCCCGCCTGAAACCACAGGCCAAAAGGTCGAAGCTACATCAGTGTGATGTATGCCACAGGAGCTTCAGCTGCAAGGTCAGCCTGGTGACCCACCAGCGATGCCATCAGCAGGAAGGCCCCAGCACCAGCCCACAAATCCAGGAGAGATTCTCACCAAACAGCTTAGTTGCTTTGCCTGGCCACATCCCTTGGAGGAAAAGTCGGAGTTCTCTCATCTGTGGGTACTGTGGCAAGAGTTTCAGCCACCCTTCAGACTTGGTTCGGCACCAGCGCATCCACACAGGTGAGCGGCCCTACAGTTGCCCTGAATGTGAGAAGAGCTTTGTCCAGAAGCAGCACCTCCTGCAGCACCAGAAAATTCACCAGCGGGAGCGAGGTGGGCTGGCTTCAGAGTCTGCAAGACCCAATGGCCTGCTTTAAAGTTGCCAGCCCCTCACCGTCGTCCGGGGGCGGAGGGGGGTGGCATCAGTCCCCCGAAGACACACTACAAAGTCTGGCTGACTTCTTCCTGAGGAGAATTGCTTCTGCTTTGCCCTCCTTGGCTAAGCACAAAGGTTAATCTGAGGCACAGGAGAGAAGGATCTGGAGCCCCAGCCTTGGCCATCTTGGCCTTGTGGCTGGGTTTGTTGTTTCTTTAGCTCCTGAGGGTCTCTTGTTTTCTCTTTTCTGGTACACTGTCACACCACAGGGACTGGTGGCCAGTTCCAGGGCCCACTCTAGCATTTCACATGTCTTCCCACAGTTGTATGGGGCCACAGAGGTATGTGGAAAGTTCCAGGAAGTATTACCCTTAATTTCTCTTCCTTTTGTAGCCTCCTTGTTAATAATTAGTATAAATAATTTAAATGAACTGTTTCGCTTGTTCTAAAGACACCCCTTTTGGAGTTAGATTCTTGTTTTTCTTTTTAAATATAGCTCAAAACTTGTTTTATAAATTTCAAGAGTTGTAGAAGTTGTTCCTAACATGGGAACTGAGCCTACCCTCCAGGAGGGAATAGTTTACGGGGCTCTTTTAGCCCGCCCACACTTAACATAGGCCAGAGAGCCAAGACACGTTGCTGGGTTCCCTCCGTGGGTTGCTGAGTCCACACAGGCGGGGCTAATTTTCTCAGGTGGGCCAAGAGGAAGCCCCTGAAGCCCTGCTGAGAGTGGAGACTGGTTTGAAGAAGCTTAAGAGTTCAGTTCTGGGAGTTTGGTGTCTCAGCATATTTCCCTCTCCCCGATGTGTTTCTGCAGCCCTGGGCTTGGGATAGAGGGTGAAGCTGAGCTTGATTCTTTTACACCAGGCATCACTAGGTTGTTCAGATTAGATGTTCCAATGGCTGTACCAAGGATGACGGAGAAGAAGCACAGATGCTTGCCTCAGGAGTCTTCAGTACCCGCCCCACCATCATTCAGGGAGGGAGGTGAGAGTGGGTTGGTTCCTTGGTCATATGTGAATGTACTCTTGTCTGGAATAAATCTTGTTACTTGTATTTAAAAAAACAATGTTCACATAGGATGTTTTCTGTTTGTCAAGAATTCTCACCTAGAGTCAGGAGGCCTAGCCTGATCCTATGACCATCTTGTCTCAGCTCACAAACTGAATGGAGGTGGGGAGGAGAGGTTCTATTGTTTCTGTAGTTTTGTACCTTATTGTCAATGAAGATTCTGAGTCCCCATTCCCAGAAGTTTGTTCTTAGCACCTGCTAGGAGCGTGAAGATAGTACAGGCTTAGGCTCAATCCTAGACCTCTGGTTGGAATATTTTTTGGTTTTATTTTTGTTTTTTTAAGGTGGAGTTTCTCTGTGTAGTCATGGCTGTCCTGGAATTCATTCTGTAGACTAAATTGGTCTATCCAGCTGCCTCTAACTCCTGAGTGCTAGGATTAAAGGTGCGCACCACTGTTACTTAGCTTGAAGGGGTCTGTTTTAATAGACAGTTTCAGTTTAGAGGCAAAGGCTCCCTTCCCTCCGTCCCTACTTGGGCTTTGGTAGGGCTTTGAATGTAACAGGATGACCTCAAATCTGTCATAGCTTTGCAGGGTAGCTGCAAGATTGTTTTAATAAGAAGTTCATTCAAAAAAAAACAAAATTCCTGCATCCCCCCCTCAAAAGCAGCTCCTTGAGAGTTAACTTGTCACTTGTGCTGTAGACTTGACACTTGCCAGTAGACTTCATTGGAAACCTATATCCAAAAAACTGAAACTGAATGTTCTCTCAGCAATGTGAGTAACTTGGGGTTTGTGCATGAAGTTTTAAGTCAACACACAAGAACAGGAAGAGGACATGGATGTGTCTGAATCAAAAGTGAGTGGTGAAACACAGGTGGGTATCTATACCAGGAATGGAGTGGGACACTGGAGAAAGCTCTTCGTGGGTTCATCTTCATGGCTCCATGTGCGTGCGACATCTTAGCATGTCACACAAAGTTTGGGGTTTTTGTTTGTTTTGTTTTTGTTGTTGTTTTTTGAGACATGATTTCTCCATGTAACCCCAGCTGTCCTGGAATTTGCTTTGTAGACCAAGCTGGCCTCGAACTCACATCTGCCTTCCTTTACCTCCTGAGTGTTGGGATTAAGGGTGTGCATCACCATCACTCGGCCAGGCGCAGTTGAGGTTTTAATGGTCACTCATCTGACACCCCCCCCCCCCAAGTAAGCCTAGCGAGTCCATCACCTATGGTATTGTGGTTGGGCGGGGGCTTTGTTCAGAGTCTTGGAATGTCACTTGCTGGAGTGAGAGCTTTGGTTTCTTTGAAGAACACAGACATTTTATGGGAATGTGTTCTCGTTTTAACCCCAGGGTGAGATACGGGACTGTTTCAGACCGTCCACAGCAGCTGGCGCATTTGCCTTGTGCTCTATTGGCATGATTTTACTAGCTGCAGATATTTTCTGTAAGTGTGTGATGTTTGGAATTCTGGGGACTTTTCAGATGGTTTATAAATACTTGGGTCCCTAGAGGCGGGGTTGTGGCTGTTGGTTTGTTGCAGTTTGTTAAATAGTAATGACAAAGAAGAAACAAGAAGAAATTAGATATCCTGACAGCAAAGATCACACTTGCCCCAAGAACCTGATGCCCCTGATCAGCAGGAAGTAATCTAAGGTCTTCTTTCCTCTCTTCCCTTTTTCTCTCCTATCTAATGTTAGGGAGTTGAAAGGGTGGAAAAGGGATGGAGGAGGGTGGGAAAGAACCTACAAAGTAGTCAAAAGACAGGCTGCGATTCCCACCTATGTTCAAAAGCAAACTCTTCAGTATAGCCTTGAAGGCTTCAACAGCTTACCTTACCTTGTCTCTTCAGTTATGTTGTTATTGCATTATTCTTCCTGTCCATGGCATGCATGTGGACATCAGAAGGTAACTTGGAGTTCTCTCCTTCCACCATGTGGGATAGTGATCAGACTCCGGGTGTCTGGCTTGGTAGCAAGCACCTTTACTCACTAAGCTATGTCACTTTTCCTCATTTTTTAGTGAGCAAATAACAATAAGTGCCTGTTACGTGTTCAGTTTTAACATTTGGGATACATCACTGAACAGAACATGTTGGATTTAGTTTGTATTCTACTAGAATCTAGTGTAGCTGGTCTTTGCTACTTCCTGAGGGCTTTCCCACCCTTTATCCCCCACCCCATTTCACCTCTAACACTAGAGAGGTGAGAAAGGCGGATAGAGGGGAGAGAGGAATTAGAAAAGTTCCTGAATCTAATCTATTTTTGTTTCTTCTTACTAGCAAATGCAGCAACCTCCCTAACCACCTACAACCACCAACCTTGTTTCTCCCCCTCACATTTATGTATCCTCTGAAGAGTTCCCAGAATTCCAAATGTCACACAATCGCAGAAATTATCAGCAGCTGACAAAACCATGCTTCTGCTAGAGCAGGAGGCAAATCATGGTCAGCTACTTCAGACACTCCAAAGTAGTAGTCCTGTGTCCCCACACCTGGGATTAAAACGAAAGCACATTCTTAAAATATTTCAGTATTTTTTGAAAGTACCCAAAATTCGGAAATTCTCACTACATTCTAGTTTCTTTTTTTTTTTTTTAAAGATTTATTTATTTATTATATGTAAGTACACTGTAGCTATCTTCAGACATACCAGAAGAGGGCATCAAATCTCATTACAAATGGTTGTGAGCCACCATGTGGTTGCTGGGACTTGAACTCAGGACCTCGGAAGAGCAGTCGGCGCTCTTAACCACTGAGCCATCTCTCCAGCCCTACATTCTAGTTTCTTCTACTGGATTTTTATACAGACTTCCCTAGACTAACACCATTTTATAATCTGCACTCCCAAGTGACTGATAGCTTTCATGTGAAAAAAAAAAAGTTTTTTGAGACAGGCTTTACTGTGTAATCAAGCAGACTTGGACCTTCTCAGCTCCCTGTTCCAGCTTCTCAAGTACTGAGTACAGGAAAGTGACACATACCAGATGAGCATGAAGTTGTTTGCTTGTTTTTGAGACAGGACTTCTCTGTAGCCCTGGCTGTTCTGGAACTCTATATGGACCAGGCTGGCCTGTGTCCACCTTTCCTTTAAAACCTCTTCCCAGGATGGTCTTGAATATGCTATGTACCTGAAAATGATCTTGATTTTTTTTTTTTTTTTTTGGTTTTTCAAGACAGGGTTTCTCTGTGTAGCCCTGGCTGTCCTGGCTGTCCTGGAACTCACTCTGTAGACCAGGCTGTCCTGGAACTCAGAAATCTACCTGCGTCTGCATCCCAAGTGCTGGGATTAAAAGCGTGTGCCACCACTGCCTGGCTAGAATAATAATTTTACACACACACACACACACACACACGGAGAGGATGGTACCACCACCTGGCATGATCTTGAATTTATAATCCTTCTTCCTACATTATCTGCCTGCTAAGACCACAGGAGTAAGCCACCATACCTGGTTTATGTAATTCTGGAAATTGGACCCAGGATTTTGTGCCTGCTAGACAGACATTCTATCAACTGAATTACATCCCTGACTGTTTTGTTTTTTGTTTTTGAGACAGTTGGTGGTAGCCCAGGCTTGCTTTCACCTTCCAAATGCTAGTAGTATGTTCATATGGGAAGAAGACGTTGTAAACGGTGGTGCGGCCAAAGCAGTTAAGAGGCAGGCAGCAGTCAAGCAGTTCTAATCTGGCTGGAAAGTGGGGAGTATGTGAGAAGGGGAGTAGTGGAGATATGGCTGGGCTAAGGAATAAGCTTTGCAAAGATTGGCCTTGATTCTAACTGATTTGGGTTGGGATTGGGGACTGTTGTGAAGAATGGGATGTATTGCCATGTTAGGTTTTTGAGTCAGACAGGCAGCAGCCTGTGAAGATCTGTTAGCATCTGTACTAGGAAGGGAGGAGAGGGCCACTAAGGTTGAGTCGACGCTATAAAATGCAGGGACAGAGTCTTAACTGAGTCCTATATGGAATGCTTGCCCAATGTTCATTTAATGACCATGTATAATGGGTATTCTCAGAACAGAAAGCATTGCCAAAATTTTTGGGGGAAAGAGGCCTGGTTGTACATATAGTCTCTGTCTTTTCTCCAGTGAGCATCCACTTTGTCATTGGTAGTGAATACCAGGGATTGAACTCAGGGATTTGTGCATGCTAGGTAAGCAGTCTCCCAATTGAGCTATATCACTAGTTTGAACATCTACATCTCAACTTAACATGCTTGAATTGTAGGGTGAGGTGGGTCATGGCAATGCTCTCTCTGAGCTGTCCCTGTCTCTTAGTGGGCACAATAATACTTGATTGAGGGGGCTGGAGAGATGGCTCAGCAGTTAAGAGCACCTTCTGCTCTTCCAGAGGTCCTGAGTTCAGTTCCCAGCAACCACATGATGGCCTACAACCATATGTAATGGAATCTGATGCCCTCTTCTGGTGGTCTGAAAACAGCTACAGTGTACTCATTTATAATAAATAAATCTTTAAATAATACTTGAATATTATTATTATGTTATATTAGTTATGTTAGGTGATTTAGTTTCTGATGACTCCACCTTCAAGAGCAGAGGCCTATGGCTGGCTGTTTCAGAGTGACCTGCCTGTTAGTCAAAGCCCCAAGTGGTGTTAGTCCATTTATTACTAAATTGTTAATTTATTACTGGATCTTCAACATATAAGGCCTTACTTGTGTATGACTGATCACCTGCATTGAGAGAGAAAGAGATAATAACTGTCTAGTTTCATCAGAGTTGAGGGAGAGGGCTGAGGCCAGAATGAGGTTCTCAAATAAGGAAGAGGACAGACTTGGTATGGTGGCATAAGCCTTTAATCCCAGCACTTAGAAAACAGACTGGATTTCTGAGTCAAAGCCACCCTGGTCTACATACCAAGCTGATTCCAGTTAAAGGGGGCTGGAAGTAGCTCATGAACAAAACATGCTCTTGTAGAGGACTCAAATTCAATTCCCAACACTCAGGCAGCTCATAACTGCCTGCAACTTCAGTTCCAGGGAGGTCCAACACTTCTGGCTTTTACCTGTATTCTTGTGCTCATATAAAAATAAAACCTGGGCTGGAGAGATGGCTCACCAGTTAAGAGCACAGACTGCTCTTCTGAAGGTCCTGAGTTCAAATCCCAGCAACCACATAGTGGCTGACAACCACCCACAACGAGATCTGACGCCCTCTTCTGGAGTGTCTGGAGACAGCTACCAATGTACTTACTTGTAATAAATAAATCTTTAAAGAAAATAAAATAAAACCTAAAAAAAAATTATGAAAGTAATTTTAACTTACATTAAATTAGAGCTACTGTGAGCCTAACCCATTTTAGTGTAAAGTATTTTTAAAATATATTTATAAATTTAATGTTGAATGGTAGGTAACTCTGGTAACTGATACACACACAGAACTGTTTCCTTTGGCTCAGTAAACCAGTGGTTCCTGGGAGCCAGTTAGCAATGCATATCTCATCACTCCATGCATTCTCTCTCAGTAGACCCCTAAGGTAGACTAGACATACAATGACATCTAAGTTAGTGCTGTCCAAAGAACTTTTGCCTTTCTTTTTGTTATTTTAGAAAATGTTGGGCTGGATATATGGCTCAGAGGTTAAGAGCACTGACTGCTCTTCCAAAGGTCCTGAGTTCAATTCCCAGCAACCACATGGTAGCTCACAACCATCTGCAATGGGATCTGATGCCCTCTTCTGGTGTGTCTGAGAACAGCTACAGTGTACTCATATACATAAAATAAATAAATCTTAAAAAAAAAGAAAAGAAAATGTCTTGCCATGTAGCTCCAGCTGGCCTGATACTCACTGTATGGCCTGGGCTGGCCTCGAACTCAGGATAATCTTAGCTTCCTGAATGCTCAGATTATAGGCTCAAACTATCATGCCTGGCTTTAGAGACAGCTTCTAAAATATTAATTCTAGCTATCAAGAATTCAGTACTTAGAGTGCTGGAGAAATGATGATGGCTCACGAGGTTAGAACCTCTTGCTACTCTTCCAGTGAACCCAGGTTCCACTTCCAGCATCCATGTCACGTGGCTCACAATTACCTGTAACTCTAGCTTCAGGACATCCAACACACTTTTGGCCTCCTCAAGCAACCTGAATGCCATGGCATATACACACATACAAAGAAAAATAAATACTTAAAAATCATATTTAGTCTATTGTGGTGACTTATGATTGGTAACTCATTTCTAAGGAGGCCAAAGCAAGAGGACTGCTTTGAGTTTGAGGCCAGTCCAGGCTATATACAAGTTCACCTGGCATGTGGGGATTTCATCTCAAAAAGAAAAAAAAAGATAACTCTCCCTTTCTGAGTAAAGTTCATTATTAATGTTTTCCACTTTCTAGTACATTTTCAGATTCATCTGGTTGTATTGCACATTAACTATCATTGTCATCGTCATTATTATCTGGAGGCAGGATTTCAGTCTCACAATGACTATACTCATATAAGGTAGTGCAGTAGTTTGAATATCCTTGGTCTGCTTTTAGGCAGTGTGGCCTTATTGGAGGAGAGGTAGCCTTGCTAGAAGACTTGTATCACTGTGGGGCTGGGTTTTGAGGTCTCCTAATGCTCAGTCTCTGCCCAGTGAAGAGAGAGTTCCCTTCTACCTGCCTTGAATCAAGATATAAAACTTACAGCTCTGCCGGGTGGTGGTGGTACATGCCTTTAATCCCAGCACTTGGGAGGCAAAGGCAGGTGGATTTCTGAGTTTGAGGTCAGCCTGGTCTAC
>NW_022196903.1:42761357-42779880 GCF_008632895.1 Mastomys coucha
CCTCATAGCTCCTTCTCTAGCACCAGGTCTGCCTACATGATGCCTTACTTCCCACCATGGCTATAATGGACAAAAATCTTTCAAACTGTAAACCAGGACCAACTAAATGTTTGCCTTTACAAGTTGCCTTGGTCATGGTGTCTTTTCACAGTAATAAAACCCTAACTCCCTAAGACAGGTAGTCTGAAATGTAGGAGGCTGGCTTGGAATTCACAAACACCAATTCTGTCCCTCCAGAGTTACTAGGATTAGAGGTGTGTGCCGCCATACCTTAACTATTATTTTAAAGATCACAATTTATTAGTGTTTCATAACCTTAAATGTCTTTTTAAAAAATTATTTGTTTTATGTATATGAGTACACTGTCGCTATCTTCAGACACACCAGAAGAGGGCATCGGATCCCATTAGAGATGGCTATGAGCCACCATCTGGAAGAGCAGTGAGTGCTCTTAACTGCTGAGCCATCTCTTCCAGCCCACCTTAAATGTCTTAGACTGACATTTAATGAGATCCACTGATGTTCCTATTTTATGAGCACATACTTGCAGTTTTGTCTTTTAGGTGGGTGGTATCACTTAAGAATTTTCAAAATGAGGGGGAGACTGAGGCAGAGGGATCTTGAGGCCAGTCTGTGCTACATAATAAGACCCTGTTTAATAATAAATCAAAATGGATAATGCTAAATGTTGATTTGGATCTTGTTATAAAGAGTTAAATGTGATTTAACTCTTATTTTGATATAACTCAAAGTAGCACTTCCAGGCCTTGCCCTAAATACAGTGATGCACCTTAAAGAGTGAGGTAGTTTATTTGTGTCCTTCCTACGTCAGCTGGACCACACTTTGTTTAGAGATAATCCCCCAAACACACACACACACACACACACACACACACACACACACACAAACCAAAACATACCCAAAACTCAAAACACAGTTGCCTGCTGGAAGTTTATTGGCCGGTCGAATAACGACCGGAAAATGCAGGAAACGAAGAAAACGGTTTTATTTTTACATTCCAAGGTTAATTCTGGCTTTCCCGAGTAATGCTTTCTAGTTTCAGAAGCAGCCTGGTCTTAAGTGGAATAGTTTACTCAGGATAATTCGGGACATGAATTGGCTAGAAAGCCTTATCAATGCACCCAGTAGCTGTGGCCCTGTCCACTGTCTCGTTTGAAGTCTCCTGGCAGAGAGAGCAGGATGCCCAGCCCCAGCTTCCCTCCTGGAGCCAAGGCTAACCAGGATGCCCTGCTGATGCCACAAGTAAGTCCAGACTGGGTGTGGCAGAGAGGCTGGAAGAAGGAGCTCTGCAGGTGGTGCGCAGAAGCTAAGAGCCTCAGAGGTGAGTGCAAGAGCGGGTGAATTCCCCGGAAGTACCTCCCTGGGGTTCCGCCCGAAGCCAAGCAAGCCCTCGATCCCTTAGCGCTGCCTACTTGTTCTGCAAACCCGAAAACGGGATTTAGAAACCTTTAAGTTCTCCTCTAGAGACCCTAGAAAAGGGAATCTGAACACAATTGGGATGAAGGAGTCCCGCCCCAGCACGGAGTTCAGGGATTCCCTGAGCAGCGTCCTCGCGGGCCAGTAGGCTTGCCTGAGGCCGGCTGCCCTCCCGCCCGGGCCCGGGCGGCAGGTTTGACGCGACGCCTCAAGCAGGCTAGCGGCTACGGAGTGCAGTCCTCCTGGCTGCAGGGGGCGCTGTGCGCCCGGCCACGGCCTCCGCTGCGGCTCCTTTCAAGGGCACGTGGCTTGGGACCGTGTGGAGCTTGCGGCCGCTTAGACAGCAGCTCCGAAGCTGGGAGGCTCCGGCTCCTCACCGACGCTCAGTCCGACCTGCTGACTGACTGCAAACCAGCCTGCGCCTGGCCAGGAGAACCGCAGCCCAGCGACGACGCGGCAGCCATGGCTGAAGCGGCGCCTGACCGGGTAAGCGCCCCGGCCCATGGCCGCCGCGTGCGAGGGTCTCGGCCTACCCGGCCCGAAGCGCCCCCTACCCTGGCCCCGGAGGCCTCCAGGCCGGGGTCGAGGAGCCACCGGCCTGGAGGCCTCGTAGGCTACCGAAGCCATCAGCCTGGCGCCTGGAGGCCCATACACCAGCCCTGCTGGGCCGGGCCCTAGGACCCGTGACCGCGACGGGGCCTCCACAGCCCCGCTAGGCCGGGCGCTCACGGTTCCCCGAAAGTCCTGGAAGGACCCTGCCTGTTGTTTCTTCTGAGACCGGCGGCCAAGCCGTTAGACAGGAGCCAGTGCCACGTCCGCAAGGTTGAGGCTGCGAAGGGGCCTTCAGGCCAACACCTTAGGATGAGCCCTCCATTGAAATACCTAGCGACCCTGCTTTTTCGTAGGAAACAATACTGAACCCAGTTTGCAACAGGTTTCTTGAATGTTGCGACTGTCTCCCATCCACACCCAAGATCTAGAGGTCCCCAACCTGGGGGTCGCCACCGACCCCCTCGGAGTCCCGTATCGGCTATTTTACATTCTACTTCATAACTGTCGCAAAGTTATAGTTGAGAAGTACCAACAAAATAATTCTGTGGTTAGGGATTGTACTGGCTGGTTGTGTGTGTCAACTTGACCCAAGCTATAGTCATCAGAGAGAAAGGGTCCTCAGTTGAGGAAATGCCTCCATAAGTCATTTCTCTAGTAGTGAAGACGATCGTGGGTGGGGCCATCCCTGGGCTGGTAGTCCCAGGTTCTATAAGAAAGCTGACTGAGCAAGCCATGGGAAGGAAGCAAGCCAGTAATAGCACCTCTCTATGGCCTCTGCATCAGCTCCTGCCTCTAGAATCCCGCCCTGTTTGAGTTCCTGTCCTGACTTCCTACAGTGATAAACAGAAATGTGGAAGTGTAGCCAAATAGACCCTTTCTTTACTAATTTGGTTTTTTGTTTGTTTGTTTGTTTTGGTTTGTTTTTTTTTTTTTTTTTTTTTTTTCTGATCATGATGTTTTGTTGTAGCATTAGAAACCCTAACTAGGACAGGGATCACCACAACATGAGGATCACAGCTATGGAAGGTTGGAAGGTTGAGAACCACTGAGCGTTTAGCAGTATTTTTTGAAAGGCTGCTTGGATCCTGGTGGTGGCGGCAGTGGTGGTGGTGGCGGCAGTGGTGGTGGTGGTGGCGGCAGAGGCAGTGGTATATTCCTTTAAATCTCCCTCCCCTCCACACACACATTCAGGAGGCAGAGGCAGTCCGATCTAGACCAGTCTATTTACATAGTGAGTTCCAGGACAGCCAAGGCTACACAGAGAAACCCTGTCTCAAAACAAAACAAAACAAAACAAAACAGGGCAAGGGGAGTAGCTTGGTAATGTTCAGTATGCCAATTTAGAGGACACACTAGAAGAATTTTCACCTGTAAAAAAAAAATCTCTCAGTAAATGGTATCTATTATTACCAATACATCTCAGACAAGTTTCTGAAACCGTAGTCTCCTGGAAGCTTTTTGAAAGGAACTTCTCCTTTTCTTTAGTTTGCTGTGTGTCCTTCTGGGTTCCCTGACTGCAAGGAATAGAGAATGAGCTGGGAATTCTGGAGTAGGACTGGAAACCCTTTCGGTTCCTGTCCATCTGCTTCTGTCCCCCAGCTGTCTTGCTGTACCTAATATCCCAAGAAACTTACTAACAGGATGGATCTCAACACTATGATAATAACTACAGCTGATACCACGGGTGCTCCCTTACATAAAATCATGTAGTGTTTGCATATAACCTATTCATATACTTTAAAATATGTTAAATCAATTTCTAGATTTCCAACACAATGGAAGGCTAGTAGTTGCATCATGGAGGAAATGATGACAAGAAAAATGTGTGCATGTTCAGAATAGACACAATTTTTTTCTTTCCAATTTTTTTTGTTTGTTTTTTGGGGGACAGAGTTTCTGTGTAGTCCTGGGTGTCCACTCACTCACATACAGGAACTCACTCTGTATGTAGACCAGGCTGGCCTTAAACTCACAGAGATCTGCCTGCCTCTACCTCCATGCTGTGATTAAAGACATGTGCCCCTTCCCTGCCATCACCAGACTCCGAATATTTTTATCCCATGTTGGGTGAATTTTTGATTGTAGACCTGCAGTTACATGGGACAAAATGCCTTTTAAAAAACAACAACAACAACAACAACCAAACCCACAAACCAGTGTTATACTATACAGCCCTAACTGGTCTGGAACTTGCCATTTAAATGAGATCAGGTTGGCCTTGAGCTCACAGAGATCCAGCTGCCTTTAGCTCCTGAATGCTGAGATTAAAGACATGCCACTAGGTCTGCCTGGTCTCAACTCTTCAGTCTGGGCTAGCCTGGAACTCATTGTTTACTTCAAGCTGCCCTTGATTTTGAGGCAATCTCCCTGCCTCAATTTGTGAATGTTGAGATTATAGCTATGTACTACCATGCCTGGTTTACCATGTGGATATTTTGATTATATGATTCTCTTGTCTCTTGAGCAGCTTTCTGAGAGGGACAGTCAGATGTGTAATAAGAGACCTCCTACTCCTTCTTTTTCACTCTAGCCAAATATAGAGAAGAGCTCCTACCTCTACTCCACAGAAATCACACTGTGGACTGTGGTGGCCGCCGTTCAGGCCTTGGAGAAGAAAGTGGATTCTTGCCTGGCCCGTTTGCTGACTCTGGAGGGACGCTCAGGGACAGCAGAGAAGAAACTGGCTGACTGTGAGAAGACAGCTGTGGCATTCAGCAGCCAGCTGGAGGGCAAGTGGGCCATGCTGGAGTCCCTGCTGCAGGAGTATGGGCTGCTGCAGCAGCGGCTAGAGAACATGGAGAACCTCATGCGCAACCAGAACTTCTGGGTCCTGAGGCTTCCCCCTGGCCGCAAGGCGGAGGTCCCCAAGGTAGCCTTTGGATGCCCTGACATAGGAAACTTAAGGGCCTGTGCCTGTAAGCATGCAGGTAAACAAGTGACACTGTGGTTTCAGGTGCCTCTGACCTTTGATGACGTGGCTGTGTATTTCTCTGAATTAGAGTGGGCCAAGCTGGAGGACTGGCAGAAGGAGCTCTACAAGCATGTGATGAGGGGCAACTATGAGATGCTCGTTTCTCTGGGTAAGGCTGCAAAGACATACCTGGGCTTTCATCCAACAATGGTTTCCTATAGTCTTGGCCTTTGCTTTGGGCTGCCAGACTCAGATCTTTCTCCATGCCCTCCCCATTCTGTATGCAGGTTATGCCATCTCCAAACCAGACATTCTCACCCAGATAGAGAGGGGAGAAGAGCCTTGTCCTGCAGGTCCCTGGGACCAGGAGAAGGGGAGTGAGGAGGAGACAGTATGCCCAAGGAAACCAAACACAAGTAAGTATTGGCACATCCTGAGACTACTGGGGCAAAGTGAACAAGCAGCTGCCTTCCTGGGTAGACCAGACCATTTGGAGCTGGAAAGGGAGCACAGGCCCCTTCACCAGGGCTGGCTGCACTTTGTCCCAGGTTGCTCTGAGTAGGAGTAAAGAGAACGCTTCTCCTTGGCACTGTAAGGATTCTGCCTCTGTATAAGGAGGGGCCATACAAAATGGATGGTTGTGAGGTCAGAGGTGGCAAACAGAGATCAAGGATGCAATAGGCACCTGCTTTGTGCCTCCCACAGTGGTGTCCATGTCTGCCTGCCATCTCTGTTGTTCAGCCGGTAGCAGCAGCAGCAGACTACTACTGTTCCTCGAGGGACAAGGCCAGGACTGCTGCATAGCCACTGTTTGACAATGACTGACTCCTCTGGGGGCTGCTGAGGAGGCTCAGTGGTTAAGAGCACTCACTGCTCTAACAGAGGACTCATGTTCAGTTCCCAGCACCCACATGGTAACTTAGAGCTGTCTGTAACTCCAGTTTAGGGAATCTAGTGCCCTCTTCTGGCCTCTGTGGGCAGGAGTCACGGATGCAGGGTATAGACAGACATGCAAGCAAAACACTCATTCTCTCTCTCTTTCTTTCTCTCTATCTCTCTCTCTCTCACACACACACATGATTATTTACTTATTTTATTTTTAGTTATTTAATTTAGGGTCTCACTATTAGGGAGCTCTGGCTGTCCTGGAATTCACTATGTAGACCAGGCTAGCCTTGAACTCATGGAGATCTGCCTGTTTCTTCTTTCTCCCAAGTGCTAGAATTAGAGACTTGTGCCACCATGTTTGGCAATAAAATAAATATATCTTAAAAAAATATTTAAACATAATCCAAAGTAGAACAGGACAGTAATCATTATCACTGATCTCCAGCAGTGAGTTGGAAAGCCTAGGTTATAGGATGAGACCTTGTATCAAAAAGAGAAGAAAGGAAAAAAAATCAGTAATAGAAATTTGCTACCCATCTCTTTTTCTAGATGTAATCATGATATCATCACCCACCCCTAGAAAATCATCTAACACCTGGTCCTTATTCTGTTTTCAGTAGGAACTTGGATCTTAATTTTAATAACTCAAAGTCCACATACTGCATTTGGTTTATGTCTTTTAAATCTATAAAATCTCCATCCAAGTCGACCCACATTTCCAACAGTTTTACTGAGGTGTAATTTATGTACCATAGAATCTACCTATTAAAGTATAACCCTCAATCCTCAAGGTCTGAGGTGGGAGGATTGTAAAGTAAGAACCCCAAACAAACAGCAAAGAATCAAGAGTTCACGTTTAATCAGGGTCTATAGAACAGGCTTGTGATCCAAGCAATTCTGGGGCACAGGAGACTCATAGGTCAGAGCCTGCTTAGTCTACAAAATGAGTTCAAGGCCAGCCTAGGCAACTTAGTGAGAATTTGTATCAAAATTTAAAAGTGAAATTAGGGCTGGTAAGATGGCTTATCAGGGAACAAGGACATGTGAGAGACACAAAACAGGCTTTAGACAAGAATTGAGCTAAAGGCAATGGGCATGGCCACTGTATCTTTATATTCTGTCTTTGGTATGATAGCCCAGACTCCCAGAGACTCTTAGTGTGGCCCTGAAGTCAGTGGTCTCCTGTCTGGGAGACCTTGGTATTGTGCTCAATGACATTGGTTTGTGTTTCTAGGCATTTCTCTGAGTCCAGAGCAGGCTCCAAGTCCAGCTAGCCCTGCCCAGGAGGAACCAAATCAAAGGCAGACACCTGAGCGGCAGCAAGAGGGAGCAAGCATGACTTCACCTGAGCCAGGCACTGGTGAGTGGGAACAGCTGGACAGCAGCACTGGTGTTCTCAGCATGAGACAAGCCAGATGTTGAGCTCTGCTGGGTAGGCTCTTGGGAGCTAAACCTTGAAGAGGTATTTTATTCTTTTCAGTGCTCAGATGTCTGAATAGCACTGTGGGGTCCTGGACACACCTGTCTGCCTGGAGTAAGAGGAAGAGTGTGGATGGGCCTGCTGCAGCTTTCTACAGTGGCCATGTCTATGGGGTGGTCTCTGTCTCACCTCCCAGTGTGGCGCTAGGTTGGCATGCTGCAGTTTCTCAGTATTCTTTCTGAAAACTTGTTGAGAACTCTGACTTTTCTCTGTCATCCAGGATCTGTGCCTCTTCTGTTTACAGGTGGTTCCTTCTGGTCCTTTTCTGAGACTGACTCAGAGGACATGAGCGTCATACACAGAGCTGGGTTTCCTTTGTCCCCTTATTCTTCTCTTGCTGATCCTAATCCTTGTTGCCTTCCTTCCAGTGGTTTTTCTGCATTTCTACCACAGCACGTGACTCCTTCCTTCTCTGGCGTTCCACTCAGCCAGTATAAGCTCAAGCTGTATGCATGAAATTTGTGAGGTGGGACCTGGGGTAGGTGGATAACGTCCCCACCCATTGAAAAACTGGGACTCTGTTCTGGACCCTTCCCAAACCTTCTTCTATTATTTTGAGACTGGTGAAGGTTACAGATGTGGAGGGGCAGGTTGTGAGCCTGGGCCTACATGGGGTTGTCACTGTGGCCTTTATGGCTCTATTCTCATCTCAGAAGCCCTCCAGAAGGAGCCTGAGGATCTCGGCTGCCAACCAGACCCTTAAGTGTGTCTAGGGCTTGCTGAGGAAATGGCTGTGCTCTGTGTACTGTGGTGAGAATGGCCCTCATCACATTTTCCCTCTCACAGGGATCCCAGCAAACACCAGCACCTTATCAATTAAACAGGAGGGAGAATCTGCAGAGGGAGAAGAGTTGCCGTCCTCCCCTCCCACAGAGAGCCTGCCTTCTGTGGGACCAGGTGAGTGAAAAGAGAAGACAGTGTAGCTGTGGCCGAGCCTCAGAGAAGCTCAGAGGGCCACTGGGTAGTAACAGTCAGCCTATGGTCAACTGCCCTAATGGGAACTTACTGCTTGAAGAATGCTGCAGATAGATAGATTCTGTCTGCCAGTGACAGAAAGGCTGTTCATGTATGGTCTGCTCCAGTCCCATAGTAACCCTGTGAGGTGGCCTGCCTAGATTCACAGCTTGTGGTGTCTTGCATATTGCATGTTGACCTAGAGTTTCAGTATAGGTCTTTCACCTTGATTCCATGTTTTTTTGATAGGGCTCAATGCCAGGACTTTTTATTTTCTAAACCTGGGGACCACTATCCTCACCTCAGCCTGTGCTTTTCATGGCTCCGTCCCTGCAGTTATACTATCACAGTTACAGTCTTGCATCAGGTGAGACCTTCACTGAGACCCACAGGAATCACAGGCTGATAGGGCAGCACATACCTTGTGGATTTGTTTGGGATGAGTGACATACAGTCAAGTCACTCCCCTCCCTCATCTAGACCACAGCCCCTTCTCCCCACCCCCTACCTTTTTTTTTAAGATGAGGTATATATAGCTGGCTGGCTTTAAAATCACTATGTCAGCAGGGCAATGGTGGCACATGCTTTTAATCCCAGCACTTGGGAGTCAGAGCCAGGCAGATTTCTGAGTTCAAGGCCTGCCTGGTTTATATAGTGAGTTCTGGGACAGCCAGGGTTATACAGAGAAACCTTGCCTCGGGAGGAAAAAAATAAAATCACTGTGTAACTAAGGCTTGTCTTAAATTTGTGGCAGTTCTCCCATCTCGCTTCCTGAGTGCTAGGATCACAGCTACATATGACCTACAAGGCCTCTTAATTGTGGTCTAGAACCAGTTGCGGGCCCATGGGCTCCTGGCCCTTCTCAGATTGTGATTATTCTCATCATAACATTTAGGGTCTTGGTAGCACCATTGCCATAACTGGTGTCTTCCCCCATAGTCTCAGCCATCTGTCTCAGAATCAAATCATGGATTCTGCAGGGTCCCTGGTTCCTGGCTTCTGTAGCTTTCTCCCTCCTCTGATGTTCTTAGCTCAGCTTCCAGGAATGAGGCATAAGATAGCACACTGCCTGCTCCGTGGTGTCTCTGACTAGGACCCTGGCCTGATCTGATGGTACTCACAGAAACTGGGGAAGGGGGGAGAGACTTGAGCCTGGAGTGAGACCTGGATCGAAGGCAGGAGAAGCCATATGGTCCTCTTGGAACCAGTAATGATTCCTTTGCCAGGCGGTGGTACTGTGGCCATCAAGACAGAAGGCCCATCTGAGGATGACCCTGAGCAGCGCCTTCTGGAGTCTTCCAGCCAGTCCATATTTAGAGTCCACAAAATGCCCAGGATCAACACTAGAGGTCACAGATGGCATCACACCCAGGGGGTGCCTCAGGTGCGGATTGGGGAACCCCAGGCAGCAGAGGCTATGAGACAGCAACCCCGTATCCTTCCTCGACCACGGAAGCAGGCATTCCTGTGCCCTGACTGTGGGCAGAGCTTCCGCTTGAAGATCAATCTGACAATCCATCAGCGGACCCATGTAGAAAAGGAACACAGGGAGGCTTGGAGTGGCTTGCCTGTTAGGTCAGGGAAAAGCCACTCCACACTGGAACCAGGGGAAGTGGTGGTGCCGGGCCCTGTCATCCACTGGCTACCTGAGGAGCTCACAAGCCACCGGTCCCCAACAAGCCATACCTTCATGGGACAAAGGCCAGCAACTAAGGTTTACCACTGTAGTGAATGCCTTCACTCCTTTCAGCAACGGAAGAGCCTGGCACTGCACCAGCGTCAGCACACAGACAGGCAGGGCTGTCCTGACTGTCCCTACTGTGGCAAGGCCTTCCGCCGGCCCTCAGACCTCTTTCGTCACCAGCGTATCCATACTGGTGAGCGTCCCTATCAGTGCCCCCAATGTGGCAAGGCCTTTAACAGGAACCACCACCTGACTGTCCACATGCAGACTCATTCCTGAGGCCAGGCAATTTCCTCTTGCCTTCTGTCCTCCAGGGTAGTCTAGCCCTGCAAGGATCCAGCCCTGAACAGGAAGGCTGACCAGAAGCCTGCCATGATACCTTCTGGCTCTTCTGGCAGGACCTGCACTATCTCAGGGCCTTTCCCTTGTGCCTGACCTGAAATTGGTCCCTCAATCTGGGATGGCTTAAGAGAGTCTGTTTTCCTTTCAAATGGAAAGCAGCAGCTCTTTTGGTGACTGTGTGTGTGTGTGTGTGTGTGTGTGTGTGTGTGTGTGTGTAAAACAGGGTGCCTCTGTCTCCTAATTCCTTTTTCGGACATTCTGACTTGAAAAAGATTCTTAAGACTTAAGGTCAGGCCTCTTTTGCTGGTACTGCAGGCAGTAGGAACAAAAATTATGTCTCTTCCAGGTGTGACAAGAGAGGCCTGGGGGAAAAGGTTTACATGGAGAAAAGTCTGAAGTCCACCTGAGAAAAGAAAGTAGGATTGATAGATAGCTAAGGGAAACACAGGAAATTTGCATTGGTTTGTTTGTTTGCTTTCTTTTTTCTTGGAGACCAGAGCTGCTGTGGGATAGGAACTTTCTGCTTCCTCCTCCATGTCGGGTTGGCAGGGTGGGAGGACCAGCTTAGTGCAGTCCTGAAAGCAAAGTGCCAGGCGTTTTGAATGCCTAGAATGGCTCACAGTCTTGTGAGTCCATGTGAGTCTCTCCCTCACATGGCTGGCACATCCATTACTACTACTTGTGAGGGAAATGGAAGCTAGTAGATTACTCCTCGCAGATCTCAGCGTTGACAGTGAACTAATCGGCTGGACTTTGGCTACTCTGTCTATCCTTCACCCCTCTTCTTCACTTTCAAATAACAATAAATAGGAGAGAGAAAAGAATAGAGGGAGAAGTGGGTAATGTTATCCTTAGATTACTTCCTGCTGGTAAGTGGTCTTGGGTTTCTTGGGGCAAGTTTAATCTCCGATGTCAGGATATCTAATTTTTCTTTGTGCACTACTATATAACAAACCTCAACCAACAGCAACAACAACCAACTCTTGGGGCTCTAGCATTTACCCTCTTTTAATAGTCCCTAGATATTCCAAATGGTGCACACTTACAGAAGCTGTCTGCAGCTGGCAAAATCACGCCCCTGCGAGAGCACAGAACAGATCATAGCTGCTGTGGGCTGTGTGAAGCAGCTCTGCACCCCACACCTAGGATTAAAACAAGAACATTCCTATAATATCTGTGTTTTTCAAAGAAACCAAAACTCCACTATTGTCACTATAGTGAAAGTCCTGCAAAACTGCCTGAAAGAGAATGTTGTAGAGCAAGCCCAGGAAGCACCTGTCCTTTATCTCTCTTGGGGCTTATGTTCTTTGTGTGACAAGAAGAACAGCTCCTGGATGCCACCTTAGACTTGTGTCAAAAGAGGTACTAGACAAATATGCGCGGTTTTGCTCTTCCTCTTAAGTCTGGGATGCTTTTCTTGATCCTGTGTCCTTTGTCCCCAGACAGGAAGGACCTTTCTCCTGCCAAGTGGTAGAAGTTCCTTCACTTTCCAGCTGAGCTGGTACCGTAGGGGCCCTTCAAAAACACAAGCTGGAGACCAGCAATTTGAGGTGATAGTGTCACGCCTCAAGAGTCATGAGAGCGGGTGCTTCCTGTGCCTCCTTGTCACAGCACTTGGGTGCTGCCTAGACAGGCTGGTGGGTGCTTTCGGAGCTGGGGTGATGATTCCAGTTCTGATAGTTTGCTCTCTTGTTTGGCGCTCAGACACCAGAGCACATCAGGCGTGCTCCCAGGTGCCTTCTTCCCTAAAGTTCTTCAGACTCTAGAGCCACTCTAAAATCCTGCATCATTCCCGGCGTAGAGGTAAGTAAGCAAGTCCATGGCGTGCAGCCCGGGTTCTGGACTCTACTTGCCTGCTCACCCAACTATCGTTTAGGACCTACAAGCAAGACAGCAGTTGTCAGTAAGTGCTCAGACAGGATGTGGACAGTATAGCTGCCCCAAACTTAATCCTCCTGCTGCAAATGCTCATGATGCTGTTCTGGAGGTCCCGGGGCATCTCGCCTTGTGCTTTACATGTTCTCTGGAAACAATCTATATTTAAAGCACAAATTCAAGTGCTAGGGGTAGGGAAGAAGGTGCTGTGCAATCCTGGCTGGCCTTGGGCTTGCAGTTATCTTTTTTTTTTTTCCTACCTCTATCTTCAGAGTAGTAGGGTTTCCTTGCCTGCTCTCTTATGCCCAGCTGGGCTTGCATTTATCCTGGAATTCGGTAGGACAGGTTAAAGAGTATTATGAATGAACAAAGCCTGCTTGATTGCAGGAGCTGAACGACGTTGGATCCCAGATTCTTCTCACTTAATTTCGTAAAATAAAGATATGGTTGGGCCGCAAGGCCCTAAGAACTATGGAGGTGGAAATATTAGCCTAGTCGGTGCTCTATAAATACACTGGAAAAAGCAACTGCGTGTTTGTGGCCTAGTTTGTTCTGGGGAGTCTCAGCAGGTGACCCTCGTGGTTGGCTTGGCACAACAGTTCGAAGGTGAAAGGAGCAGAACACCTGGCGCTCACACCTGCGGGGCTGGGACGACAAGCTCGTGAACGCTGTGCGGCTAGTGCTCCCAGCTAGCCAATAGAGTCTGGCTTCTCTACCGTCGGGGGCGGGACCTCCAAGGCTAGCCAATGGGGAGCCGTCTTGTGGAGGGTGGGGCCTGCGTTTCAGCCGCGGGAGCAGTGGAAGAGCAGCGAGGACGCTTCTGTCTCTAAACTGCCGGCTGCGTCCAGGGCAACCGTCTGGATTCCCTGTGGTGGGGCCAGGAAGGACCGCCTGTAGGGGACACAGCGGCTACAAGACGAGGCAGAATCGCGCGCAGCCATGACTGAGGCGGCCGCTGCACCGGTAAGGGTGGCCCTCACCGACCATGTGGGGAATGAATTCGCCGGGAGGACATCTTACCACTTCTTAAAATTGGGTAGAGCTCAGCCAGGGAGTAAAGGAGGACTAGGAGGCCTGCTGCCAAGTGATAAAGTCCTTGTCTCTTTTGCCAAGGTTTTGATCATTGGTAATATACGGCCGTTGAGCTTAACCAGGAAATGTCTGGGCCCGGTGCACCGACTGTGGTCGTTTTTACCCCACACGACTCCTTTTTTCCAGGACCTCTCTGCTCCACCTCGCAAGTATTGGCCATCTCCGATCCAATCCCGAGCTAAGGCCCCTCCAGTTAGCTTTCTTGGACCTGGGACCTAGAATTTTGTTCCTGCCTAGGAGGCTTCCACGGCCTTTCAGGCCTGAATTTGATTTCATTAAGGGTGGATACATAGTTCCTCGCCTGCTGTTTTCTGATAAACACCAGGAAGATTTTCCTACTGCAGCTAGCTAGGGAATCGGTGTTATAGAAGACGTTAGGTAGGTGTATTTTAGGTTCAAGGCTTGACTACTTATTGCCTCCAACCCGCATGAGTGAACTACTGAGATACACTATCCCTGAAGGTAGGAGGCATCTCCTGCTAGCAGTAGCTGTTCAGTGACTTCAAAGACGTTTCTTGGTGTTAGATTTGTGGCAAAGGATCACAGGGAAACGAAAATATTTGACCTTTGTGTATGAAGACTGCCTCCTCCCGACCACATTTTGTTGTTTGGGTCAGTGGTCACAGACCCGAGGATGGAATGAGGAAGAGATAGCTGTCTGGTGACAAGTTTTTGCTTTTGTTTTTTCGAGACAAAGTTTCTCTGTATAGCCCTGGCTGTCCTTGGAACTCACTCTATAGACCAGGCTGGCCTTGAACTCAGAAATCCGCCTGCCTCTGCCTCCCATATGTTGGGATTAAAGGCATCCGCCACCACTGCCAGGCTGGTGACAAGTATCTTACTGTGTGAGACACTTTGCTGTGTCTTTTTTTTGGAAGATGACTTGGGGAAGTTTAATGTCACAAAATTGTATTAGTTGCAATCTCTGGTTTAGAACACATAACACATTGTGGCCAATGGTCAGGAACCTTCATGTTTATTGATAATACAGTATATAATAATGTCACACACCCTGAGTGCTTTTTCATCCCTGTAGTTTTACCACCTTAGAGACAAAGAAAAAGTTCCAGGATTTACCTGCTGTCCCCACAGCTCCTCGTTTTAGTTACAGTTATACATGGTGACATTGTCCTCCTTGTTTTGCCTAAGATGCTGGCTTTCAGCTTTCTCTGGCTCTGCTTACTGGCATCTAAGATCCGGCTTCCAGTACTATACTGTTACTGTTCAGGGCAGTTTGTTGAGGTGTTACAGTCACAGAGACCTATTGTCCAACTTGAAACAAGCTGAGGTTACCTGAGAAGAAGGAACCTCAGTTGAGAAAATGCTTCCATAAGATGTAGCTGTATGGCAAGCCGGTAGGGCATTCTCTTAATTAGTATTTGGTGTGGGAGAGCCCAGTTCACTGGGTGTGGCCCACACCTGGGCTGGTGGTCCCGGGGTTTTGTAAGAAAGCAGACTGAGCAAGCCATGAGGAACAAGCCAGTAAGCAGCACTCCTCCATGGCCTCTGTACCAGCTCCTGCCTCCAGGTTTCTGGCATGTTAAGTAAGTTCCTGCCCTGACTTCCTTTAGTGAGACATAGTGATGTGTGAAGTATAAGTAGAATTTGAACCCTTTCCTCCCCAAGTTGTTTTTGGACATAGTGATTCATCAAAGCAATAGAAACTAACTGAGGCACCTAGTAACAGGTTAGGAATTCACACAGTGTTAGTCACTGGGCCCTTAGAGATCACCTAGGAAGGAACATCAGGGTCGCACATTGGGGAAGGTGAAGGTGGTGGCCTTTAATAAAGGAGGTGGCACCCAGAGGCTGGTGGATCTCTTAAGTTTGATGCCACCCTGGTCTACAGTACAGATAGTGTTCCAGGGCTACACACAGACCCTGGCGAAGGGTGTGAAGGTGGTGGGAGTTGAGTATGCTGTTGGGTAGGCAGGTTTGTGTGTGGTCTTGCTGTTGGGCTATGTCCCCAGAGGAAGAAAATGTGGTCAAATAACTGATGTAAGTAGAAGGGCAAGATTAAATCCAGCACAGTTTGGACGCTATTTTATTTTCCATTACAGTGGATCTAGGTTCAATATTATTTCCATGAAGGTTCTGAGGGGTCTTTTGTGCCTAGGTTTTTGGTCTTGACTGGGGTCTGATCAGTAAGGAATCTGAACCCATTCCAGAAGATCCTGATCTTCCTGAACTTGAGAGCAGTTCTGGGCCTTCTTCTGGAAGCCAACATATCTCCTTGTCTCTGGTTCCAGGACTGGCGAATGGGGGCTGACCTCCAACAACAGGCCCAGATCCAGTCGGCAGAGATCTCCCTTTTAGCTATCCTAACTGCTGTTCAGGCAGTGGAAAAGAAAACAGAGTCCCAGGATGTCCACCTTCAAAACTTGGAATTACGAACCGGGTCCACTGAGAAGAAGCTGGCCGACTTCGAGAAGACAGCCATGGAGCTCAGCAGCCAGCTGGAGGGCAAGTGGGCCGTGCTGGGGACCCTGCTGCAGGAATACGGGCTGCTACAGCGGCGGCTGGAGAACTTGGAGAATCAGATGCAAAACCGGAACCCCTGGGTCCTGAGGCTTCCCCCAGGTAGCAAGGATGAAGCCCCCAAGGTATGCATAGAGTGAGGAGGGGCCTCCAAGCTGAATTCTACTGCTTAATACTAGTCACTATGGACTTTGAGGAGCTTTAAAAAATGTCAGAAGTACAGTGTGACATTGGAAAGGTAACAATAGAGTGGGTTGTTGGGAAGGGTATGTTTGGGCAGCAACAGTTGTCTGCTTCCAGAATGACTTTTTTTTTTTTTCTTATTGAAAAGTGAGTTCCAGGGCAGCCAGGGGTACACAGAGAAATCCTGTCTTGAAAAATCAAAAAATGTTTTCACCAAGCATGGTGGTGCATGCCTTTGGAGGGAGGCGGATCTCTGTGAGTTGGTGGTCTATATAGAGAGCTCCAGGACAGCCAGGACTAGAGAGAGAGAGATCCTGTCTCAAAAAGATAAATAAATAAAAAGAAAAGAGAAAAAGAAGGGCTGGAGAGATGGCTCAGTGATTAAGAGCACTGAATGCTCTTCTAGAGGATGTAGGTTCAATTTTCAGCATCTAATGGTAGTTCACAACTGTCTGTAACTCCAAATCTGAAACCCTCACACAGACGTACATGCAAACAAAACAAGACAAAGTCTACAAAAATACCATGGAGTCTGTTATTTGATGGCCAATTACTACTCGATATGGGAGCTACACTGAAGTGTGTTATTGATTGCAGATAGCTTTTTAGTTAGAGGTAGGGGCCTATGACTACTTCCCTTTCTTAATACTGCCCCCCACCCCTGTCTCCTCCTCCTTTCCACATAGATCCCCAAGCCATCTGTGATGAAGACATTCCGTTTAAGAACATGTGCCCCAGAGTCTCCACTCTGTACACGTTGTCCATTGTGGGTCTCTGTGTTAGTTCCCACATACTACAGGAAGAAGCTTCACTGATCTGAGTCTCAGCCTGGTGTGGCCACTGGGGGTCCCCCAGAGAAAGTGACCTACAGGAATGAAGATGGGCTAGAAGGGAAGGCCTCAGAGAGACTGTTTGAGAGTGAAAACTGGTTTAAGTAGAGGAAATCAACAGAAAGCATCTCCAATCAGGTTCCAAGGGAAGATACAAGTACGCAAAGGAGCTAGAAGGACCCCAGGCACTCGCCTATCTTTCTGTAAAACGATGTGGGCAAAAGCTAGCATTTGGTCAGTGGTGCCCAAATGCTAGCTGGTTTGAAGGCTGGTTTCTGAAGGGGTGTGGGGGACTTGTGTTCCTCCAGGTTTCTGTGACTACTGAAGAGGTGGCTGGGTGTTTCCCTGAGCAACAGGAAGGCATCCCTGAAGACTGGCAGAAGGAACTCTGCAAGCACGTAGCAAAGGAAAGGCGTGAGGTGCTGGATTCTCTAGGTAAGAGACATCCCCAAAGGCTTCCAAATGTGTTTTCATTCTTTTGCTCAGTGTATTGAGACTCTTGGATCTCAGAACCAGAGCATATTGATCCTCTGCCTTCAAGCTGGTAGAAGGTATAATTCCCATCTTTAGAATTAAGTGTAGACATGCTTCTATTGTGTGTATGAGTTGTTTTGCCTGCATGTATTTCTGCTCAACCATCATATACTTGCCTGGTTCCTGCAGAGGCCAGAAGAGGGCATTAGATCCCCTGAATCCAGTTATAGGTAGTTGGTTGTGAGGTGCCATGAATGTACTCAAAATAGTACCTGGATCCTAGCAGTGTTCTTAACCACTGGGCCACCTGTCTAGCCCTATGGGGATGACTCAGGCCTGAGAAGTGAGGGCCACAGTAAACACTAGGTCCTCTAGCCAAGTGTGCAGGAGTGTGTTTTTGTGAGACTTGATTAAATCTAGAATTTTGTAGCTATATCCCCAGCTCTTACATCATCTTGGAGCTTGCAGAGTGGTTAAATGGCTTATCCAGAGCTTCCAGTAAAGACGCTCAGATTAGAATCTGCTCCCCGCTGTCTAGTTCTTCCCGGTTCATTTCTATAGAGTAGCAACTTCCTCTACGTATGTTTGTCCCTCTAAGTTTGTAGTGAGGCAGAAAGTTTCCCACCTCTATTAGACTTCTGATGCCCTGTTTATGCCCATGGCCCAGCTCTTTACCCTGCTTCCAACTTGGTGTGCTCTCTTCAGAAGAAGGAACTAAGTCTTAGTGTGATGTTTCTCTTCCCCTGTGCCTGGCCCACTCTAGGATGATAAACAATGAATTAGTACTGGGTCAGTATGAGAGCTCAGTTTTCATTCTCTGTTATGTAATAGCTCCAAGTTGGAATGCAGATTTTAAATCCCTTTGCATTGATAAGAGATCAAACCTTGTACACTCTAAGGGAAGCCCCTCTCTCTGAGCTATACCTCTGGTCTTTTCTTTCTCTCCGACAGAATCTTGCTGTAGCTCAGGCTAGCTGGGAAGTTACTGGATTGTTCAAGCTGGCCTTGAATTTGTGCCTCCTACCTCAGCCCTTGGAGGATTGGGATTATAGGATTATGTTATATTGCTTTTTGAAACTTTTTAAAGGTGAAAAAGCCCTTAGTTCAAATGACAGAAACAACAGAAGGGATCACTCTTATTGAAAGAGGATAGATTTCTGTTTGCTCAGAACACAAAGGTACCATTCCCTCCGTGTGTGTGTGTGTGTGTGTGTGTGTGTGTGTGTGTGTGTGTGTGTGTGTAAAATTATTATTCTAGCTGGGCCGTGGTGGCTCATGCCTTTAATCCTAGCACTTGGGAGGCAGAGGCAGGTGGATTTCTGAGTTCAAGACCAGCCTGGTC